>NW_028270144.1:100583324-100905199 GCF_037043375.1 Chiloscyllium plagiosum | reverse complement strand
GAGTCTCTCTAGATCCTTGCCTGGGGCACAACCTCTCACCATGATAACAGGTTAGTCAACACAACATTTTTTCAACACATCTGTGCTGACATTCACTCGTTAGTCACTAATTGCCCCTCAAGAGTTCTCGGCTGCCCAAATTAAAGCGAGAAGCCTGTAGTTGCCGTGTTGGATCTTTCTGCTCCTTTATTGGATGTAACATGCGCACTCCCCCAAGGGCATGTGTTTTCCCCAAAGTGGGATTCGGCGGTTTATTTTGGCTCTTGGAAGGAAGTTTTCCATCCGACGTTCTTCTGCCAGGCCGGCGAGAAACCTACCTGGCTCAGCACCCCTGAGTGGAGGGAGGGGACAGAGAGAAAACGCTGGAGGGAGTTCCCCTGGTCTTGCCGCCGCCAGTGGTGTCAGTACACGTGCGCATTGCCGGGGCTTGAGGGCGGGAAGGCAAGGAGCGAACTGTCAGCCGGGGCCAGGCACCCAGAGAAGAGACAACTGCTGACTCATCTTACAACCAAGTAACACCCACATCCCCCCCTCCTCCCCCCAACGCCGAATGAACAGTGAAGGCAGCTCCAGGCTTCGAGGAGGGTTCCTAACGCCTACGTTGGTGCTGCTTTTTTCCTCCTTCTTCTTCAACAGCCTCATCCTATGTGTCTCCCCTCCTCCTCTGGCGAAAGTACAAATGAAGAGATTCTCACTTTGTGCGTCGCTTCGTTGGGTTTGGAATTACAAAACGCGATGATAAATGTTAAAATAATTGAAGTGTCCGACACTCGTGAAAATGTGGTAATGTCGTTTCGCGGGGACCGTGTTAGCACCTGAAGCGAGAGCTCCCTATTTACAATAAAGGAGGTAGTGGGGGACAAAAAAAATGTTTCAAGGCACGGAAAAAAGAGCCGGCCACTAAAGTGTATTTTACGCCTCCTGAACAGATATTCGATTGTCAGGATGTGAAACATTGAATACTGTACCCAAAAAACAAACAAACCTGTGGACACAAACATAACACGATGCGGCTTTAGAATACCAAGTAAGTGGTTATCTTCAGGTTGTTGTTTCTGCATTGTACAAAGTGACAAAAGGGCTGGGTGGAAATTGTTTGTTTTAAATAAAATTGTTGGATTCTGTCGCCTTCTTCGGACACTTTAGTATTTTTTTCTAGCGCATGTGCCCGCAGAGACCAAAGAGTTGTGTGAAATTGGGGGGGTTGGAGGTTTGGGAAATGGGGGAGAAAGAGAATTTCCATTGCATCTGATGCTTATGTTGAATTCCGAAATGATTTTTTTCCCCACATTGTTCATCCTTAAATACCAGCCTTAGTTTATTACATTTCCCAGTTAACATACGTTCCGCCAAAGGATTAGTTTATCGGAATAATAAATGTCCATTGACTTTATGTCGACATTTCACATACGATTAAACTATGATATCAGTGCGTCAATGTCTGCTGTAAGCTGTATTGTTGGTGAAGGGCGCCACCGTTGGACATTACTGTATCCCGTTCTCAATATTTGCCTTTTTGCCTGCACTGGTAATCATGCTAAATTTGGGGATTCCGTTCAGTATGTTCAGTGACTTAACCAAAGAAGAACGAATGTATACATTATTTATAACGCAGTCCATTAAAATCGAACGACTGTGTCAAATCATGTGCATTTATGAATCAGTTCAGAAAGTTATGAATCAACAGAGGAAACATAAAACAGGACACATTGTGTTTTGAATTGTTTTGTAATATGACAGGATAGACATTGTTGGTAAAATCAAGGAATAACTTTTTGTTTTAAATGGGTGTTGCCTCTGTCAGTCTTTGCTAAATCGGACACATAGTGAGGAATACAAGGCTGTGTTGAAGTTAACTTTGTTAGCAGCCAGGTTCGTTGTTAATTCGTTATTGTATATCTGTTCCCTAAACAATGTCTATATGGGTCTTCCAAGAAACATTTTGCAGAGCTTCAGCGCAATAACTCACTTCCACAGAACAAATTCATTATCGTGTGCAGGACAGAAGCAGTTTACTTGGGAACTGTACAGGGCTATCGTCTCCAGCGAAGAAAGTATTCCAAATTGTTTATTCTTTTCAAAAAACGCACAGTGTAGTAAATAGCTTTACTTATACAAGGAGGCGGGGCGGAGGAAAACCACGGTGGGAATGAAATGAACCAATCTTTTGGATATTTTCCCTTTGGCAAACACTGAATCTTGAAGACAGAGCAGTAACGCTTAAAGCTGTCATTCCTAAACCGGATTAGGTAAAATTTTAGAAACAAAAAAACCCCCAGAAATTGCTGAAAAAAGACTCAGCAGGTCTGGCAGCATCTGTGGAGAACAATCAGAGTTAACGTTTCGGGTCCAGCGACCGTTCTTCAGAACTGAAGAACTCTGATTTCCCACCACAGATGCTGTCAGATCGGAGTTCTTCCGGCCATTTCTATTTTTTGATTCTGATTTCAAGCATCCGCAGTTTTTTCGGTTTTTCTTTAAAGCCGGGATTTCGGCCAGCCATTGGACTTGAAATATCAGACGTGTGCTGGATTATAATATTGGTTTTATCAAACAATTGAAGGATTTTGATATTTAGCCTGGAGCCTATTAAGGCGAAAGTCCATTTTGGAGCATCCAATCTCAATCCCCTGATGTAGTCCAGTGGAAAAAAGCTTAAGTGGCAATTGATGCTATAGGGTTAACATTATTACTGCGTAATGATAATGGATGAACATTTTCGAAGGACCTATTAACCGATTTTAATGCCCTTTAATGTAATAGTGACGAAGAGTTCACTTTTGGAACGTGTTTGATGGTATCTGAATTCCCCTAAAAGCGTTGAGCATTTGTTGCCTAATGTCACTCCGTAATTTCTGGATTGCTGTGTGCTGCAGCACTCAGACTTCTACAAATCACTGTGCACAATTTCAGTGGCTTTCCAATAATCGCAAGGAATGTTTGAACTTAGCGCTGAATGTTACGGATAGCTGCTCATTGCTCGTTGCCCCAATTCTGAGACCCATTAGAATTTCAGAATGTTAGAATTTCGGATGTGGATCCGCAAATAACTCCGGTTTCTGCCCGACCGAAGTGGCCTGTGCATTCACGAAAGTAAGTGCAACATCTTTCTAATACCCCTCACCTTGCACGCAAACTCTCAAAGAAAGCTCGATAAGCGGCGAGAGCGGACCATTCGTAATTTATTGCAACCGTTTGCAAATATAGGGGTGGAGAAATCTATCTAAGTATAATTTCTACACAGCACGCTTTACTGTATTTTATATATTTTCTTAATTCATCGAGGGAATTAGTGCTTCGTGAAGCATGCGTTCAATTGAAAACTCATTTTGAGTACTTGCAGTACCAGTTCTAACCGTAGCTAACAGTGTAATGTATGTTTTCAACATCAAGGGTGCTACACCAGATGGCGGATACTCACAAGTGTATGTGAAACCCTATACATCTACTCATAAGATACCTAGAATAATAAAATCTGACAAACTCCTTCAAAATGGTTTCTGATCGTTTTTTCGATATTTTTTCTGAAAACTGAAATTAACTTTTCAGAATTGTTTAAAAACACACAATTGGCAATGACATTCGCACTGCCCACTGGATCATTGTTGTGCCATTTCATGTATTTACAAGTGTTTTTTAAAATCTTCAGTCTCTCCTAAAAGTCGTGATATAGACTTGGGTCTTTGTGTCTAGTGGTGACTCTGGGTTAAATTTGGATAGTGGAATCTGAGCATGTGCATTGGCTAAATATAGCAATGCCAATGTCCTCCTTTGTTTGATTTTCAGTTTGGGGTCACTACAATGCCAGGTGATCAACCTCCCATATGTGTTCTTCTGTCAGCCGTTCATCTTTCTTTCTTGCTTTGTCTATGATATTCTCTCTCGTCTGGCCTTAAGTTTTCTTCTCTTTCCAGGCAGTCTGATTTCCATGACTCATTTTGCCACATTACTCCTCTTTCTCTCTCTCTCTCACTCACCACAACAGACAACCTAACAATTACAATTTTTTTCTAGATACTTGTTTTTTGGTGCTTCTACAACCTTCAAGGAAATTTGGTTAACCAAGGAAGTTAAGGATAGTATCAAATTGAAAGAAAATCGTTCAATATGTTAAAGAGCAGTGGTAAGCCAGAGGATTATAATTGTTTTAAAAATCAATGGACCATGACCAAAAAAAAGTAGAGGAAGAAAATAAACTCTGAGAGTAAACTAACAGTATTACTGACCTTCTTTAAATATGATAAAAAGGAAGAGAGAGGTAAAAGTGAATATAGACCCCAAAGAGAATGAGACGGGGAAATAACAAAAGACAACGAGGAGGTGGCAGAGGAGTAAATACTTTACAACAGTCTTTATGATACAAGGCAGTAGCTTTCCAAAAATAATAAATAATCATATGACAAAAATCAAGGCGGGCGAGGGGAAGGGGAGAGAATAAATGCAACAGCTCTCAATACAGTGAAAGTATTAGGATTATCAAGGCTGGGATGTACAGATGTTTAATTGTTTGGAAATCAAAGGTGATGGTGAAAAGGTAGGAAAATGGAGTTGAAGGTTATCGAATCATCCATGATCTCACTGAATTGAGGAGCAGACTGGATGTGTGTCTTTGTCTGTGTGTATGGAAACTAGTGATAGTCGTCTTTTGGTGGCTAGTTGGAGTTCATGTATCCTGTTGGCAAGTTTCCTGGTTGTTTGCCCAATGTAGTGTTTTTTTACAGTTCTTGCATGGTTTCTTGTAAATGGCATTAGATTTGCTGGTGGTATCTAATGGATCCTTTAGTTTCATCAGTCACTGTTTAGTATGTTGATGGGCTACCATGACACAAGGTGTCTGAGTAGTCTCGAAATCATTTCTGATATGTCTTTGATGTAAGGTAAAGTGGCTATAGTTTTTGGTTGCATTGTATCTGCTTGTTGGGGTTTCTTTCTGAGGAATCAGCAGATTGTGTTTATTGGGTATCCATTTTTCTTGAAAACATTGTATAGATGTTTTTCTTCTGCTTTTTGTAGTTCCAGGATGCTGTAGTGTGATGTAGCTCATTGAAAGAAAAAACAGAGCTGCATCAAGACATTACTACAATGAGCTACATTACACTGCAGCACCCTAGAACTACAAAAAGCAGAAGAAAAATATCTGTACAACATTTTCAAGAAAAACGGATACCCAACAAACACAATCTGCCAATTCCTCAGAAACAAACCCAAATAAGCATACACAATGCAACCACAAACTATAGCCACATTATCTAACATCAAAGCCATATCAGAAATGACTACCAGACTACTCAGACCCCTTGGCGTCATGGTAGCTCACAAACTTACCAACACACTTAAACAGTAACTAATGAGCCTAAAGGATCCATTAGATACCACCAGCAAATCTAACATCATATACTAGAAAGCATGCAAGAACTGTAAAAAAAATCTACATTGGACAAACAAGCAGGAAACTTGCCAACAGGATACATGAACTTCAACTAGCCACCAAAAGACATGACCCATTATCACTAGTTTCCATACACACAGACAAAGAAGGGCACCACTTTGACTGGGACAACACACATATCATAGGACAGGCAAAACAAAGACACACATGAGAATTCTTAGAGGCATAGCATTCTAACCAGAACTCCATTAATAAACACATCAATTTAAATCCTATCTAGCTTCCCTTGAAAAAAGAACTGGAAATGATATCACTCACCTTAAGTAACGAAAACCTATAAATAGAAACGCAGGGCATACCATTAGTGCTTCACCGAACACTTTCACTGATGACGTTACCTAGTATGGTGACAAAATGTCTGAAAACAAACCTTCCAGCTCAGCAGGGTAACTTACATACTTATAATTGGAAGTAATTCTGAGGGATAGAATTAATCTCCACTTGGTGAGACAGGGATTAATAAAGAAAAGTCAACCTGGTTTTGTTAAGGTGTGGTCATGTCTGACTAACTTGTTTGACTTTTTTGAAGAGGTGACAGATGTGTAGATGACAGCAGCAATTTAGTGATTTGATTTAGTCTACCTGGACTTCACCAAGGCTTTTGATAAGGCCACACTTGGGAGACTGATAGCACAGCTAAGAGCCCATGGGATCCAAAGAAATTTGGCAAATTGGATCTGGAATTGTCACAACGGCAAGAAACAGAGAGTGAAGCATGAGCGTTGCTTTTGTGATTGGTAGCCTGTGTCCAGTGGAGTGTCACAGATATCAGTGCTGTGGCTCTCGCTGTTTGTGGTACATATATAAATGATTTTAGATCTGAATGTAGGAGAGTTGATCAGTAATTTTGTGGATGATACAGAAGTTGTTGGGATGGTAAATAGTAAGGATGATAGCTTTAGATTACATGAGGATATCGACAAGCTGATCAACAGCAAATGAAATTCAATCTGGATAAGTGTGAGGTGGTAGAATTGGGCAGGACAAAAGTGCAAGGGAATAAATTATAAACAGGAGGACCGTAAGAACTGAGGATCAGAGGAACCTTATGTGTATGTCATCCAGGCTCTTAATAACATAATCAAGCAAAGTCAGCATGATTTCATGAAGGAGCAATCATGCCTCAAAAAACATTATTGCATTTCTTTGAGGAGGTAACAATATTTGTACGAAAGACATTCATTAGGGTTTCCTTTGTAAAAATGAAGGATAACTCAGGATATATTATGAGAGATGTTAGAAACCATGACGGTATGAAAACCAGCATAAGGGCACTTTATCTGAATGCTCGTAGCACTAGTAACAAGGTCGATGAGTTAACGGCACAAATCATCGCAAATGCATATGGTTTAGTAGCCATTACGGAGACATGGTTACGGCATGGTCACAACTGGGAGTTAAATATTCAGGGGTATCAGATTATTCGGAAGGACAGACAGGAAGATAGGGGAGGTGGTGTAGCTCTGATATTCAAGGATGACATCAGGGCAGTGCTGAGAGATGATAGAGGTTCTATGGAGAATAAGGTTGAATCCATTTGGATGGAAATTAGAAATTCTAAGAAGAAAAAGTCACTGATAGACATAGTTTGTAGGCCACAAAATAATACCATCACACTGGGGTGGGCCAGAAACAAAAAAATAACTAAAGCCTGTATAAATGGTACTGCAATTATCATGGGGACTTTTAATCTACATGTCAATTGGTTGCATCAGTTCGGTCAGGGTAGCCTTGAGGAGGAGTGTATCCGCGATAGTTTTTTTAAACAGTATGTAAGGGAACTGACAAGGGAGCAAGCTATCCTAAATTTGGTCCTGTGTAATAAGACAGGAATAATTAATGACCTCATTGTAAGGGATCCTCTTGGAAGGAGCAATCACAGTATGGTTGAATTTAAAATACAGATGGAGAGTGAGAGATAAAATCCAATGCCAGGGTCCTGTGCTTAAACAAGGGAGACTACAATAAAATGTGGGAGGACTTGGCTAAAGTAGACTGGAAGCAAAGATTCTATGGTGGGGCAGTTGGCGAGCCATGGAGGACTTTCAAAGCAATTTTCCAAAGTGCTCAGCAAAATTATATTCCAGTGGAAAAGAAGCACTGTAGGAAAAGTGATAATCTGCCATGGGTGTCAAAAGAAATAAGGGAAGCTATCAAATTGAACAGAAGGCAAACAAAGTGGCCAAGAACAACTGGAAACTAGAAGTTTGGGAAAACTTCAAAGGTCAAGAGAATGCCACAAAAAGAGTTATAAAGAAAAGTAAGATAGAACATGAGAAAAAACTATCACAGAATATAAAGACAGATAGCAAATTTTCTATCAATATATAAAATGAAAATGAGTGGCTAAAATAAATGTTTGCCATTTAGAGGATGAGAGGGGGCATTTAGTTATGGGATATGATGAAATGGAGAACACTAATAACATGGCAGTAATTGACAAAGAGACGAAGGTAGGTGAGTCCATGAAAAGATCAGCCATGATCTTATTGAGTGGCAGAGCAGGCTCGAAGGCTGGATGACCTACTCCCGCTCCTATTTCTTATGTTCTTATAAAGGTACAGTACGCAAGGCTGTTTTACAAGATAAGATTAGATTAGATTAGATTACATTACATTACAGTATGGAAACAGGCCCTTCGGCCCAACAAGTCCACACCGACCCGCCACCCACCCATACCCATACATTTACCCCTAACCTAACACTACGGGCAATTTAGCATGGCCAATTCACCTGACCTGCACATCTTTGTGTAAGTGGGAGGAAACCGGAGCACCCGGAGGAAACCCACGCAGACACGGGGAGAACGTGCAAACTCCACACAGAGAGTCGCCTGAGGCGGGAATTGAACCCGGGTCTCTGGCGCTGTGAGGCAGCAGTGCTAACCACTGTGCCACCGTGCCGCCCACACCGTGGTGTTGCGATAGTATATTTGCTTGGAATAGAGGGTTGGCTAACTAAGTAAAACAGAGTAGGAAAAAGGGGGGCATTTTCAGGATGACAAACATGTAACCAGTGGAGTGTCACAAAGATCCCTGCTCTGGCCACAATTTATTTTAATGCTAGGTCAATGACTTGGATGACGAGAGTGTATGTACTATTGTTAATGATACAAAAATAAGTGGGAAGGCCAGTGGTGAGGATTTACAAAGATTACAAAGGAATATGTAAATGGATAAAAATCATGGGAGATGGAATATAAATTGGGAAATCTGAGGTTATGTACTTTGGCAGGAAGAATAGTGGAGCTGAATATTATTTAAATAGAGAAATACTGCAGAAAGCTGAAGCACAGAGGGTTCTGGGGGTCCTCCCTTTCTGCAAGAATCACAAAAAGCTAGCATCTAAGTTCAGCAAGGAATGGGGAAGGCAAATGGAATGTTTGTCTTTATTACAAAGTGAATGAAGAATAAAAGTAATGATGTCTGGTGAAAACAAAGAAGATGCTAGTCAGACCACACTAGCAACAGGGTGGCATTGTAGGGTAGCACAGTGGCTTAGTGGTTAGCATTGCTGCCTGACAGCATCAGGGACTCAGGTTCAATTCCAGCATTGGACAACTGCCTGTGTGGAGTTTGCATGTTCTCCCCATGTCTGCTTGGGTTTCTTCCCACTGCACAAAGATGTGCAGGTTAGGTGGATTGGCCATGCTAAATTGCCCTGTACTGGCTTTAACCATGGTAAATGCAGGAATATGGAGACAGGGTAAGGGGACTGTAACTGCGTGAATGTCCTTCAAAGGGTTGATGCAGATTCAATGGCCAAAATGGCCTCTTCCCATAGTGTCGGGAATTTATGGTTCTGGAATACAAGACCAGTTTTGGCCCTGTGGAATGATATACTGGCATTAGAGGCAATCCAGAGAAGTTTCACTAAGTTGTATCTGGGTATACAGGGATCTTCTAATGAGAGTCAAAGTTATAATCATGAAAATAGACCTTTTGGTCCAACTTTTCCATGCTGGCCATATATCTTAAACTGATCTAGTCCCATTTGCCAGCATTTGGCCCATATCCCTTTAAATCCTTCCTATTCATGTACCCATCTAGATGCCTTTTAAATGTTGTAATTATACTCATCTCCACCAAATCCTCTGACCTGCTGGTTCACCGGTGGGTCCAAACCGGTGAGAGGTCCTTCAGCTGTCCCAAGTGCGGGAAGGCCTTCAGCAATTCCTCCTCCCTGCTACAGCGAACAAGCAAAACTACAAAATACCTTGCAAGAACTGTAACAAATGCTACATTGGACAAACAGGCAAAAACTAGCCACCAGGATACAAGAACATCAGCTAGCCATAAAAAGACATGACCCTCTCTCACTAATATCCTTACATACAGATGAAGATGGACACCACTTCAACTGGGACAACATATCCATCCTAGTACAAGCCAAGCAGAGACATGCATGAGAATTCATGAAAGCATGGCATTCCAACTTGAACTCGATCAACAAACACATTGACTTGGATCCCATTTACCACCCCCTGAGAAAAAGAACAGGAAACGACATCTCCAACCCAAAAAAACCTAACCACATAAATAGAAAGCAAGACATAACACTAGCACTTCACCGGAGGCTCACTGATGATATTACCTAGTACGGTGACGAAACATCTGAAAACAAATTCCAGCTCAGCGAGCAAACTTACATCCCAAACCTGAACCTGAGCTACAAATCTTCTCAAAACTCGCTAATTTATTAATAGTATGCCACCTTGATTACAGAAATATACTGTTTAGCAAAGTACAATTTATATTTTAATTTCAATAATAGTTATACAACATGGAAACAAACCCCTCGTCCAATTCGTCCATACCAACTAGAAATTCTAAATTGATCTAGTCCCATTTGCCACCATTTGGCCCATATCCTATTCATGTCCCCATCCAGATACCTTTTAAATGTTGTAATTGTACCTGCCTGCACCATCTCCTCTGGTAGATTGTTCCATACACAAACCAACAACATCCTTTCTACAACAGGCTGACCAGACCTATTCGCAGTATTCTAAAAGTGGCCTAACTAGTGTCTGTACAGCCTCAAAATGACATCCACGTAATAGTTTTGCCGTTTCTGTGGCAATCAGCAGATCCAAAAAGGAATATACATTTATCAAATCTTATGATCTCTTGCATCTTTTTTCAAAGGAAGTACTTTGCATTTGTTTGTGAAAGAGAAATCCAATGCAATAGGAAGGATGTTAAGCTTGAAAAGGTACAGAAAAATTTACAAGGATGTTGCTGGGATTGGAGGGTTTGAGCTGTAGGGAGATGCTGACAGACTGGGGCATTTTTCCCTGGAAGGTCGGAGGCTGAGGTTATAGAGGTTCATAAAATCATGAGAGGCAGAGATAACGTGAATAGACAAGGTATTTTGTCAGGGTAGGGGAGTCCAAAAGTAGAGGACATAGTTTTAAGGTGAGAGAGGAAAGGTTTAAAATGGACCTGAGGGGCAACTTTTTCATGCAGAGGGTGGTATATTTATGAAACAAACTGCCAGAGGAAGTGGTGGAGGCTGGTACAATTGTTGTGGCATTTGCACTATATAAACTTTAGAGACTGCATTAAGCTGGAAGAGAGTGAGTGGGGTCAAAAAGAATGGAAGAGAGGGAGAGAAAAAGTAACAAAAAAGATTTTTTTAAAAATTAACCAATACTTGAGACTGTTTAATTTTTATCCATGTTAATTGGCTGAAAAGATATTTGCTAATTGCTATCTTATACCTAGTTAAAAATCACACAAAACCAGGTTATAGTCCAACAGGTTTAACTGGAAACACTAGCTTTCAGAGCGCCACTCCTTCATCAGGTGATTGTGGAGTACACAATTGTATGACACAGAATTTATAGCAAATGTTTACAGTGTGATGTAACTGAAATTATACATTAAAAAATACCTTGATTGTTTCTTGAGGTTCTCATCTGTTAGAATGACCATGATAGTTTCACTTCTTTCATTGTAATGCACAAAACTTAAAACCTGTTGGACTATAACCTGGTGTTGTGTGATTTTTAACGTTGTACACCCCAGTCCAACAGCGGCATCTCCAAATCATAATTTATACCCGTGTGACATGATGTTAATTAATTACACTGACAGAAGGAGAGATAGCAAAAGTACTAATTGTCATGCATTTATTTGAAATGAGTGAGGGTGTAAGCACAGTTTTGAAGGGTTTGTGTCTATCTCTGAGGCAGCAGGCCTGTACTTCCAATCCCACCTGCTCCAGTTGTTTGGTGTAATGTTTCTGAATAGGTCGATTTAGAAAAATCTAAGGACAGTTCCAGCAAAAAACCACCGTTAGCTTTATGTTGGGAGGCGGTGTTATAGCAGTAATCTCACTGGTTTCGTCATTCCAAACCCCATGCTAATGTGCTGAACTCTTGGCTTTAAATCTCGCCATGGCAGTTAGTGAAATTTGAAAGCTGGTGGAAAGAGGTAATATCAACTTAATAGCACAATTCGTAAAAAGTGTGCGGGGCAGAGAGACCTGGGGGTGCCTGTTGTAGATTTTCAAAGACAGTGGGAGATATTGAGAGAAGCAGTGAGACATCTTGAAGTCCAAAAATAGGAGCATTGATTACAGAAGAAGGAATGATATGCTGAACCTCTATCAAGCTCTGGTTAGGCTTTGACTACAGTATTGTGTCAAGTTCTGGTCATAGCACTTGATGAGACGTGAAAGATGTCAGGTGATGTAGAGGAGATTTAGCAGATTGCTTCCTGTGATGGCATTTTAGCTACAGGGTTAGAAAGAAGAAGCTAGTGTTATTTCCCTTGGAGGGACTGATAATGTTGAAGATGGGGGAGGCTGCAGAAGATGGGGGACCGGCTTGGAAAGTGGGCAAAGAAGTAGCAGATGGAATTCAATGTCGGAAAGTGTGAGGTTATGCACTTTGATAGGAATCATTGAGGTGTAGACTACTTTCTAAATGGGAAAGGCTCCGAAAATCTGAAACTCAACTGCAATTAGGAATCTGAGTTCAGGATTCTTTTAAAGTTAACATGCAGATTCAGTTGGCTGTTAGGAAGGCAAATGCAATGTTAGCATTCATTTTGAGAAGTCTAGAATACAAGAGCAGGGATGCACTACTGAGGCTGTATTCGGCTCTGGTCAGACTGCATTCGGAATATTCTGAGTAGTTTTGATTCCACCCAATCTCATGAAGGATGTGCTGGCCTTGGAGGGGTTCCAAGGGAGATTTAAAAGAATGATCTGGGAATGAAAGCCATGTCGAATGAAGAGTGGTTGAGGACTATGGGTGGAGTTTAGAAGAATGAACGGGAATCTGATTTTGAAACTTACAGAATACTGAAATGCCTGGATAGAGTGGAAATGGAGAAGATGTTTCTACTAGCAAGAGAGACTAGGACCTGAAAGCAAAGCCTTAGAGTGAAGGGACGACCCTTTAAAACTGAAATGAGGTGATACATCTTTCAAGAGGGTGGTTAATGTGTGGAACTCACTGTTGCAGAGGACAGTGGAGGCTAAGTTATTGAGCGTGTTGAAAACAGATATGTTCTTGATTATTAAGAGGATCAAAGGCTACAGGGAGAAGGCGGGAGAACGGAATTGAGAAGCATACTAGCCACGGACAAATTGCGGAACAGATTTGATGGGCTGAATGACCTGACTCTGCTCTTCTATCTTATGGTCTTTAGTCTTGGAGCAAGGGAGATTGATATTAGACTGAGAAAGGTATGCAAGATTATGACAGATTTTGAGAAAGTATACAAGGAAAAATTGTTCCTATTTCAGATGCCAAGATCAGTGATAGGGAAGCACATTTGAGGTTTTGAGCAAAAGATATTTGGACCATGAAGAGGAAGAACCTACTTATGCAGTGGATTGTAATGACCTGGAAATGACAATGACTTGGAACTCTCAGGCCATGTGGGTGTGGAACCAGAGATGATTGGATTCAAATTACAATTAGGTAGGCAATTAAAGTAAATCTGCAGGAATAGAGTAGGAAATGGGACTAATTGTGTTGTTCTTCAGAGAACTAACATTGTATCAATGGGCCAAATGGTGGCCATCTGTGCCATAATGACTCTCTTGGAGGAACTTGAGCCCTTCCCCCCATTGGATAATTTGATGGTGGGGTAAGATTCTTGCAGTTGGATGGGCAGCTGACTTGTGGGGACATCACTGCCCTCTGGTCTCCACTGATTAAGTTCATGGAGGGAAACTCATGGACAGCATTAATTGAAGCCATGATGTAGTTCATGAATGTCCTCTTCAGGTCCTCAATCTGCCACTGCTGGTATTAACTCAGCACTGAGCACTTCATTAAGGGACGCAATATCCGGAATGTCAAGGTTCACTCTGAGGCACTGTCCTGGTACCTTCTCCCAATCTCCTTCCCTACGTCCACACTTAATAATTCCCATGCGACGACTGACCAACCTCCATCATTTGCATGAATGTGAGCTGAATTTTGATTGTATATAAAGACTGCAGCTGTAGACTGACAAATCTCTGGGACCCTGTGGGCTTCATTCTCAGAGTCTTTAAAGAAATGATAATGTGCAACAAGATGTGTTGATGTTAGCTTTCCAAATTGTATAAATTCAGGAATGCTTTCGTCCGACTTAAGTCGCAAATATAACCCTTTTATTCAAGAGAGAGTGAGACAGATAATAGGAAACTTCCAGCCAGTTAGCTTGAAGGTTCTAGTGGCTGAAGTGTTGGAATTGATCATAAAGGAGTTTATAGCGGCATTAAAAAACAAACTCAAGGTTTAATCAATTTATTAGACTTTTTTGAAGGAGGAACATGCACTGTGAATAAAGGAGGCCCAGTGTACTATATTTGGATTTTCAGAAGGCATTTGATAAGGTGCCATATGAAAGGTTGTTGCAGAAAATAAAAACTCATGGTGTAGAGTAAATATTCACATGGATCGAAGATTCAGCTGACTTGCGGAAAACAGGCTGTGTGCATAAATGGGTCCATACCAAATGTGATATGAATGGAGCCTCTCAGATGTCTGTGCTGAGGCCTTAACATTTTATAATTTAAATCAATGACGTGGATGAGGGGAGAAAAGACATTGTAACTAGTTTCCTAGTTGACACAAAGGTGAGTAGGAAAGTACGCTGTGTAAAAGACTGAGTTTGCATATAGATATTGATAGTTTAAGTGGATCAGCCAAAATATGGCAGATAGAGTATAATATGGGGAAATATGAGGTTATTCACTTTGCAAAGAAAAGCAGAGTATTGCTTAAATACAGTATGACTGTAGAATTCTAAGACACAGAATGATTTAGCTATTGATCATACAGGACATTGGTGAGACCACATCTCAAATACTGTACACAGTTTTTGTCTTCTTATTTAAGGATGTCATGGAAATTAAAGTGACTTGATTCAGATGCTAGCAAGAGCAAAGAAAAAGCTTTATTAAAAACTGCATGCAGGGCCAATGCACTTGGCAGAAATGCCTCGTGTTAGGGCTTCGAACCAGATTCACATATCCTTCTTATACCATTCTTATCACCCACTCAAGGACAAGAGCTGGGAACATTTGAGTCCTTGTTTTTTCCATTCCCTTGCTATGGACATAACTGTCTTTATGTTTTCCTTAGCTCAAATCTGAAATTGACTTCTCACAAGGCCAGTTTGAATGTTTACAAAGTTCTGCAGAGACAAGCTGTCCCTCGACTGCAGACTTCAGCAAAGTTGCAAAGTGTCAGAAAAGTTTTAAATTTAGTAAAGCATTCTGTTTCAGATTTCAGAGTAAATGGATTTCAGAGTAAATGTTAATTTTGTTAATTTACCATTACAAAGGATGGATGTGATATTTTGGAGTTGGTTGAGTGGAAGTTTAGCTGATTGCTTGATACCTTGTATGACTATGTTGTCTTGAGGATAGGTTGGACAGACTGAGCTAGACTCTAGTGGAGTTTAGATGAGTGAGAGGGGGTTTGGTTGTAGTCTGTAAGATACTGAAAAGTCTTGGCAAGGTGGACGTGGATAGGATGATTTCTCTTATGGATACGCCCAAAACTAGGGAAATTGTTCTAAATTTAGTGGTTTTGGGATAGAGATGAGGGGAATTCTTTTTCTCTTAAGGATTGTGTGACTTTAGAACCCTCTGTCTTAGAAGGCAGTGGAAGCAGGATCATTTAATATTTTAAAAGCAGAAGTCTAATGATTCCCTTGACTGATAAAAATGTGAGATTATTACGGTAGAAGTTGGAACACAAATAATTTAGTCACAATCTTCTTGAGTGGTGGAGTCGGCTCAAGGGGTTGAATGGCCTACTTCTGCTTCTAATTCATATGTACACTCATAAATAGGTTGGAGGTGAATGGATGAAGGACACAATGCTTGAGCAAGTACAAGGTATAATTTGTATGGAGCCCTTGCCAATAAGCAGGTCTTTTTCTAGAATATAATTAATGTAAGGGAACTTCCTCAAAGCTATGACCTCAATTTTACATTTTAAAAACTGATAAGCATGTGTTAAGTCCGCCAAGGTTCGGTTTTACTGTTAATCCACTTCAGAGAATCCTTTTTGCTGTTTTCAGCCTCAATTTTTTTTACAATCTGAATTTTTTGTTTAATTTTTGTAAAATCCCATTGATCTTTATGATGCTAAATACACAGTGGAGTGGAGACAATTTTGAGGGTAAACCTACCAGTTTCTAGTTTGCAATGAAAGAGTTTAATGGAGCTGTTGTGTTACTTCTGCTCTTACAGTGGAAGCTGGTGTTGCTTCCATATTTCTCCAGAAGCAGCAACGTCAACTTCAGGAGACACTTCCAATTAAGGTAACCCTGCTGCTGCTTCACTGAACACTCATAGTCTGGGGGAGGCCGGCACAGAGGCTGTAGAAACATTGCATTGTAATGGGAACTCATTGTAAATGTGCTGCATGTTCTGATTTTGTTTTATCTTTTAATGCTTACTGTCAAACTCCAGACTTTATTTTGGCTGTAAGAAGGGAATTGCAGAGCCCAAATCTGCTATTTTATTCCAGGTTCAGCCAATTCTGTGGTCTAGAGAAGAGATGCATGGACAGTCTCTCTTTTAAAGTTATTTTCAGGTATTGCTTGCTGTATTTCTTTTAAAAACATTTATATGATGTGGGCATTCCTGGGCAGGACAACATTTATTGCCCATCCCTAACTGCCCTTGAGAAAGTGGAGGAGATTTGCCTTCTCAAAATGCTATGGTCTGTATACTACATTTGGGAAGGGAGTTGTAGGATTTCAATCTAGTGCCATTGAAGGATCAACAATTATAATTATTAGTCAGGATAATATGTGGCATGGAGGACAATTTGTAGTGCTAATATTCTCTTCCATTTGTTGCCCTTGACCTTGAAGGCTGCAGGTTTGCAATGTGCTGTTGAAAGAGCATGGGTGAATACTGCGGTGTGTGATGTATCTGGGCACCCTGCTGTCAATGTGTCATTGGACGAGGAATTGAAAGCTGAATGGGTTTGATTGGGGGGGGGGGCAGTCAAGCAGGTGGCTTTGTCCTGGATAGTGTCAAGCCTCTTGAATGTTCAAGAGGCACTCATCCAGTGTAGTGGAGATTATTCTATCACACTCCTGACTTGTGCCCTGCAATGTTAGACACACTTTGCTGAGACAGGACGTGAGTTTCTCGCTGCAGAATTCATAGTGTCTGTCCTCCTCTTGTAGCTGTCCTATTTAAATAGCTAGTACAGTTCAGATTCTGGTCAATGGTAACCTTTCAGCTAGTGATACTAACTGTCAAGGGAAGACATTCGAATTTTCTTTTGTTGGCAATGGTCATTTCCTGGCCTTGGATGATGCTTGCAAATTATCAGCCCAAGCCACAGTGTACTTATAACTTTGATCTTGCTGCGTATGAAGTCAGGCTGCTTCTGATGTAAGGAGCTGTGAATAGAGTTCAGCATTGCAAAACCATTATTAAACATCTCCACTTCTAATTTTATGTAGTTAGGGGAAAGGCGTGCGGAAATCATTAATTGACCAGCTGAAGAAAATTGCGCTAAGCTCATTACCCTGCAATATGCCCTGTGACTGAGATGTTTGACTGTCAATAACTGAATTTATCTTCTTTTAAGATCGGTCTGACTTCAACTCTGAAGAGGTCTCCCTGATTCTCATTGGCTCCTTTTGTCACTGTGGATTCTTCATACTGAAATAACTCCACAGAGACTGGTATCCAGTCACCAATCACCCTTTATATACACGTGGAGAGAACACTTCACACAGATCCAACTGGCATGGAGCCAGCTCTCAGAGCAAACAGAACTTTTGATACGCTTGTTAAAACAGGAGCAAGGGCTCCTTGATTGAAACCAGATTAACAGCACCAATCAGGGAACTAATATTCAAAAAGGTCCACCTGGTTGACCTTGTTACAATCACTACAAACCTCCCCCTCTGAGTCCGAAGACAGAGGCCAGATCTTTTTTTGTAGCTCCTCCTGGAACATTTTAGCACCAGGTCAGTTTCCTCCAAGTCTGCCTCTGAAATGGGCTGCACGTAACACACAGTAGCTCACCACATGTACCAGGAGTGTCTTGGGAGAAATTCATTCTCCTCTTCAGGTAGGAAAGGTATCAAGGCAGTGACATCTGCCATGTCCATTCTCAGATTCTGAAGTATTTTTAATGATTGATGGAGAGGGAGAACCCATGGATTCTGGAATAGTTGGATTTGTGGTCGAGGGTCCTGTCATGTTTGTCTCCTGCACCATTTGTAAATTTGCAGCTTTCATATGTTCCAGATGCTCATTCAGAAGTGTTGCACCTACCCGAACTTGATGCGTCACTGGGTGTGACTTCACATCGATCGTGCCTCTTACCCATGCAGGACCATTCCTGGGGTTCCTACACCAAACTTCATCCTTGAAGTAAACTATCTCTCTCGCACAATGAACTGTTGTGTCTGGCATTGGTCTTCCTAATACCGTCTCACACCACCCCCAAGTGTTGATGTGAAGGTGCCAGGATGAAGGCCAGGTTTTGTATGAACTTTCCATAATAATTTAGCAGCCCAAGGAAAGACCTAAGCTCTAGTACTGATGTGGGAGCTGAGGCATCTTTGATTGCCCTCTCTTTATCTTCCAACGGGTGTAACCCGGTCTTGTCAACTCTTTAGCACAAGTAGGTAACTTAGGATGCCTGGAACACAAATGTTTCCCTTCTAATGGATATGCCCACCTGGGAAGAAACATATCCAAGTTCTCTCAGTGCTCCTTATTGTTCTTCCCTGTTATTAGCACATCATCCAATAAATAGCGACTTGGGGTAGAGCTTGTAAAATGTTCTCCATCGTTTGTTGAAAAATTGCACAAACTGACAATACTCCAAATTGTGGTCTCATATAGTGGTGCAAACGTTGTTGGTATTAATTGTAGCATACATCTGGGAATCCTCACCTAACCCCATTAACAAGTATAGAAGGCTCATGTCCAGCTTTGTGAAGGACAGCCGGCCCCATCCACTATTTTTGCATATAAATCCTCTGTGTGAGGAATTGGGTATTTATCCAGTTGCAAGAAGTGGTTTGCAGTTTGTTTAAAATGCCCGTAAAGGCAAACCGACCCATTGCTCTTCGCAATCAGTACAACCGGTGCTGCCCATTCTGCAAACTGTACTGGTTAGATGATTGCTTCGCTTTCCTGCTTCCTGATTTCTGCCTGTACTTTTGCCCCGAAGGCAAATGGTGACCCTTCCAGAATCATGGGAATTGCTTTCTGGTCAATGTGCAAGTTGGCCTTGGCTCCTTTGATAGTCCCTAGATCTTCCTGAAAATCTTCACTCAGGCAGCCATTTCTAACCAAAAAATGTTGACCCAATCTGGGTGAACTTTCTCAACTGATCTCACACCATCAATCTTGGCCTGGGCCTTTTACTACAGTCAGTGATAACTTAATCAGTTACTTCCCATAAGATTCAGAACCAAAGTTGTACCCTTAATCTATGAAGGTTCCTTGATATAGGTTCTCAGTCGAGCTGAGGTCTTGTGCAAATGTAGGGGTTGGTGTCTAGAGTGAATTTTGTTAAAGACTGGCTCTTCAATCACTGAGATGGCCGAGCTGATATTGTCCTCCATTAGTACCAGGTGACCATTTATCCAGATGTTTATTTTGATTGGTTTTGATTTGGATACTGCTAAGCAATTTGACTGTTCCAAGCCAGATGTAGGTGGACTTCCCAGTGTGTGTACCCTCCTGGATTCTGGCCTAGGAGTTCTCTTACTCCATTAAGGTCTAGTGAGACTCTTTTGTTGTCTCAGGTCCACATATCAGCTGCAACTACAGTGGCTTGTCGGCCCAGATCCGGAAAAACGTTCTAACCATTTAGCTGAGACTTGGCTTTTTTTATTGAGGGAGAGGGGTTTGCTGTGGGCTGACAGGAGAGTAAGTTTGAGGGAGATATGCGTGGAAAGGTCTTTACGCAGACAGTGGTGAGTGTCTGGAAAGCGTTGACAATGGAGATGGTAGAGGTGGGCACAATAGCGTCATTTAAGATGTATCTAGACAGATAATGAATGGGCAGGGAGCGGAGGGATACAGATGCTTAGAAAATAAGTGACAGGTTTAGATAGCGGATCTCCATTGGTGCAGGCTTGGAGGGCCAAAGGGCCTGTTCCTGTGCTATAGTTTTCTTTGTCCTTTGTTCTGATCTAGAGTCCTTCTGTTCAGGATAGCCTTGAGTCAAACTATGCAATTACCTTCACTCAAGTGGTTTTCTGCAAGCTCAGTCAGACTGGCAAGGATGTCCACTCCCATTGAAATACCCTGCAACTCATATGCTCTCCTTGTCACATTTTCCAATAATAAAACCACTTGTAGTGACTGTTTGAAGTCCAGTTGGGCTTCAGCTTGTAGGTGCGTTTGCAAGGCTACATCATTAATCCAAAATACCAAATGGTCTCTCAGCATCTCATCAAGCGTTAAACCAAAGTCACGTGCCTCTGCCAGTCAGTTTAACTTAGTCAAAAATCTCGAAGCAGATCCCTCAGCTTCTCGAGTTGCCAAGTAAAACCGATTGCTTATCAGAATTCCTTCACGAAATCTGTCAAATCTTGAAATGTTTTCATATCTGGTACCTTAGGAAAAGTTAGGCTCTTAATAACCAAACATTTTGTGGATCCACAAGCTGTCGGGAGCATGACTTGATGCTTTTCATCTGCACCAATGTCATTTACCCAGAAAAAAAGTCAAGGATCGAACAAGTCAAGCTTCCCAAAGAACAGCATGATGCCAGAAATACTTACCACAACTCGAAGATGACTTTTACAAGTGAATTTCTTCAGGACCTTGCTTTTCTCTCGTCGCCACTGAGAAAACTCCACAGAGGCTGCTATTCCGGCACCAAGTCACCATTTTTTTACACAAGGAGAATGCTTGACACTGATCCACCTTCCTCAGAGAAAAGAGAACTTCTGACACTCCTCTTTATTTCTGTCAGCCAGGGCTCCCTGATTGTGACTGTTAATCTGGTCCAATCAGGGAACTCCTGTTCTGTGAGGTCCAGCTGGCTGATCTCATTACACTGCTGTAATGTCTGGCTCTTGATTTTAATTTAACCTTTGTCCTAGGCTCCCCAGCTAATAGCTGACTACCTTGAAAATTTCAAGCAAATAACCTTTTCACTTTATAATTTCTAGCATACACAATCCTAGTTGAAGCATTATTGTCAATCAACTTGTTAATTTAGCTCTTTCGATGTATAGGGCATTATTCCAATAGCTTTTAAAGTTATTTTCTGTACTTGCTCATGAGATTTTAACAATCTAAGTGCACACGTCTCTAAGTCTCTTTGGAGTTCAAATGTTACAAGATTTTCACCTTGAAAGTAGCTCATTCCACTCTTTTTTAGGTCTCCTAGTAGATTATCTCACAATTACGTCATTTGTCATGTTCTTTTTTCCCATTCATTTAACCTATAAGTATTTCCTTGTAATTTTATGCCTCTACCTACAATACTTTCAAGGTGACCATTGGCACATTTTAGGTATGTTTCCCTCAATCTAAACACCTAATTAATTAACAAATATGATTGATAGTTTTGGCCCAATACAAATTCTTACAGGAAGCCACCAGTCACATTGGTACCTGCTCATTATAGTCTGTCTCCTACTGCTTGGTTAATTCTCTAACCAGGACAGCCATTTGTCATTACCTAACATTGAAGCTTACGGAACTAATGTGTTGAGGAGTGAACTTTCTCAAATGCCTTCTGTAAGTCTATATTACAAACCTCACTTCTTCATAAAAAGCATGCCTTGCCCTTTACTAATCTATGCTGGCTCTTTATAATTTGCTGAAATATCTGAGTGTTCAGTCACTCAACATTTAGTTATGGACTCCAGTAATTTTCTGACAGTTGATTTTGGGTCACCTGATTTACAATGTCCCAGTTTCCCGTTCATAATTTCCTTACATGGTGAAGTGACACATTTCCCAATCTGCAAACTTACTAACTATACCTCTTATGCTCACATCCAAATCATTTATATAAATGATGAAAAGGACTGATCCTTATGGCACTCCACTGGTCACAGGCCTCCAGTCTGAAAAACAACCCTCCACCACTACCCGCTGTCTGCCACCTTTGAGCCAGTTCTGTATCCAAATGGCTAGTTCTCCCTGTATTCGATGAGATCGAACCTTGCTGACCAGTCTCCCATGGGGAACCTTGTCGAATGTCTTATTGAAGTCCATATAGATTTGTCAGAGCATTGAGTACAGAAGTTGGGAGGTCATGTTGCGGCTGTACAGGACATTGGTTAGGCCACTGTTGGAATATTGCGTGCAATTCTGGTCTCCTTCCTGTCGGAAAGATGTTGTGAAACTTGAAAGGGTTCCGAAATGATTTACAAGGATGTTGCCAGGGTTGAGGATTTGAGCTTTAGAGAGAGGTTGAACAGGCTGGGGCTGTTTTCCCTGGAGCGTTGGAGGCTGAGGGGTTTACAAAATTATGAGGGGCATGGATAGAATAAATAGGCAAAGTATTTTCCCTGGGGTCGGGGAGTCCAGAACTAGAGGGCATTGGTTTAGGGTGAGAGGGGAAAGATATGAAAGAGACCTAAGGGGCAACATTTTCATGCAAAGGGTGTCTATATGGAATGAGCTGCCAGAGGAAGTAGTGGAGGCGAGTACAATTCCAACATTTAAAAGGCACCTGGCTGGGTATGTGAATAGGAAGGGTTTGGAGGGATATGGGCCAAGTGCTGGCAGGTGGGACTAGATTGGGTTGGAATTTCTGGTCGGCATGGACGAGTTGGACCGAAGGGTCTGTTTCTGTGCTGTAAATCTCTAATTCTCTCAGGTTTAGCATACAGGATTAGCTGGCAGTTAAGAAGGCAAATGCAATGTTAGTATTCATTTTGCGAGGAATAGAATACAGGAGTAGGGATGTTCTGCTGAGGTTGTATAAGGCTTTGGTAAGACCATATTTGGAATATTATGAGCAGTTTTGGGCCATGTATCGAAGGAAGGATGTGGAGCCCCAGAGAAGTTTGACAAGAATGATTCTGAAGAGGAAGGGCTTGTCATATGACGAGTGGTTGATGACTCTGGGTCTGTTCTTGGAGTTTAGAAGAATGAGGGGGAATCTCACTGGAACCAGTAGAATACTGAAAGGTCTAGATGGAGTGGACATGAAGATGCTTCCACTAGTAGGAGGGCACAGCTTCAAAGTGAAAGGACAACCCTTTAGAATTGAGATGAGGAGAAATTTCTTCAATCAGAGGATAGTGAATCTGTGGAACTCTTTGCTGCAGAAAGCCATGGAGGCTAAGTCATTGAGTGCCTGTAAGACAAAGCTAGATATGTTTTAGATTAGTGAGGGGATCAAAGGTTATGGGAAGGAGGCAGGAGAATGGGGTTGAGAAACCTATCAGCCACGACCAAATGGCTGAGCAGATTCAATGGTTGAATGGCCTAATTTTGCTCCACTTATTGTCAGTTTCATGTTTCTCCTTTTTTACTGTACCAAAGTCAATTATGCTAAGATCACTATTGGGTAAATTTGCAGAAATGTTTAGATTATTAAATACATCTGACTTGTTTCTCATTACTAAATCTAATTTGACATCCCCCTACTCCCTTGTTGGTTCTGGGAAATGCTCAAGGAATGCTTTCTGAAATTCTGACCTGTGAGTGGGACAAGTTAGAAGCAAGAAAAAAGGCAAGGCAGAGATGGAAACAACCACACAAAGTGAACTGAAATAGATAAAAAAGAGAGTCTTTTTTCTGACTCGCTATGCATAATTCTAAGGTAGGTCTGCTAGTACCAGTTATTTATCAATTCCAATGTTAAATTGCATCTGTGAATCCTCAACCCAGTTAATTGTAAAATGTAGGCTCTTCTGCTTCTAATTACACTGTTCCTCAGTATTGTCTGCCTCCCATTTTTGAATCACCTACATATGCATGCCCTTTTTTACATGTGCTTTATATTTGTGTTGTTATGTTTTGGCATGTTTACTTAGTTTGGAAATGTTTGAGCCGGTGTAAATACAGATTGAATGCAGAAAAATTAGGCATGAATTATTAGCAAGCTTATTGTTATTTGTAACCTATTACAAAAGCTAATCACAACAGAGACCTACAAAATCATACCTTGTTAAACAGAGAAGGTGTGGGTAACATGCATGTGTAATGATTCAATCTGTGGCCGGTGATAACTGGAAGCAGAGTTACACCAGCGATGTGGTAGCATCTTCAGTGAAATCAAATGATAAAAAATGATAAAGGAAACAGGGCTTTTAAATTAAATCTCACCTGCAGTTATATCCTTTAATCCAAATGTGTCACTAGTAACTATTTATTGAAATACGTATTCGAAAGAAATACGTTTTGACAGAGCTCCACATTTCCAGAACTGATCAAAGGATGGTGCGGATTGAACGAACCTTATTTTCTTGTTGCTTGCTCATTTCAGAAGTTCCTTCCTGCATTCCTGCTCTCAAATCATAGAATTCATCTGTTCTTGCAAGGATTTTAAAGATTAGAATGACCTTCCTCTAAGTCTTCACATCTCCAGTGAAAACAAATTCAGTACTAGATGTCTACTCTTATAACTTTGAGTTAACCTGACATTATAAAATGTTCAAAGAAAACTGGTATGCGTGTCCTGTTGGAAATACAAGTTGTTTGATGTTAAATAAAATATTCCAGACTGGGTCTCATTGGTGATGTAAAGAATCTGGAATAACTTTACACCTTATTAAAAATATGCTTAATATATCATAGAATCAGACATTACAGCTCAAAGCAGGCTCTTCACTGATCCGGACTCTGTATGTCCCACTTAATCCATCTCCTCTAATTTTGCTGTCTCGTCTACACACTTCTTTATATTTCTCTTTTTCACCAAATTTAAATAACTGAAAAGGCAGTTATTATTGATATTGCCTAATATTTGTGGGAAAAAATTGCCTACTCCAATCATCCGAAAGTTTTAAAATATGTCAATTAATGTTTTTGATAAGAGCTTCACATTGACTTGAAATTATACAGTAAAACGTCAACCCTTTATGTGGAATTGAGGGACATCCATGTATCGTAGATATTTGTTTGGTTATTCCTTGTTCCTGTATTAATTATTAAACATGTACATTAAAACCATCTGGCATTTTTTTAAACTCAGTATGGATGCTCAACTAACTTAATTTGCAGGTTCACTTATTTTCTAAATACCAGGAAAACATTGGCATCCTTCAGTCATTTGACATGGTGCAGTTATTTCTTTGATTCTAATTTATATTCCAT
Source organism: Chiloscyllium plagiosum (assembly GCF_037043375.1). Taxonomy (NCBI): domain Eukaryota; kingdom Metazoa; phylum Chordata; class Chondrichthyes; order Orectolobiformes; family Hemiscylliidae; genus Chiloscyllium; species Chiloscyllium plagiosum. The sequence continues at coordinate 100,880,010 of NW_028270144.1, read as the reverse complement.
ATGACCCTTGTTGGCAATTTTTGAGCAGATTTTTATGCCATGCAGGAGTGTTGACACTGATTCACATAAGGTAATTTCATTGTAAACTTGCAGTTGTTATTGGTGCCCATTTTCCATCATAAAGTTAAAAACGGAGTATTGTTTCGTAACACATTTGTTGGTGGGGGTTAACAGGTGGGAGGATAGTGGTTAAGTATTCTGCTATCTTCCTGTCTCTACCCTAAGTAAGCCTATTGTTGGAAAGGCCATGTATGTCTTTCTTGCTCTGCCACCAATGGAGGCATCGTTTATCCTTCCTTTGGAGGTAAGGATGAGATTACTGCAGGGACCATGACAACCAAATACTCATGTAGTTGCTTGTGGTTTCTCTGAGGAGTTGGGGACCTTGGGCAAAGGCACTTACTCCCTGTTTGGGGGACTTTGTATCAAAAGAAGGTGAAGCTGCTGAGACCCAGTTCTGTGTCCTGATTACCAACCCCTTTCCCTTAACCCCATTGCATGACTCCCTCAACCTGCCATTACTTGTGTTGTCTGGAATCCAGTTTGGGTTGAGTGGGGTATTGACAATAGCTTTCATATCCCCAGTGGTGTAGCCATTCAGTAGAGCTGCCAGCCTATAATTGATGGAATGGGTGGAACCTGGGTCCTTGATCCTGGACAAGGCTCACCAGTTAATTGCCTGAATGGTATCTAATGCAGTAGATCGTTGCTAAAAGAGTCAACACAGGGCTCACATTCTCCTCCTGGCAGGTAACCTGTTGCTACCTAAATCTTATTTAACATACACAATCTAATGCCAGACTATCTCCTATACCTTACCCCCATTGCTTGCTAAACAACAGTGTAAACCCAACAGTGCAATGATTTTCAGTATCTTCCTTCTTAAGTCTAGCAATTTCTTTTCTGTGGTAAAACAGTTCTTTTCCCAAATAAGATCAGAATCAAAGCTTAGATAAAATAAAAAGGTACAGCCTTTACACTTTGTTCCTTTTACCAAAGTAGACAATCTCACACATATACCATCTTCCATGCTTTTGCCCACTCAGTCAGCCTGTCTAAATCTCCTTGAAACCTCTTTGCATCCTCCTTTCAATTCTCTTTCCTGCCAAGTTAGAAATATTACAGTTGGCCTGCACATCCAAATCATTGAGACAGTTTGTGAATAGCTGGAGACTAAGCAGTGATTCTTGCAGTACCCTGCTGGCCGTGGCTTGCCAACCTGAGAATGATCCATTTATTCCTACTGTCTGGTTTCTGCCTGTTAATCAATCCTCAATCCATACTAGTATGTTACGCCCAATCCCAAGTACTTTGTTGTTTAGTAACCTCCTGTATTGGAATTTGTCCAAAGCCATCAGAAAAATCCAAATACAGCATATCCACTCATTCCCCTTTATCAACTCTGCCAGTAACACAATTTCCCCTTCATAAATCTATGTCAACTGTCAAATCAAACAGTAAGTTTTCAAAGGCAGCACAATTGCTCAGTGGTTAGCACTGCTGCCTCACAGCACCAAGGACATGGGTTTGATTCCAGCCTCGGGTGACTGCCTGTGTGGAGTTGGCATACTCTCCTGTGTCTGCAAGGGTTTCCTCTCACAATCCAAAGATGTGCAGGTTAGGTGAATTGGCCACGCTAAATTGTCCATAGTGTTCAGGGATATGTAGGTTTGGTGCTTTAGTCATTAGGGGAATGGGTCTGGGTGGGATACTCTTCAGAGGCTTGGTGTGGACTTTTGGACTTGTTTCCAAACTGTAGAGATTCGACAAAATATCCAGAAATCCTATCCTTGATTATAGTATTTTCACTATTACTGACATCACACTAAAAGGTCTGTAGTTCTCTTTTCTCTCTTCATCGTTTCATGAACAGCGGGAATATATTTGCATCCTGCCAATTTGCAAGTACTTTTGCTGAATTCTAACTTTGGAAAAATTATTCACCAGTGCATCCATTGTCTTTGTAGGTCTCTCTTTTCACTATTTCAGGTGAAGGTCATTGTGGCCTGGGTATTCATCAACTTTCATTCCCATTAATTTCTCCAAGACTTTTTTTTACTGATACTAATTTTCTTTTACTTCCACACTCTCACTAGACCCTTTGGTCTTGATTATTTCAGAGTGACTTTTAGTATTTATCTTTGTGTAGACACACACTAAGTACTTTGTAACTTCTTTTTATTTTTTCACATACTATTGTATAATGTTCTCTTTATGTCTGCAGTTGACATACATTTGTATTTATTAATATTTTCAACTTTACACCCCCTGGAAGCTTCCAGAATTCATTTTATGTTTCTTGCTATTTTAATTTTCTATTCTGACTTTCTTTATAAATTTTGTGATCCTCCTATAGTGAATTCTAAAATTCTCCAAATTCTCAGCCTTACGACTTAGTATAAGATGAAAGGATATAATCTGTAGCTTTCCTTGCTAACCATGGCTGTCCAGCTTTTCTTGTTGGGTATGTTTGCCTTAAAGGAATGCATAATTTTTGAAAACCTATCATTAATTCTTTAAGTACTAGTCACTTTCCTTAACATCAAATCTTTTTAATGTCGCTTTCTTATCAACCACAGTCAACATCTGCTTCACATCTTCAGAATTACCCATGTTAGATTTAAGACCTTAATTTTAGAATGAACTGCATTCTTGTTCAAATTTAATGGAAAGTTCCATTGTCTTCTTTAAAGGGTCTTTCACAGCAAGATTATTATCTATCCCCTTTGTCATTGTATAATTCCAGATCTAAAATAGCCTGTAACCCAGTTGGTTCCTCAGTGTTACTCTAGAAAACTAGCTCAGCCATGTTTCAAGAATTCTTCCTCCACAGAGTGGTGCTGTAATGATTTACCCAGTTCATATGTAGATTGAAGTCACCCAGGGTTACTGCATAACCCCTTCAGTTTTGCATTATACCATTGTGTTTTTTATATTAGACCTAATATTATACTTAGATGAAAAGACATTTTAATAATTTAAAAGAATTAACACATTTAATTACTGGCACATGAAAACAGCACATGCATAAAAGAACAGTTATTAAGACTTAAAGATAAATGTATTCGCACTGTTCTGTTTTAATGCTGCTGTAAACCAAATAAATATTTAAACTGATTGCTTCATATTAGCAAAATCATAGAAGGGTTCTTGTAAAATACAGTTTTCTGCTAGAATAAGTCAGGGTATGTAATCATTGCACCACTTTTATGTTATTTCTAATATGTAATGGATCGAGGTGATCCACCTTGTACTAGGCAGGATTTATAAAAGGCCATTTTGTCCTATCAATGACTTATCCTGTAACATTGAATTATGGTGAAATATTTTCAAGAATCATTTAGGACAGAAGTATGGGAATTAATCCATCGTGTCTGGACCATATTAATTAGAAAACTGGTTGGAACTTCTTAAGATTACATCCACAAATATAAAAATCAGTGTTTTTAAATATTTGAATAAATCTATCTGAGTGAAGCTTGAAAGACTTTATATCATATTTTACAAAACCATCTGCACTTTCTTGTTTTGTGAATGGATCTTTTTGAAGCACAGAGTCGACACTGTTCCTTATTAATTAATCCATCATGAAAATTAATTACTTTTGAATTTCAAGTCAATAGGAGTCACTGCCTAACTTTTTAATCAAAAGTGATGGAGACATTTACAGTTTGTGATTAATGGGTAAATTCAATTCATTAAAGCCCCGCTGGAGTGTTGGAATGAGTTGCTCTAAGAAGCATTATAGCCATTTTGTTTTGGAAATGTATTCATTTGTCATGCTTATGAAATCAAATTCCTAGTAAAGTAAATTAAATAACTTACAAAATTGGGATTTAGATTTGTTTCAGCTGATTCAGACATGTTGTCAAGTAATTTAAATTTAGCAATGTGAAGTTACCAGTTTCCAGCTATACATGGATAAACAAGCTGCCAATCCAATTGGGAATACCCATTTGTTCTAAACGTGACTGCCTTGAAGAGGAAAAGTAAAATTTATAATACCAGGTGTCTAACATGGTCTTAAAAATAGCAGTGTTGTATAGAAGGTCGAGGATCTCTAAGAAATCTGTCATGGAAATTTGTAAACATTACAATTGGTGACTTAAGGGTGTTCTTATTGATTCAGGCTATTTTTCCCAAAGCTGCAAAGTATTACAGTTATGTCTTAAATATTTTACTGCTGAATCATTCAAATCACCTGGCTGAAATATCTCAGGTTTTACTGGAAATACAATTGCTTACATCCAAGAAATAACACACCTTTGCAGAGTCACTAGCACATGTATTTCTGTACAGGTTCGGAAAACCAGTTGGAAGCAACATAATTTCATGTTGTAAATAACTTCTGCAATATCCTCCATATCATGATAGTCCTCACATGGAGATAGTCACATGCACTGCCACAGTTTTCTGGGAGATGTCATGGATTTTAAAAAAATAAATATTACAGCTGAAGTCTTATGGTCATGTTACTCTGACAACAGCAGTGTATATTCATGCAAGTGCATATATAGGCATGCCTATAGACAATGTACACATTGCAACAACGTTGATTGTTTCCCTGCCTTCATCATGCCTTAATCATGCAACCATCCTTCACAGCATTGCTTTCATGAAATGTAGCAGTCAGCAGAGGTAGAAGTGCTTACCGGTCCTGGGACCTTCTAACATTAATGTCGTGGATATCATATTTAAATCCTCACTGCACACCATTTCAAATCAGCAAGCCAAGAACAGCGTATTTCTCCACCACCAATCCAAATGAGAAAACTCACAAAGGGAAATTGGAACCCCAGTTCATGGACAGGGACCTGGAATTCCTGGTAGAGAGTACATAATGAGATGTTAATAAATACAAATAGGGCTCTCGCCACATAATAGTGAGATTCCCTTCCAGCTGTAAACGTTTTTAAGGAAAAGTGTGACAATCCTGTCTCTCAGTGTCAAGAAACCAATTTCTCCCATTCTCGTTGTATCTTCTCAATTTTCTCACCATTGCTCTCATCATCAGACACTAGTAAAATTCTGTCAAATGTTTCAGCTGTGGCTTGTTATTTTTCAGTTGCTTGTGACAGCTTTCATGTTGCTTTGAACATTCCTATGTCTCTCTGGCAGTAACATTTTTACAACTTTTCGACCTAAATTTCAGTTCCATGCCTGACACCATGTTACAAGATTGATCTGCTGCTGATATCGCATTACGAGTCTGCAAGACAATAGTCTGGTTTGTCCAGTGACTCTAACAAAAAAGACTGCAAGATAGATCGCCCAATCATTGCCTCTTAGTAAGGTTAGATGACCACAGCAGCTGTGAGGCACATTAGCACAGTGATGCATTTGATTTCAAATACTGGGGGTCAGGAAGGCCACTAATTTCTCCAATTTGTAAATTAATTAATCTTTTGTTTCCATTCTTATTGTTTTATTTGCCCACTCACTCAATCCTTCAACAACTTACATTTATATACATGACAATGTCTCCTCATGCAAGGCTCTGTTTCAAACTACCTTAAACTATTCTCTCCTGTTTTTTCTGCTGCCAAATAGGGGATATTTATATCACTCAGCCCCAGCCCTACATTAGCAATTATCCAGACAGATATGTACTATCAGATCAGGCGGTGAGTTACTCGACGAAACACTTGAAGCACAGAGAATGCATGGTGGCTCAGTGGTTCACAGCACCAGGGTCCCAGGTTCGATTCCAGCCAGTGTGGAGTTTGCACATTCTCCCCATTGTCTGCGTGGGTTTCCTCCCATAGTCCAAAGATGTGCAGGTTAGGTGAATTGGCTGTGCTTAATTGCCCGTACTGTTAGGTGCATTAGTCAGGGGTAAATGTAGGGGAATGTGTCTGGGTGGGTTGCTCTTCGGAGGGTCGATGTGGAGGGTGGTTGGGCTGAAGGGCCTGTTTCCACACTGCAGGGAATCTAATCTAATCTAATCATCGTGTAATATATAATGAAGTGAAGGGAATGCCAATGTTTGCTTACAAACTGCAGTGGCAGCTATGTGCCACTGTGAAGTCCAAATCTCTGGGCTCATGAACTGAAAGGACTCTAGATTTAACTTTACATTTGGCAGGTTGCGCTTCCATTTTCTCACTCTTTGTGCTTCAAGTGTTTCGTCGAGTAACTCACCGCCTGATCTGATAGTACATATCTGTCTGGATAATTGCTAATATAGGGCTGGGGCTGAGTGGTATGAATGTCCCCTATTTGGCAGCAGAAAAAACAGGAGAGAATAGTTTAAGGTAGTTTGAAACAGAGCCTTGCATGGGGAGACATTGTCATGTATATAAATGTAAGTTGTTGAAGGATTGAGTGAGTGGGCAAATAAAACAATAAGAATGGAAACAAAAGATTAATTAATTTACAAGTTGGAGAAATTAGTGGCCTTCCTGACCCCCAGTATTTGAAATCAAATGCATCACTGTGCTAATGTGCCTCTCAGCTGCTGTGGTCATCTAACCTTACTAAGAGGCAATGATTGGGCGATCTATCTTGCAGTCTTTTTTGTTAGAGTCACTGGACAAACCTGACTATTGTCTTGCAAACTCGTAATGCGATATCAGCAGCAGAGCAATCTTGTAACATGGTGTCAGGTATGGAACTGAAATTTAGGTCGAAAAGTTGTAAAAAAGTTTCTGCCAGAGAGACATAGGAATGTTCAAAGCAACATGAAAGCTGTCACAAGCAACTGAAAAATAACAAGCCACAGCTGAAACATTTGACAGAATTTTACTAATGTCTAATGATGAGAGCAATGGTGAGAAAATTGAGAAGATACAATGAGAATGGGAGAAATTGGTTTCTTGATATTGAGAAACAGGATTGTCTCACTTTTCCCTGAAACCTTTTACAGCTGGAAGGGAATCTCACTATTATGTGGCGAGAGCCCTATTTGTATTTATTAACATCTCATTTGGATTGGTGGTGGAGAAATACGCTGTTCTTGGCTTGCTGATTTGAAATGGTGTGCAGTGAAGATTTAAATGCGGTATCCACAGCATTAATGTTGGAAGGTCCCAGGGCCGGTAAACACTTCTACCTCTGCTGACTGCTACATTTCATGAAAGCAATGCTGTGGAGGATGGTTGCATGATTAAGGAGGTGAACAGCAGAGGATTGTGTGAGAAAAGTCAGCAGGGTTCTCAGTCAGAAACCTTCCATGAAATTCCCAGAAACTGACATGCTCAAAAGGCTCACCACCAACTTCTCAAAGGCAACCAGGGACTAGGAATGCTAGCCGACCAGTGAAACCCAGGTTCCAAGAGTGAATGCAAAATCTATTCTGATTTATTTTTCCATCCTTTGTCTATAGGAGCATATGCCTTGGCATTACAACCTCACATCTAAATACTAATTAAGTGTTATGAGGGTTCTGCCTTACAGGCAGTGAGTTCCAAATTCACATCAGCCTCTGAGTGGAAATCTTTTTTCCTGACGTCCCCTCTAAACTTCTTGCCCCTTACCTTAAATCAATGCCCCATGGACATTGATTCCTCCATCAAAAGAAAATGTTTCTTCCTATCTACCCACAATTTTATAAATCTCAATTATGACTCCTCCAGTCTCTTCTGCTCCAAGGAAAATGACCCCAGCTTATCTAATCTTTCTTCGTAACTAAAAATCTCCAGCCCAGGCAACATCCTAGTAAACCTCCAGTGCATCCTCTCAAGTGCAGTCACATTCTGTCCTATAATGTGGATTCCAGAAGTGCAGATAATACTCTAGCTATGTTTTATACAGTTTCAATATAACTTCCTTGATATTAAAATTCATGCCTCAGCTCATAAAGACAAGTATTCAATATGCCAGCTTAACCTCTTCATCTACCTTACTTGTTAGCTTAATGTTGGGCATGCACACCAAGGTCCCTCTGATCTTTGGTTATTCTGTTACCTTGTCTGTCTTGTCCAAATCCATCATCTCACAATTATCCAATTGAATTACTTTTGTCACAGATCCCGTCTGACTAGCCTGCCTATATCCACCTGTCATGTTAGGTTATCTTCCTCTCATCCTTCGTACATTGATCAACCCTCCTACATTCAAGTCTAATATGTGCCATTGACAGCAAGGACCCCAACACTGATCCCTGTGGGACCCCACTGGACACATTCTTCCAGTCACAAAAACACCTTTCCACCATCACCTTCTGCTTTTCACCCAATTTCAAATCCAAAAAGCCAACTTTCCTTGGATCCCATGGGCTCTTACCTTCAATTTTGGTCTCCCATGTGGGAATTTATCGAAAGCTTTGCAGAAGTCTAAGTAGACTCTAAGTAGGCATTGCCCTCATTTACACATCTGTTTAACTCTTTTAAAAATTGAATAAAGTTGGTCAAAAATGGCCTCCTCTTAACAAAACAATGCTGACTGTTCTTGATTAATTCTTCTCTCCAATTGCAGATTAATTTTGTCCTTCAGAATTGCTTCCAATAGTTTTCCAGCACTGCGTATAGGCTGATTGGCTTGTAGATTCCTGGTTTGCCCCTTATTTGTTTCTTGAGCAACAGGACCACATTGACTATCCTCTAATCCTCTGGTATCACCCCTGTGGCTAGAGAAGAACTGAAAGTTTTTGCCAATGCCGCTGCTATTTCTCCCTTGCCTCATTTACAAGACTTGTCTACTTTTAAGTTTGCTCAGCCACTCAGAACCTTGTCTCTGTGCTAGTTTATTTAAGTATATTGCAGTTCTTCTTCCTGATTTCTATACATACGTTGACCATTTCACTAATGAACACCGACACGTCGTATTCATTTAGAACCCTACGTACGCCCTCCAGCTTCCAGAACAAATAACCACTGTGGCCCCTACACTTTCCCTCGTTATTATCTTACTCTTAATGTACTTGTAAAATAACTTAAGAATTTCCTTTATTTTACGTGCCATTATTTTTTCATGCCTCTTTTTGCTCTCCTAATTTCCTTTTTGTAAGTTTCCTCCTGCACTTTCTCTACTCCTCTAGCACTTCTGTTTTGAGTACTTGATATCTGTCACAAGCCTCCCCTTTCCTTTTAATCCAATCTTGTATATCTCTTGATATCCACAGTTCGCTGGATTGTTGTTTCCACCCTTTGTCTTTATTGGCCCTGTACTCTCTCTGCGTCCTTCTTGAATGCTAAGATTCAATGGCTGCTACATTTCATGTTCCAACTCTGATCAAAATGAAAGGTGATATGAAGTAAAACTGACATTTTTCAATATGCAACGGCAAAATTACAATCTTGTGACAGATTAGCTTAACAAGCCAGAGTGACTAAGCATAGCTACAATCCTATCACTGGTTGGGAGAAATTGTTTCAATGATTATTCTATGGTAAACCTCTAAAGAATGAAGTAAGGCAGATGACAGAAATTTTGAAAGCCACGAATGCACACTTTGAACCCAAGTGAAGATAACTTTTGAAAGGTACCATTAAACAACCAAAGATGTTTACTGTACAAAGAAAATCATGTAATCACTAATGAATTGAGAGGAGAATATGCAAGACGCTAAGGAATTCAGTCAAGTCTGAGGCAGCTAAGAGATGTGCTCTACTGGACAAACATTAGCAGTGAAATGAAGGACCACATCAGTAAGTGCAATGCGTGGAATGAGTAGTAAACCACCGGTGACATGCAAAATATCAGACAGACCATGGATAAAGCTGTAAAACTCTTCATTATCACAGGAACTGATTATCTTGTCACCTGACCAGCGGACTTCAGTAACTATTGGTAAGATTGTAGAATGCCTGAAAACACACACATTTTATGGCATTCCTGACATTGTGCTGAGCTAGAGTGCTGCTCAGTTCACAAGTGAATAATTCAGCCTCTTCATAAATGATTGGGAAATAGAACACCATACTTTATCTCTACACTAACTCTGTTCAAATGAAAAAGATGACATGGAAGAAAGCAAACAAAACCAACACAAACGTATAAAAGGCAAGTGGAGAAAAACATTCACTGAAAGCATGGAATGTAGTTCAACACCAGTCTGATGTCACGTGCATACAAACTACTTTTCTAACAGCACAAAAGCAACTGATGCCAGTGGTAGGACCAATCAGTACTGACAAGATCAAGGTGAAATGACAAAAAGCTAAATTTAATTTTGACAACATTGCCAGAGTTGAGCTTTGGCGAACCAGTCAGAGGACAAACCTTCAATGCTGAAGTGGTAACCTGAGATGTGCATGGAGCAGTTTCATGTTGATTGCTTGGGGTGGACGTGAACAATCAGATTTACTGTCGTAACCACAGGCACACGTAGACAACTGGAGAAGCTGCAGGAAGAGGCTGACTCACCACTTGCACAACCCATCAATCACCCATCATCCCCAGAGATCCACAGTACCCAAAATGGAAGTGCAACAACAACAGCAGGTGCTGCAGTAACTGCAAATATTACGGACACAACTCTCGCCAGGAAAGGAATAGCACGCAAATAAACAGCCAGTGACAACATTTACATACCAAGAGAAAACTAGCATGATTTAATGGCTATATGATTTAATCAGTCTCAGCAATGCATGTGCTGAGACTGATGAGAATAGCATATTGCCAAAACATGAAAACAGTTGTATGAATAGTGGATAACTTGGGTATCTAAAAATGGAAGTGTCTTCGTACTTTTTCTGTATGAAGAAGGATATTTGTGATAAAATGCAACACCTTACCCTCTGACTTGTCATAGTCATTTAACCTCCCCTGATAGGATTATGGTGCTAGATGACTCCCTTCTGTTTGCAGAGGTTAGTACCGCTTACATGTGACTCTAGATAGGGACGTATGTTGTTTGAGGAATGTCTGAAAAAATATGTAGTAGAAAAGTTGTGATAAACCTGAGTACACAGGCTAGCATTCACTTTATGACTGTATGTGTGAATATGCATTATGCAGAGATGTGATTTGTTTGCTCTTAATATTGTCATAATTGCTGAGAGACCCAATTCTTACATTTATATAGCACATTTAATAACCTCCTGATATACCAAAGAGCTTCCCAGTTAGTGAAGGACCTGAAGCAGAGTTAGCTTGTTATGAAGTAGGTCAAAAACCTTGTCCTATTGGTAAGATAGGATGTCATAGAAAAGAAGGTCACTTGAAAAATGTATGAGCACTTGACAGTGTTCCATATTATTAATTTGTGCTACAAGAACAAGGTGATACAAGTGCTATTAAGATTCATTAATTGAAAGGGAACATTTTGAAAAAGAAAGAAAATTGCCCCTTTATATAAGCATGTGCTTTCATAACTTCAGGAATGTCTCAATACTTCACAGTCAGTGAAGTACTTTTTGAAGTGTAGATGCTATCATGGTGCAGATCATCACAGCAGACAAACATCATGGAACAGCAAAGTTACAGAATCAGCAGTGAAGTAAATGACCAAGTAATTTGTATTTTTAAATCATGTTGTTTGAGGGACAAATGTTAATCAGGATACGAGGAAATCTCCTCTACTCTTTTTCAAAGTACGTTATAGAAGCTCTACATCAGCCTGAGGAATGGATCAGGCTTACTATGTTGCCTGAATTCCTTCAGTACTTTACCAAAAAATCAATCTGAATTGTGTGTTCAGGACTCTGCACTACTACTGAATCCATCCATTTACATCTGCACTCCTGATCCAAAATTACCGAAAAAACATCCTGCATTTACAGGACTGCCTGCAATATTATTTTCAAAATAGTTATCAACATACAATTCTGTAAATAATAATAAAACAAATTATATGTAAAACATTAACAATAAGATTCTGTTGAAATGTCAGTACTAAATCATTTATGCTGAGGTCTGTGCCTGGTGCTACTTTCTGGAATAGAGTAATTCATCGTGAACTACATTGTTTATCCACATAAAGTAAGACAGTTTCCCCGTCTTCATCTTTGGTGTAGCAGATACATAACATTGCATTAACATCCTTCCCTTTCTCATGTGCCAAACATTCTTCCTGAAGTGAATTTGGTGCTTTTCATTCTTGCACATGATGCTGTATTACATCCCATGTTGAAGCAGGTGCTGCACTGAACATTACATGTTCCCTAAAGGATTCTTGAGGACAAAAAGGGATGGGCAATAACCAATTGCCATGAATGATTTATTTTAATTGTTAATAGTGCAAGAAGTTAGTCCTCATTTAAGTCATTATTTCGAATTCAGAGCATAAGTGACTTCTGGCCGACTAAACTTTTGAAAATTAATGATTAGTTTATTGATCTCTGACTAATTAATAGGCATGGTGTTTTTGACATTTGTTTTTTGAATGGTGAATTAACTTTTATTCACTTTTATCCCACTACAATGCTAAACTATGTTCAAAATATTCTTTGAGCTAACATTAATAAAACATTAATTTAAACACTTTTGCTGACAAATTGGACTCCACTGCTGTGTCTGCTGATGCTGATGCTGGTGGTAGGAAAACTCCAGAGGAGGAATTTGGTAAGGAACACATAGCCTGGAAATTGCAGGTGATGCCTCTAGAATGGTGAAAGTGTGACCATTTTCAGCACTGGTAATGAAGTGGAGGAATCAACATGTGAATGAGCTGTGTACTGCATGTTTTGGGCATCCAATCTGTGCAGATAATGCCTCAACTAAGGTGTCCCTTGGAATGCTTGTGTGGGAAGGCTATGACCCTGTGATTATGCCATTTGTACTAAAAGCCGACCCACCATCCTTAATAGAATAACGAGCTGTGAGGCAGCCTCCAGTAAAATAATTCTCCTGGTCTCCCTTTTGACAAGGATGCTCTTGCGACACTTGTTCCCAAACTCTAGGTATAACCCTGCCCACTGATTCTGCACAATGGAAGCCAAGACAGGAACTAGATAAGGCTGCATTGCAGCAGAATTTTAGCAAGAAGCCACACTTGCATAATGAAAAGGATGGACTCCAATTTTTCCATGACGATCTATGCCACAGTGGAACTGGATTGCCCCACGCTTCTTGATAGTGGTTGGTAGGTCTGAAAAAAAAACAAGCATCTTGGTTTGCACTTTCTTCAGAATTCTCCTCATTCTATGCCACCCCATTCAGACCTCATCTGAGTCCTATAAAAAAGAGGTCATTTACAAACTTACCCTTTGGCACAAAAACTATCCTTTTCCCTGGTTGTACTACAGCCTACTCATTCCCAGAGACCTGCCATGTGTTTCCTAAATTTACTGCCCTATAAATTATGACACCGCAAAAATCTGAGCTGGCAGTGGTGAATGTCAGATCAAACGATGAGGCTTCTTCATCAGTGGTGTGATGTTGCTATCTTGCCCATTGAGGCTGACAAGAAAGATGGTTTTGGGCTCTCTCAAATCAGAAAATCTGAACGATTACACTGCAAAAGGTCTAGAATCACAGGTCTTCAGTTTTCACTTCATGCCAAGTATCAGGATGAGAATAAGGTTGAGAAAGAATAATAACAATCTGTGTTTTTCAGTGAGTCCAGATTCTGTTGCAGCCAGCTACACTTGCAGAATATCTGCCCCTCCATAGGTTCCCACCACCTTTTCTGTGCTCCTTTCTATTGCATGCTACCTTGTTCTGCTACAGAATGAGAAAATTCTTATAGATTCAGATTATTGCACTCTATTTGATATTGCCTTACATGGCTGAAAAAATGGGTAGAGTATTTAGCAAGAATGTATAGAAAGAGCTGGTAGCAACATTGGGATATGTGTGTTATAGAGTCATAGAGATATATAGCACAGAAACAGACGCTTCGGTCCAACTTGTCCATGCTCACCAGATATCTCAACCCAATCTAGTCCCACCTGCCAGCACCCGGCCCATATCCCTCCAAAACCTTCCTATTCATATACATATCCAGAAGCCTTTTAAATGTTGCAATCATACTAGCCTCCACCACTTCCTCTGGCAGCTCATTCTATACACGTACCGCCCTCTGCGTGAAAACATTTCCCCTTAGGTCTCTTTTATATCTTTCCCCTCTCATCCTAAACCTATGCCCTCTAATTCTGGACTCTCCCACCGCAGAGAAGAGACTTTGTCTATTTATCCTATCCATGCCCCTCATGATTTTGTAAACCTCTATAAGGTCTTCCCTCAGCCTTCAATGCTCCAGGGAAAACAGCCCCAGTCCATTCAACCTCTCCCTATAGCTCAAATCTTCTAATCCTGGCAACATCCTTGTAAGTCTTTTCTGAAACCTTTCAAGTTTTGCAACATCCTTCCAATAGGCAGGAGACCAGAACTGCACGCAATATTCCAAAAAGTGGCCTAACCAACGTCCTTTACAGCCGCAACATGACCTCCCAACTCCTGTACTGAACACTCTGACCAAACATTGGTGAGGTGAAATGTCTGAATATAATTCCTGAACCCTGACTGCTTGGGACTACCGATGATGTTATGGTGCATTAAATAGCCATACAGATTGGTGGTGCAGTTAGTATGAGATGACATTTGAAGGTATGTATGCTGACCATGACTACCTGCATAATATCATTGAATCTTTTCTGGCAGTGCTACCAGGTTTTCAAGGCCAGTCTTCTTGCATTGATTGAGATGGTCACTTAATTCCATCAGCGACAGCAATAACGTTCTAAATTTAATGAGGGCATGAGGCCCGAAAGCCATCGTCAAAGTTATTGGCATCCCAGCCAATCTGATTGCCAGGGATCTGAAGGAATTATGCCCTCAGTCAGCAATGGAAACCTTGCTGCTGGGACTTCCAGGGAAGATTTAATTCCAGGCCTTCCCCAGAAGGGAAGACATCCCACCCCTGAGAGCTAACAGCCAAAAAACTGTTGCCCAGGCTGTTGCCAGTAATATGATTGGACTTTCAACATTGTGAGGTAATCAGCATCAATTTTGATCCAAGTGGGATTCTGCTATGTTGCGTTCATGTACAAATATATCATTAATTGAGTATTGTAGAGAATACCTATTTATATGTTCATTTTTTCCATTTAACAGTCCCTGCAAAGTACTTTGAGATATTTTAGTGTATAATTGCAAGTAATTTTCTGTGAGCATTTTTATGATGTTCTAAACAAATACCTGAAACTCAAAAATTAGTGCAAAAATAATATAGGAATCTGCAAGCAAAGTAGTATTTTTTGTAAAGGTGCTGTAGCTTTGGCAGGATTAAACGGTTGCTGGATGTTGCATATCGTGTGAAGAAGCAGTAGTGTGAACATCAAATGGCTCGTGGGTGTTAAGAGAAGCTGCTATTGATGGTGGAATGAAAGGTTGTGAAAGAGGTTAATGCTGCTGTCAGATATTACGTCGGTAAGTCAATGAGTTCAGCATGGCATGGCACAGGGCAAGGAGATTTAAGGCATAATATATGAACACTGGCAAACTAGGTGGATTAAAGAAATTTTAACGGTATTATATTATAAAACCTAGTATTATAGCGATTAAGAGTCCTGAATTTCATTGCAGTTCTCGTTTTTTTATTCCAAAAAGTGGCCTAACCAATGTCCTTTACAGCCGCAACATGACCTCCCAACTCCTGTACTGAACGGTATTATATTATAAAACCTAGTATTATAGCGATTAAGAGTCCTGAATTTCATTGCAGTTCTCGTTTTTTATATTCCAAAAAGTAAATATTCTAGAATGTACTGTTCATCACTATGGAAAAATTTTAATTGACTTTCAGCATGTTCTGTGTCTGAATGCACACTTCTTTAAACATGATATGTTGAACACAATGGCTGGAAGTTTCCGGGCCCATTGGCGATAGGCAGTCATGTGAGAATGCACATAAAATGGTATAGGAAGGTGTGGGTAGCGTCTGAAATGTTCCCATCACATCTTGCCAGATTTTGCAAAATTGACCACCAGTTGGGAGGCTGATTGAGCTAAAAAAACAGTTGTTTAAATGTAGCCCTAGCCACTTTCAACTCCAGAAGCAGGACCATATCTCTCCAGTATTTCAGCGAATAAAATTAAAGCTACATGAAGAAATTTAAAGCAGATGCAATGGTATTTCAAAGCTTAGTTCAAGAAGAATTTAGATTAGATAATATGCCTGGTTATCTTTGGCATTTGTCTAAAGGAGTATTGGTGATGACTGTTTGATCATACTTTCATTCATAAAAATTCAACCTTATAAATAAAAGCATTAAAGGAGAATCATTATTTAAAATAATTCAATGGTACAAGTAAGTGAAAATTACATTTACAGAACATAACAGAGTTAGTAGTATGAAACAATACAAAGATGCTAAATTGTCTGATTTTTACAGGTACTAACTACTTAATATCTACTTAGCTTCAGAAAACTAAGCCATACTTCTTGGAGATTCATGAAAATGAAAATTAAACTGTCCCAGTTGAACTGATATCAATATTCATAAAATTGATAAGTAGTGCTACAACAAATCTGCGATAATTGAATACTGTGATATCGCAAATTCTGTCAATAATATACTGAGTTCATGCTGCTAAATTGATGTTGAATTGTAAATTTGTCACTTGAACTTGGGAATACTTATTGCCAGAACAAGTGAGCCATGTCATTTGTCAGTACTTACAGCTGCAGATCTTAAGAATTGATACATGATATTGGTATAAAGCTGTAGCTTTGCAATTTTGTTCCATGATACAACTTTTGTTTGCCTTTAACCCTTAAGTGATTTTCTTTCAGTAGGAAGGTCTAGTAAAAAAACACACACACAAAATTCTGTGGAGTTTTGTATTAAAATTATTGCTGGTTCTTGGTATTTAGTTTAATATTTAATGAATTGCAAGTTAGTAAATGGAACATGCAATAAAATCACTCAGGCTAAATTTATCACTGGGCAAAAGCAAGATGCTAAAAATGCTGGAAATACTCAGCAAGTCTGTCAGGTTGATGTGCAGTATCCTAGCAGCAGTTTCCTTTACCTCGAGCACATGAGAAACCAGAGGCCCACTGGACAGTCAATGCTATCCTGTGATTCATGGTTCTGGTCTTTCCCCACATTGGTATGAATATAGCACATATTGGTATGCTACACCCATACCAATGTGTGTAGCAAACTTGGACCCATTCTGCCTTACAAAGTGTCACTGTTCAGCCCTTAGGGGTGATTAAGCAATTTTCATTTCAAGACTCATCATGGTCTGCTGCATCTTTCACATCCTCAGAGCAAAGCTTGATGAGCTTCAGAGGAAGGAAGGAGTTTACCATTAGATTCTTCCTTCCAACTGGGTTGTCTGTGATCAGCACACCTGGCTGCAGTGCCAGTGAAAGACATCATAATGCCCCATTCAAAATCAGACCAACACTGACAGCTTGACTCTTGCTGGCCAACACAGCACCCGCTTGGTTCCGATGCTAAAATAAAAGCTACCACAAAATAAACAATCTAAGCTACCATATATACTTGGATGAAAGCCATGTTTTTGAGATAACCTTTTCGACAAACAGTAATGGGTTGACTGATGCATGTTTAATAGGGTCAACAGGTTGAAGTCCATGGTAGGGTGAGAATTGCAGCATTAGGTGCTGTATCTATTTTATGTTTATTATATTCAAGCAACTGAAAGATAAACCAATTTTATACCAGTCTATAACATTTAACTACAGGCATCTACCACTTAACTCAAATGCACCTCAGTTTAAGTAGTGTTTCTTTGTATCAGCTCAAGTCCCCATGAAAGCCCTCCACCTGCTGATAATTAATTACAACTGATATACAATTGACATTGTAGAGGGCTATTGTGGTGCAGTGGTAGTACCCCTACCTTTGAATTATGAGGCCTGGGGGATTCAAGTTCCACCTGTTCTAGAGATGTATAATAAGTTGATGAGTAAATAGGTACAATTGACATTGCTACCTTCCACGCAAAGAACAGTGGAATATATTAGAAGTTCTGATTTTGATGCCATTCAAATTCAACAAAGCAAATGATATGGCTTTGGATGGGATATTAATTTTCCAATTGGCCTTTCTTCATCCATGTTGTATGGAAAAAAGGATGATTAGGATATACAAGCAGTTGGCAGACTATCAGGTAGGAGTGCGAGACTGGGAAGCTAGCAAAATAGCTCCCTTTGATACATTTCACCACTTCGAATGGCTCTAAAGGGTGGCCTAGGGTGGAAGTATATTAACTACCTGCTCAATGGAAGACAGTAAGCAATTTGCATTCTCAAGGCCACTTTAGGCAGGATTTGGGAGGGCTTTTAAGCAGCAAAGTGGCCTTCCACTTATCGCAGAGGATGCAAACTCTCCAAGGATATGGCCCTTTGGCATTCTGGGAATTATCAAAACTTGATGTCCTGTTCGATGAGGAAGATCCTAGTTAGTAAAAAGTTTTAACACTGGTCATTCCCCTAACTGGGGATACCAGAAGCTGAGATGCTGTTCTTAATAAATGTTGAGTGTGAAGGCATGTAATCAGGAGACTATCCCTGGGATAATAACTCCTGCAGTCTGACTCCCAACCAGAATGGTCCTTGGACCACATTTGTCTCCAGTGTCAGGGTCTAAAAAGCCTCCGTATTGTAGTAGACATTTGTTCCGTACATACAGAAATAGGTGCTTATCTCAGTTTGTATACCAAATGTTTTTCTTACTGTAATTTTTTTGAATGAAAATGGTTTAAAAGGTTGCGCTTCACTCTGGAGGCTTTTGGGGGATGTATTTATTGTGGAATAGCAGCAGTTTGTTTCTATGAGATAGAAAGATTAGAATTTGTTACTCAAAGCCTCAGAGGACAACCCATTCTATGTTATGAACAGGAAAGACTTTTGTTTATTGATTTGCACTTAATGGATAATGTCAAGCACCTTAGCCAGTATGTAAATGCCTGACATTCAATACTCTATCAAGATGTTTCCACAATGCAACAATCCACAGTACGAGCCAATATTGTACAATTTATCAATTTGTCCGGTTGGTGATCAGGACAGTCATTACCTCTGACACAATTAAGGTTTCCACACATACACAAAATGAAAACACATTATTAGGTTAATGTCAATACAAGAAATCTCACAAATAGGATGCAAGTGTTCTGACTGCAATCCTGTCCCCAGAATTGAACACGTGAAGCCTTCAGAGTAATCTAGCATGACACTTCAGAATAATTTCAGATTGGCCTGGGTTCCAACAGGTAGCATGGGAAAGATATCAACTACCTGATGAATGAATTAAGAAGGATTAGGAGGCTCACAAGCAGCAATGTGCCCTCCACCAACTGTAAATAAATTATCCAAATGATATATAAACTATCCAAGTCACTGGACCTGAAATGCTAACTCTGCTTTCGCTCCACAGAAGCTGCCAGAGCTGTTAAGTTCCTCCAGCAATTACTCTTCTTTTTCCCTTCAGCTTTCTTATTTTTTGTTTCGTTTGTCTTATATCAAGAATAATTGCAATGAAAAGGGTTTGCTACCTCAGGAAGTCAAGGAGATTGGCATTGAAGACCAAGAAGTGAAGCATCTTGGTCTCTGGGCAAGAGGATTTTGGACTTGAAGGGGAGGATGGGGTTCAGGGCAACTGGCAGCCAGAGAAGCATGATTATAATTGTCATTATTAAGTAAAGTTACTTGAGTCGTGTCTGTTCACCTGACCCTACCATCCCACTTGTTTTCAAAGATTAAGTATCGGTTTACCTTGACTACTTGCAATTATATAGTGCTTGCAACACAAGCATTTCAAAATTCTTCATGAAATATAAGGAAAGGAATCTGAAGCAAAATAATGTGACACATAGACGGGTGCCAAATACTTTGGTCAGAAATGAGTTTTGAGGAAGATGTTCAAGGAGGGAGGTTTGGAGGCAGAAACTTTCACGAAGGTGATTCCAGAATAAGAGTCTGAACAAGGTGAGACATTAAAACTGAGGTTATGTTTGTTCTCTCAGGTAGATGTGAAGGATTCTATGCCACTATATGAAGAAAGAGGAAATTCTCTCTCACATCAATAATTACCATTTGAGCAACACCAATTCCCAATTGTTGTTCTTTATGACCTTGTCTTGTGCAAATTGACTGCTGGGTCTTTTACATTACAAAATTAACTCCACTTCAAAATTAGTTGCAGAGCATTGGCAATATCCTGATGTCGTAAAGGGTATTATGTAAATACAAGTTCTGCTTTTCAACTCCCTCTCCATTTTCTGAATGGTGTAAATGAATATCCAAAAGGTAGAAAATATACCTGCAGTAACACCTGACTTTGGCAACTTCTGACACAATCTCTTTGATGTTTTAGTTCTTCTCATCATTATTTACATCAAAGTAAATAAATTATCCAAGAAAAATCCCCAGTTTGGGAGTAAAATTGTGCCTTGAGCAAAATTGAGTAAATCATAAATTACTTAATTCCCACAGAATTAAAATTATGAAAGAAATGTCACCCCTAATACACACACACAACACAGATACATCACACAAAGTTACTTGCTGAGGTGACCTCTGCCTCAGGAATAATGTTGCAGTTTTGAGTCTGTAATCATTTAAAAAAATACAGTGTGTCTTCATCGAAATATGGCAATTCAGAGAATAATTCAAAACATGCTCAGTCCCTGTTGTGGTTCCTTGATAATAGGTTTCCCCTAGTATATTTTTCCTTTAAATTTATTTTCTTTAAACACAAACAGAAGGTCCTATATCAAACAGTGTTGCTGAGAGTTCAGTTGGCACATTCTTTTTTCAAAATTGGCTTTCTGTTTGGACATTGCCTTTTATATAACTAAGTTTCTCTGACACACAGTTGTTTTGTTCTGAAAAATCCAAATGTTTCATAGGTGATTGCAGGCTTTATTAGTGATAATGGATGTGAATTGCTAACAGTGCTTTGATTTACCATTGGCCATTTTTGTGAAGCTATAAGGCATCTTATCATATTGTCTGGTAACTATTGAGTGATCAAAGATGCATTAAAAGCTTCTGCTGCTGTGTAGTATACAGCTTCAATCACCTTTTATATAGCCATTCCTGTCCTGAATGTTGAACAGTCCTGACTTGATCCAGCAATACAGGGTCGGAGAGCTATAAAGCACAGAAATAGACTGTTTGATCCAACTTGTCCACACCGCCCGGATAGTCTAGTCCCATTTGCCAGCTTTTGGTCATATCCCTCTTAAACCCTTCTAAATCATGTACCCATCCAAATGCCTTTTAAGTGTTTTAATTATACCCACCTCCACTGGCAGCTCATTCCATACACATGCCACCCTCGGCGTGAAAATATTGCCCCTTATGTCCCTTGTATATCTTTCCTCTCTCACCTTAAAGCTGTGCCCTCTAGGTTTGGACTCCCCTAAACAGGGAAAAAGACCTTGGCTGTTCAACCTAACCATTGTCCCTCATAATTTTATAAATCTACAAGCCTCAATCAGATTCCGCCACTCCAGGCAAAGTAGCTCCAGCCTATTCAGCTTCTCTCCATAACTCAAACCCTCCAACTACAGTAACATCCTTGTGAATCTTTTCTGCACCCTTTAAACTTTAACAATTTCGCATGTGTTTACTGTGGAAAAGGACATGGAAGATAAAGAATGTAGGGAAACAGATGGTATCAGCTTGAAAAATGTCCATTCTACAGAGGAGGAAGTACTGGATATCTTAAAATGCATTAAAGTGGATAAAGACCTGATCAGATGTACCCTAGAACTCTGTGGGAAGCTAGGGAAGTGATTGCTGCACCTCTTACTGAGATATTTGTATCATCGATAGTCACAAGTGAGGTGCCGGAAGACTGGAGGTTGGCTAATGTGGTAACACTATTTAAGACAGGTGGTAAGGATAAGCCAGGGAACTGTAGACTGGTGAGTCTGACATTGGTGGTGGGCAAGTTGTAGGAGGGAATCCTGAGGGACAGAATGAACATGTATTTGGAAAGGCAAGGACTGATTGGGTCAATATGACTTTGTGCGTGGGAAATCATGTCTCACAAACTTGACTGAGTTTTTTGAAGAAGAAATAGAGGATTGATGAGGGCAGAGCATTAGACATGATCTATATAGACTTCAGTAAGGCATTCGACAAGGTTCTCCATGGGAGACTGGTTAGCAACGTTAGATCTCATAGAATACAGGGAAAACTAGCCATTTGGATACAGAACTGGCTCAAAGGTTTAGGACAGAGGGTGGGGATGGAGGGATGTTTCTCAGACTGGAGGCCTGTGACCAGTGGAGTGCTACAATGATTGGTGCTGGATCCACTACATTTCTTTATTTATTTGAATGATTTGGATATGAACATAAGCGTTCATATGAACATAGGTATAGTTGGTAAGTTTGCAGATGACACAAAATTTGGAAGTGTAGTGGACAGTGAAAAAGGTTACTTTGGAATACAACAGGATGTTGATCAGATGGGCCAGTGGACTAAGGAGTGGCAGATGGAGTTTGATTTCGATAAATGCGAGGTGCTGCATTTTGGGAAAGCAAATCTTAGCAGGACTTAATGGTAAGGTCCTAGGGAGTGTTGCCTAACAAAGCAACCTTTGAGTGCAGGTTCATAGCTTCTTGAAAGAAGAGTCGCAGGTAGAGAGGATAGTGAAGAAGGCTTTGTTGGTCAGAGTATTGAGTACAGGAGTTGGGAGGTCATGTTGCGGCTGTACAGGGCATTGGTTAGGCCACTTTTGAAATATTGCATGCAATTCTGTTCTCCTTCCTATCGGAAGGTTTTTGTGAAGCATGAAAGGGTTCAGAAAAGATTTACAAGGATGTTGCCAGGGTTGGAGGATTCGAGTTATAGGGAGAGGTTAAATAGTCTGGGGCTATTTTCCTTGGAGCATCGGACACTGAAGGGTGATCTTATAGAGGTTTACAAAATCATGAGGGGCCTGGATATGATAAATAGACAAAGTCTTTTCCCTAGGGTGGGGGAGTTCAGAATTGGAGGGCATAGGTTTAAGGTAAGGGGGAAAGATATAAAAGAGACCTATGGGGCAAATTTGTTATGCAGAGGGTGGTGCATGTGTGGAATAGGCTGCCAGAGGAAATGATGGAGGCTGGTACAATTGCAACATTTAAAAGGCATCTTGATGGGTATATGAATAGGAAGGTTTAGAGGGATATGGGCAGGGTGCTGGCTAGTGGGACTAGATTGGGGTGGGATGTCTGGTCAGCATGGACGAGTTGGACCGAAGCGTCTGTTTCCATGCTGTACATCTCAATGACTCTAACAAACTTCCTACGGCTGGGAGACCAGAATTGAATGCAGTATTCTAAATGTGGCCTAATCAATGTCCTGTACAGCCACAGCATGACGTCCCAACTCCTATACTCAATGCACTGAGCAATATAGACAAGCGTACCAAATGTTTTCTTCACTACCCTGTCTACCTGCAACTCCACATTTCAGGAACTATGAACTTGCACCCCAAGGTCTCTTTGTTTGGCAATGTTCCATGAAGTGTATAAGTCCTGCCCAGATTTGCCTCACCGTAATTGCCACACTTCACATTTATCTAAATTAAACTCACCTACTACTCCTCAGCCCATTTAATGAAGGCCCCAATGTATTGAGATAAACGTCTTCACTGTCCACTATAATTTTGGTGTCACCTGCAAACTTACTAACCATATCTCCTATATTCACATCCAAATAATTTCTGTAAATGACAAAAAGCAGGTAACCCAGCACCAAACCTTGCGGCACACCACTGGTCATAGGCATCCAGTCCAAAGAACAATCCTCCACCACCACCCTCTGTCTCCTACCTTCAAGCCAATTTTATATCCAAATGGATAACTCTCCCTGGATTTGATGTGATCTAACCTTGCTGACCAGTCTACCATGCAGAACCTTGTCAAATGCCTTGCTGAAGTCCAAATCAACAACGTCCACCACTCTGCCTTCATCAATCTTCTTTGTCACTTCTTCAAAAAACTCAATCAAGTTAGTAAAACACAAATTTCCACACAGAAAGCCATGTTGACTGTCCCTACTCAGTCCTTGCCTTTTCAAATATATGTAGATTCTGTCCCTCAGAATCCCCTCCGATAACTCACAGGTCGATTGTTCCCTGGCTTATCCTAACCCAAGATGATTGATACAAATATTTCAACGATGGGCCTAGCAATCACTTCCCTGGCTTCCCCCAAATTTCTGAGATACACCTAATCAGGTCCCAGGGATTTATCCAACTTTATGCATTTTAAGAAGTCCAGCATTTCCCCCTCTGTAATATGGACACTTTTCAAGGTAACACTGTTTATTTCTCCAAGTTGTCCAGTTTCCATATCCTTATCCACAATAAACACTGACACAAAATATTTGTTTAGTATCTCACCCACCTCCTGTGGTTCCACGTGTAGACCCTCTTCCTAGTTACTCCTTTGTGCTTAATTTAGTTGTAGAATCTCTTTGGATTCTCCTTAACCCCATTTACCAAAGTTATCTCATTTCCTCTTTTTGTCCTCCTGATTTCCCTCTTAGTATACTCATAGAGCCCTTATACTCCTTAAGGGATTCACTCAATCCCAGCTATCTATACCTGACAAATGCCTCCTTTTTCTTGACTAGAGCCTCAATTTCTCTAATCACCCAGCATTCTTTACACCCACCAGCCTTGCCCTTCACACTAACGGGAACATATTGCCTCTGGTCTCTTGTTATCTCATTTCTGAAGCCTTCTCACTTTCCAACTGCCCTTTTACCTGCGAATAACCTCCCCTAATCAACGTTGAAAGTTCCTGCCTAATACTGTGAAAATTGGCCTTCCTCCAATTTAGAACTTTAACTTTTAGATCAGGTCTATCCTCTTCCATAACTAACAAATTAATAGTAAAAGAAAAAAACTTCTAGAATTATGATCACTGTCCCAAAGTGCTCCCCCAATGATACCTCAGTCACTTACCCTGTATTATTTCTCAAGAGATGATCAAATTTTGCTCCTTCTCTTGTAGGTTCATCCACATACTAAATAAAGAAATATTTTTGTAGGCGCTTTACAAATTCCTATCCATCCAAGCCAATTATAGTATGATAGTCCCAGTCTATGTTTAGAAAGTTAAAATCCCCTACCATTGCAATGCTACCATTCTTCCAGATATCTGAGATGTAACATTAAGGTTATTTTCTTCTGCTTTTATTCTGAAAAGAATTGTAACTATTATTGTGAAGATTATACCAGTTAGTCTGTTAAAATTATATTTATGCTTTCTTTTCTTTAAGAGACAAGGCTTTGAAATGGCATGAACTATGGCTCAGCTGTACTACAAAAGAAGTGACAATGCACCATACAGAGATCGAATTTCTCTTCGAATTGTGAGAGCAGAAACTGAACTCTCTCCTGCAGAAAAGGCTTACCTGAGTGCTGTTGAGAAAGGTGATTACGCAAGTGTCAAACAAGCTCTTGAAGAAGCTGAGATTTATTTTAAAATCAACATCAACTGTATTGACCCTCTGGGACGGACTGCACTTCTCATAGGCATTGAGAATGAGAACTTGGAAATTATTGAACTTCTTCTGAGTTTCAATGTGTATGTAGGAGATGCTCTTCTCCATGCCATCAGGAAGGAAGTTGTTGGGGCTGTTGAACTACTATTAAATCATAAGAAACCTAGTGGAGAAAAGCAAGTAAGTTGTCTCAAAAATAAAGTGTACAGCATGTATGACATATCTGAATTGAATGTTTCGTGTCTTTTGTTTTTAAAAACAGCGCATTGTTTTTAATCTCGAGGTTCCTCATTATAAAGTGCAGTCAAGATGTTCATAATTTTGAATCAATACTAGAAAATGCATTGCCTAATTTATTCTGCTACCATAATATCATATTTTAAATCTGATCCAAAACACTGATAAATGGAACAATAAATCAACCAAAGGAGTCAATAAGACTTTTGTTAATTACACTCAATGCATAATTTGAATGGCTTTCATATTTTAATAAATAAGGAATCAATTATTTTACAATTATTTATTTTAGTAGGTTATTATTTTGGACCTGAGTTAACAATCAAATTCATTTAAGCTTGTTTGCATATAGCTGCTGTGTATTTAAAGGGTATAAACAAGGAAAGAACAGACATAGACGCAATTTGGGTAGAATTAGTTGTCAGTAATGGAGGTAAGCTATCATATGCATTCACCCACGTAACTGCGAAATGTCTTCAAACTGCTTGTTTTGCATGTTTAGGTTCTTAGGAAGATATACATTGCCCAATGAAATAAAAGTTCCATTGACATTGCCATCTGGGTAGTCTCATGATATGACAATATTAGCAAACAATCTCCAGTAATTAGTTTATGACAGGCATTGCTGAGGTGAGAAAAACCTCCAATTCTGGAAAGTTTTGGGTACCCAAAAGTCAAAATCACCTATTCCACCTTTCTACTCCAAGCATGCCAGACATGACATGTTGTGGAGGCGCCAGTGTTGGACTGGGATGGACAAAGTTATAATTGACACAACATCCAGGTTATAGTCCAACTGGTTTATTTGAAAGTTCTAGCTTTCAGAGCACTGCTTCTTCCACATGTAGCTGTGGTTTGGAAGCACAGCTTAACCTGGTGCTGTGTGGTTTTGGATTTGACATGTGATATAGTAACGACTCATGTACTGTGCTGCAAAATGTAATTTTCAGAATTAAGTCTTCATAACATGCATTGGAATGAATCGATGTAATATCACCTCCTGATGGAGCGTCTTTCATTGGTTTATTGTTTTCTGTCAGTCATAATGGTCTAGCAGAAATCTCATGGAGGGTTACAAGAGTTAGATTTTTTTTCTGCCCACTTTTTGGTTCTAATTCATGAGCTACAAATTGTTGGATGTGTGATCAACAATGTATTTAGAACATCTATGACATTAAAAGATTATTCTCTTAACCAATTAAGTATCAGAATAGGGAATGAAACAATGAATGAGGGAGATGAGGGAAATAGAATGGATTGCAATAAAATTAATTATGGTGGAGAAGTGCAGAGAAAGAAAAACAATTGAATTGAGAGACAATAAAGATACAGAAAGAAAAACATTGGAAACAAACCTTTAGAAACCTGTTGGAGTGACACTCTGAGTTTGAGTGGCATTTCAGTGGCACAGATTTTGTCTCAAAAGGATTCTTAAGTCAGGAAATAGAATTCCTAACTTTCTGCAGTGACTACATTTTTGTGCATTTGTGGTGCAAATCAACAATATTTCGAAACTTGGGGAAATTGAGAATGAGCGGTGTTTGTGTGGCTAACATCAGAGCTTGACAAATCTTTCAATTTGTGATAGTTTACAACCCATTCTGTTCCCCCCTCAGTTGGCATCCTCGCTAATCTCTTCATGTAGATGTCTCCTAAAAATTTCTGATCTCTATCTCTGGCTGTGGCTAGTGTTACAAGTATGGCTGCTAAAAATACCTGCATCTGGGAAATGGATTTCCATAATGCTCATGAGCCACTGCCATTACTTTAGCAGGACCTAAGGAGAACCTTTTTCTTTTAGGCATGGTTCTTCTGCTTTTGTTCTACTTCTCACTTCTCCAATAAGGTTGGTGCAAACATTTCAGGATGCTGATATTTCTCTAATGAGAGATCTCTGGCTAAAAACATTAGCTCTGTTTCTCCTGGATATTGCCTCGGCTGCTGAGTATTTCCAGCATATTTTGTTTTGCTTCTGAAAGACTGAGAGGTTCTTTTTTTTGCTGGAATATACAGTATAAAAATAAAATCTGACCAAGATCTGCAAAGGTATCAAAGTTTCTGATAAGGAGAATAGGGAATAAAACTGATTGGTGTGCTGGGAATTAAGGCATGAGATTGCCACAAAGAGGGAGAAGGGACTTTTTTTTTCTAAATGGAATAGCTACAGTATGGAAATTGTATCAGAAACAGAATTTATTGTAGGGAAATTGAATCAATGCTTAATAAAAATGTATAACATTTTATGGGATAAGGGAATAGGAATAAAAATAAGTTAATAGCTCATTTATAGTATCAAGACATATACAATGCACCAGATGGTCAGCTATTGTAGTGTAAGCTCCTATGTTGATGATTAGTTATAATTCAAGTCATAAAAGGCTATAGATTGAATTCTGTACTGGAATTTAAAGCTTTCAAGGATTATAACCAGTTTAAACATAATTGCCTCATTCAGAGGATAACAAAATGGTCTCACTGGGTCTCTCACTTGAAGTGGCTGATAACTTGTGTGAACAGAATGTCTTTTCATCTCTGAGACAATTAAGTGGCACTAGGTGAAATGGAGAGGAAACATCAATGTAGTTATCTTCAGTATATGAGAGAACGTTTACTCAACATCCAAACATTAGATTTAATCAGTCAGGGGTGAAGCCAAGAGGCAGTTTTTTCACAAAAGCTGGTGGAATTTTCTCCCTAAAAGTTCTGAATGTTCAGTCAATTATAAGTTAATGTAAATGAATTAAGGTGCAGATTAACCATGGTCTCATCGTATGCTGGAACTGTTTTGCAATCTAGATTTTCACTGGTTCAGTGAAAGTTTGTGTTAAAATCCATCAGTAAAATCACAGTTTTAAAATCTTGCGTGAACCGCGTAATCAAGTTGAGCAACAGAACATAACATTTTAATACTTTCTTTCATTACCTTGAGGTATCTAAGGAAAGAAGTCTTTGTGTAGTTAAATAATATCGCTGAAAATGTGTTTATCACAAGCATTTACAATAAGGCTGTCCAGTCCTTCTCCAGAGTGACTCATCTTGAAGTCATTAAAATTCTTTAATTAAACTGTATTGAAATAATTATAATTTCACTGTATACATTAGTCATTTTCTAATAAAATGAACAAATCTTTGGTAAGAGAGAACCCTTGAAACATATGAACCAGTATTTGTGCTTCTAAGAAAATGTGTATCATCTGAAATGTATGCCTTAGTCAGTGCAATGACTGGAGTCATTCAGTTCTGACCTTCAGGGAGGGCCAGTTTTGTTGGGAATTAATTTTGAGCCAGTATGAAAAATTGCAGAATTCAGAATTATTAGCCCAAATCTTCTAGTCAGTTCTACAGAGAATATGTCCAATATTCATTGCTACTTAATCAGTCCACTTACCATTTTACACTGCAACTTGTGTAGCAAGGATGCTTGTGGAGCAAGGGTGTAGGGACAGACACCATCAGGAGGTAAATTGTTGGATATAAATACAGTGTAGCTATGACCCCTTTTCTTGCCATGAAGTAAGACTGTGCCCCTTCATATCTATCTTTAACTCATTGACAGCTTCATTAAAACAATGTAAATCAATCTCTGAATCTGCACAGACTCATACACTGATCAATGCTCACACAACCCCTTCACGATGGGCCATGTTTACACTCACCCTCACCCTAACAATGCTTGTGCCACCCTCTGCTTTCCCCCCAAATCAAAATACTTAACTCATCTGCCTGACACCACACTGTGGAGCGGAGGGCATGCGTACATGGAAGGGTGTGAATAATGTGATGAGGAAGTGTTGGTAGTAGTGGAGAACATGACTGTGGTATTTTTACACTATAGTATAAACTCCTATGTTGAAGATTAGTTACAATTCAAGTCATAGAAGGCTTTAGATTGAATTTGTTATGGGAATGTATAGCTTTCAAGGATTATAACTAGTTTAAATTTAATTGCCTCATTCAGAGGAGAACAAAATGGTCTCACTGGGTCTCCTACTTGAACTGGCTGATAACTTGCGTGAACAGAATGTATTTTCATCTGTGAGACAGTTAATTACATTTGAAAGAATATGTAGGTAAGTTTAAGGACTTTTACATGGTTCCTGAGCAAGCACGTACAGAGAAAACAGTCTAGATCTGTATGGTACTATCTCACCCACTGCAACTAGAATCATAGGGCAGTCTGGGCAGAATAAAAACAGCCGTTGGAAGTTTAAAATTCTTGTATAAGTGCAATACATGTGCATATTTTGGGACTTCATTAGGAACCCAAAATGCATTAATGGTATGAATTAGGTTGAAAGCATCTTCTCATATTGGAAGATTTGGGCCAGTGTAAGTGGCTTTGGAAGTAACTACTTGAAACTTAAAAATCCACAACAAGTTGCATTGGTTCAGCTAATTTCTGCTCCAGTTGCACTGATAAAATGAGAGAAAAACTGATCAGAGTATGTTCTGCTCACAATGATGCATTTCCTGTGTTTTGTTCCACAGGTTCCACCAATACTACTAGATAAACAGTTTTCAGAATTTACACCAGATATTACACCAATAATTCTTGCAGCCCACACCAACAATTATGAGATCATAAAGCTTCTTGTGCAGAGGGGAGTGTCTATACCACAGCCTCATGAAGTTCGTTGCAACTGTGTGGAGTGTGTTTCCAGCTCAGATGTTGACAGTCTACGTCATTCTCGATCAAGACTGAACATATACAAAGCCTTAGCAAGTCCATCTTTAATTGCTTTGTCCAGTGAAGACCCCTTTCTGACTGCATTTCATTTGAGCTGGGAGCTTCAGGAACTAAGTAAAGTGGAAAATGAATTTAAATCTGAATATGAGGAATTATCACATCAGTGTGAATCATTTGCAAAAGATTTATTGGACCAGACAAGGAGCTCCCGGGAATTAGAAATAATACTTAATTATAGAGATGATAATAGCATTCTGGAAGTGCAGACGGCTAATGATCTTTCCAGGTTAAAGTTGGCAATTAAGTATCATCAGAAAGAGGTAAGAATACTGGAAAGCAATCATTTATTATTTAACTTGTGTGCCCTGATCACAAGATTGTGCGCTAGAAATAAGTCTGTAGATGGGTCAGCAACTTCCAAGATTTAATTAAATGTGGATTCATGTAGAATTAAATTGCAGAGGCTCATTTTATTCTCTTCCACCTTCATACTTAATGCCTAGTAAATTGGTATTGTTAAGAGAGAAGTGCAAGTTAAAGAGAAAAGTACTGCAATTGTTTATCTCGGAGTAATTAATATAAAACTATCAAAGTAAGCACACTACAAAAATGGAAATTTTCACCAGGGCTATATAAATTGGATTGTTGTAAGCAGTTGTGGGTTTGAATTTCGATAATTAAAATCTTGAATGTATTTTCTCTCTAGACGCAGTTCAGTAATAGGATGCAGAGGAGAAAGGAGCATTTGGTCCATTGAACTATCATTCATTAATTATTGCTGCTCCCAATGCATTTCACATGATTACTATGGATATCAATCGCTATTTTTAAAACAGAATTATAATTGTCAGCATTCTACATTCAAGACTGTTTATCTGGCATTTTCTCCGGGGGTCTCAGGATCATCTGCCCAATTTAGCCAGGGAATCTTTTAATTCACTCACAGGGATGTAGGTGTTGTTGGCTGGGCCAGTGTTAATTGGCCATTCTTATTTACATTTGAGAAGATGGTGGTGAGCTATCTTCTTGAACCACTGCAATCTATTTAGTGCAGGTAAACACACAGTGCCGTTTGGGATGGAATTCCAGGGTTTTGACCGAGCACTGAAGGAATTTGATATATTTCCCAGCCAGGATAGTGAATGGCTTGGAGGGGAACTTACACGTGGCGATGGTCCCATGTATCTGTTGTCCTTCTAGATGATAGTGGTCAAGGGTTTGGATGGTTCTGTCTCAGTGAATTATTGCAGTGCATCTTGCAGATGGTACACACTGTCAACATTTTGGAAATAGTCCTGAAGCCTTGTGCTCTGGCAGTACTTGTTCAGCAATAACCTGTTCAGCGATGCCCAAATTGTATTCCACCAGGGCCACTCAGCTCCTAACTTCATTACAGCCTAGACAGCTCTTGACATCAAGGCCGTATTTGACCAAGTATGGTATCAAGGAGCTTGATGGCACTGTTTATGGTACCTTCAATCACTTTAATCAGATTAAGGATAGACTGTTATAGCAGTAATTGATCAGGTTGGATATGTATTATTTTTCCCAAAACTAACAGACCTGAGAAATTTTCCATATTGTCAGATAGATGTCAATATCATAGTTTTACAGGAACAACTCGGCAAGGAAGATGTCACCGTCCAGAGCACAGGGCTTGAGGAATATAGCCAAAATGTTGTCAGCGCCTGCAGCTTTTGCAATATACAGTGCCTTCAATCATTTCTTAATATCACGTGGACTGAATCAAATTTGCTGAGAAATGGCATCTATGTTGCCGTGGAAATACCTTAAACTGGGAAGAATCACAACATCAAGAAATGGCCCAATTTAGACTCCTGCCTCAAAGAACAAAGTTTACATAACAGTCTATTTGCAACAAGATCTGGACAACATTCAGATTAGTGCTGATGTAACATGGATTCCACATAAGTGCTAGGCAATGACCATTTCCATCAAGAGGGAATCTAATGATGTCTGCTATATATTCAATAGTATTACTATCATTGAATTTCCACTATCAATACCCTATGGGTTATCATTGACCATAAATTTACCTAGACCAGCCATATACATACTGTAACTACAAGGGAAGGTTAGACACTAGGAATTCTGCAGCCTGCAGCTCACCACCTGACTTTCAATGCCGCTCTACCATGTACAAGGCCCGAATCTGGAGTGTGGTGGAATCCTATCACCTCCTTGTATTACTGCAAGAAGCCTATAACATTTAAGAAGCTTGATGCTATCTAGGACAATGCTACCGACTTGAATGCACCCGCTCCACCCCACATCCATCTCATTCAACTAACTTTAACACTCAACCTCTCACCCACTAGCCTTCCTATCCAGTGTCAGTGATCTGCAAGGAATGGTCAGTTATGGTTTCATATCTTAAGAGACTGCAATGGGCCTGCTTTCATTATGACATGATGGGGCTTTAAACATAGACCTATCATTCTGTGACAGTGAAAGAGAAAACTATCACAAGCTGATCCCTCTCAGCTCACTAGTTTCATTGAGATAACGTTCAACTGAAGCTCCGGGGAGTCATCACAACGATTTGTTGCTCAATCCTATCTTCTTAGAGCACTTCATAGCAGTAGTAGATAGGTGGTACAGCAAATTTAGTAGCTGACATGCACAGAAGGACATAATGTATCTTGATTAATTGGATTGTTTGACACCTTTGTGAATATTGTTCTGTAATATTAGCATAGGCTTAACTATATAGAGCTTTACATTTGTGTATATAGCTTACAACTCTCAGTCCAATTATGGTAATGGCTCTAAACGTTTACCTTACAAATGAAATAATCAAAAGTCCCAACAGTGAGGAACTTTGGGAAGATGTGGGAAAAGAAATTGACTTTATGTGTCAATGTTTGGTTGCCTTTCACTGGACTCACCATCCTGTTCCACTCTTTCCTGAGCACACACTTTGTTCTCCCTCTCATCCAACAACTTCATAAGCAGTAAGAATTTGTTTATTGAAATACAGCAAAACACATCAATGATAGAGACCTTTCCTGAGCTTTATTGAAGAGCAATTGTCACCTCCTGTATGCAATGGTAAATTGACACCAGACTGATTTCATAAAGGTGCCTAGGACAAAACTGTAACTAAACATATGATGGAGGCATTTACGATTGCTTCTTTTACTGGTGTGTTCTTCTGGCTGAAATGAAGTAGAATCATGGAATGGTGCAGTACAGAAGAGGCCTTTCAGCCTATTGAATCTGTATCAGCAAATGCCCACTACTGCCTACACTAGTATGACTTTCTGGCACTAGGCCCATAGCCTTGAATGTCATGACACTTCAAATGTTCATTCAAGTGAAGTTGCCTGCCACAACTACCCTCCCAGTCAATGCATTTCACACCCCTACCACTCTCTGGGTGAGAGAACGTTTCCTCAAATCCCCTCTGAACCCCCTGCCTTTCACTTTAAAATTGCATCCACTTGTTCTTGGCCCTTTGACCAAGGGGCACAATTTTTTTTATCCATTCTATCCATGCCCCTCAAGCAGGTTGCGCCCTCCCCCACTCAACCTTCTCTGTTGTAAAAAAAAACAACCTGAATGTATTCCTTCTTCCTAGCTGAAATATTCCACCCCAGGCAACATTTTGGTGAATCGAAATGAAAACCAACGGAACACCGGATGTTGGAAATTAGAAACAAAAACAGAAATTGCTGGAAAAGCTCAGCAGGTCTGGCAGCATCTGTGATGATTCCTTTGCATTCCTGTCCAGTGCAAATCACATCCTTCCTATAGTGTGGTGACCAGAACTGCACACAGTACTCCAGCTGTAACCTAACCAAAGTTACCCTCCCTGCTCTTATAATCTATGCCTTGACTGATAAAGGCAAGATACCCTATTAACCTGTCCAAACACCTTCAGGGATCTGTGGACAAGCATTCCAATGTCCCTGTGTTCCTCTGAGCTTCCTCGTGTCTTGTCTTGTAAGTTAGCACATATCCTGAGAAACCCACAAAAATAGTGCAACCTTAAGAATTTTGAACGTGTTTTGTTATTTAATAAGATTATAGCCCATTTTGTACTTCAGCTCTGTAACTCTGCACAATGTCTGCAGCCCTTAATTCTACTAATATCTAAAACTCCAAAAGCATTTGTTGAATGGTCTTAATGACTAAACATCTCCATCCCACAGGAGTGTAGAGTAGATTTACAACCTTTGAAGAAAGTTCTTACCATCATAGTTTTTAATGGATTACCCGTTATTTTGATGCTTGACCTCCAGCTCAAGATGCCGAGACAGGGGAAACTTCTTCCCAGAATCTACTCTTTCAACCTTCTTGGAAATTTTATATGTTTCAATAAGATAATGTTTCATTTTCTTAAATTGCTTGAAATCAAGGTACATCTATTTCTTTACTCATCTGAGGGAATCTCTGGTGCAGTTATATACTTCCTTTGACAAAGAGACCAATAATCCCTGAAGCCATCACATGTAGATAGATGCATCGAAATTAGAAGCAAGAGTAGGCATTTCAACCCTTCAAACCTGCTGACCATCTAACTCATTCCTCTGTTGCTGTTTTCTCCCCATTCCCTTGATCCCATTAGCCCTAATAACTATCTAGCACCTGTTTGAAAAACATTCAATTATCTTGGCCTCAGCTGCTTTCTGTAGCAGGAGATACCAAGGCTCACCCCTGTCTGCAAGAACTTTGCAGCATGAATACTGATGAGTGACTATCTGTTTGATTCTGTCATAGAGTACAGGTTATTCAGCTCCAATCGATATTCCTCTTAAGAACAGATGTGTTTTAAGACATCTACCTTCTTCCCTGCCCCCCCCCCCCCCTCAAATAAAGGCCTTGCTCATAAATTCAAATGCTTGGAGGTTGCACTATTCTCTAGAGGTAGTCATGCGAAATAACATAAGAGGAGGATGGCAGGAATGTTGGCCTGGATCCATACATACAACAGCTGGAAAAAAAACATAGGTCTCACTGAAGATGTTACCGTGTATGGTGACGAAACGTCTAAAATCGAACCTTCCGTCTCAGCAGCAAACCTACATCCAGAACCTCAACCTGAGGTACAAATCTTCTCAAAACTCGCTAGCAGCTTCATTGGAATGAAGACAAATGATGCTTATTGAGAGGGTACCACTTTCCTTTGATAAGATAAAAATAGATTTTATTTCAGAGGTCTTAACCTTCGAGACTATTTAATGATGAAGTTGTATCCACAAAGAAGAGCAGAGGAGTAGCATCATTGAATTGTAAAAGTAGGATGTTAGCATCTTGTATGCACAAGTTCAGGAAGAAAGGGTGGATACATTGATGGAAGAATGGCAGAGTAAAAATGCATTTCTTTGAATGCCTCACAGAAGGTCTACTGTAATTCAGTGAAAATCCCTGCAGAGCCCACTGTTTACATTTGAAGATTCACAGCTACACCTGCCAGGCAGCAACTGGAGTAAATATGAAAGGACGAGATAAGGTTTAAAAGGTCAGAGTTTCTTACTGTCTCAACAGACAGGATCACTGGAGCTCAAGACGAAGGATTTTATGGGTTCTCAAAGAAAAGTAGAACATTATTGTGAGGTTTCAGGATTGGTGGTAAATGTTCCTGTTCCAGAGTCGATAAAATGTGGCGCTGTAGAATGCACAGCAGGCAGCGTCTAAGGAGCAAGAGAGTTGATGTTTCGGGCATAACCCTTCACCAGGACAGGAGAGGGTAAAGGAGACTGTTAACAAATGTGGGGAATGGGGCTCAGGAAAAGGTCGGTGGGATGGCGATAATGGACAAAGGTCAATAAGAAGTGTGGAGCAGATAGTTGGGAAGGAAGATGGACAGGTAGGTTGGGTCAAGAGGGTGGAGCCAAATCAGAGGGTTGGATCTGGGATGGGATGGAGGGAAGGAAGATTTGGAAACTGGTGAATTCAATGTTGAGGCCATAAGGTTGTAGGTTCCCAGGGCTGAAGATGAGGTCTTCCTCCTCCAGTATGCAGGTAGTTTTCTGTAGGTGGTGGAGGAGGCCAAGAATGGATATGTCATAGGAGGAGTGGGAGGGGGAGTGGAAATGGATGGCCACAGGAAGGTGGGGTTGGTTGATGTGTGCAGGCCAAAGATGTTCCTTGAACCATTCTGCAGGTTTGCGCTGGGTCTCTCCAATGTAGAGAAGACCATATCAATAGCAACGGATGCAGTAAATGATATTCGAAGATATGCAAGTAAATCTCTGCCAGATTTGGAATGATCCTTTGGGGAGAAAGTGAGGACTGCAGATGCTGGAGATCAGAGCTGAAAATGTGTTGATGGAAAAGCGCAGCAGGACAGGCAGCATCCAAGGAGCAGGACAATCGACGTTTTGGGCATAAGCCCTTCTTCAGGAATGAGGAAAGTGTGTCCAGCAGGCTAAGATAAAAGGTAGGGAGGAGGGACTTGGGGGAGGGGCGTTGGAAATGCGATAGGTGGAAGGAGGTCAAGGTGAGGGTGATAGGCCGGAGTGGGAGTGGGGGCGGAGAAGTCAGGAAGAAAATTGCAGATTAGGAAGGTGGTGCTGAGTTCGAGGGATTTGACTGAGACAAGGTGGGGGGAGGGGAAATGAGGAAACTGGAGAAATCTGAGTTCATCCCTTGTGGTTGGAGGGTTCATAGGCGGAAGATGAGGCGTTCTTCCTCCAACCGTCGTGTTGCTATGGTCTGGCGATGGAGGAGTCCAAGGACCTGCATGTCCTTGGTGGAGTGGGAGGGGGAGCTGAAGTGTTGAGCCATGGGGGTGGTTGGGTTGGTTGGTCCGGGTGTCCCAGAGGTGTTCTCTGAAATGTTCCGCAAGTAGCCGGCCTGTCTCCCCAATATAGAGGAGGCCACATCGGGTGCAACGGATGCAGTAAATGATGTGTGTGGAGGTGCAGGTGAATTTGTGATGGATATGGAAGGATCCCTTGGGGCCTTGGAGGGAAGTAAGGGGGGAAGTGTGGGCGCAAGTTTTGCATTTCTTGCGGTTGCAGGGGAAGGTGCCGGGAGTGGAGGTTGGGTTGGTGGGCGGTGTGGACCTGACGAGGGAGTCACGGAGGGAGTGGTCTTTTTGGAACGCTGATAGGGGAGGGGAGGGAAATATATCCCTGGTGGTGGGGTCTGTTTGGAGGTGGCGGAAATGACGGCGGATGATACGCTGTATATGGAGGTTGGTGGGGTGGTAGGTGAGGACCAGTGGGGTTCTGTCCTGGTGCAGTTGGAGGGGCGGGGCTCAAGGGCGGAGAAGCAGGAAGTGACGAACTGTTGAACAGTTCATCCACTTTACCAACACCTTCCACCCCGACCTCAAATTCACCTGGAAGATATGTGGAACAGTCCATTATCTGCAGCTACACTGGCACCATCCCCCACCTTTTCCTCCGCTACATCGATGATTGTATCGGCATGCCTTGTGCTCCCACAAGGAGGTTGAACAGTTCATCCACTTTACCAACATCTTCCACCCCGACCTCAAATTCATCTGGACCGTCTCAGACTCCTCCCTCCCCTTCCAAGACCTTTCCATTTCTATCTCAGGCGACCGAATCAACGCGGACATTTACTATAAACCGACCGACTCCCACAGCTACCTAGACTACACCTCCTCCCACCCTGCCCCCTGTAAAAACGCCATCCCATATTCCCAATTCCTTCGTCTCCGCACATCTGCTCCCAGGAGGACCAGTTCCAATACTGTACAAGCCAGATGGCCTCCTTCTTCAAAGACCGCAATTTCCCCCCAGACGTGATCAATGATGCTCTCCACCACTCTCCTCCACTTCCGCTCCTCTGCCCTTGAGCCTCGCCCCTCCAACCGCCACCAGGAAAGAACCCCACTGGTCCTGACCTACCACCCCACCAACCTCCATGTACAACGTATCATCCGCCGTCATTTCCGCCACCTCCAAACGGACCCCACCACCAGGGATATATTTCCCTCCCCTCCCCATCAGCGTTCCGAAAAGACCACTCCCTCCGTGACTCCCTCGTCAGGTCCACACCCCCCACCAACCCAACCTCCACTCCCGGCACTTTCCCCTGCAACCGCAAGAAATGCAAAACTTGCGCCCACACCTCCCCTCCTTACTTCCCTCCAAGGCCCCAAGGGATCCTTCCATATGTGCCACAAATTCACCTGCACCTCCACACACATCATTTATTGCATCCACTGCACCCGATGTGGCCTCCTCTATATTGGGGAGACAGGCCACCTACTTGCGGAACGTTTCAGAGAACACCTCTGGGACACCCGGACCAACCAACCCAACCACCAGTGGCTCAACACTTCAACTCCCCCTCCCACTCCACCAAGGACATGCAGGTCCTTGGACTCCTCCATCGCCAGACCATAGCAACACGACGGTTGGAGGAAGAACGCCTCATCTTCCGCCTAGGAACCCTCCAACCACAAGGGATGAACTCAGATTTCTCCAGTTTCCTCATTTCCCCTCCCCCCACCTTGTCTCACTCAAATCCCTCGAACTCAGCACCGCCTTCCTAACCTGCAATCTTCTTCCTGACCTCTCTGCCCCCACCCCCACTCCGGCCTATCACCCTCACCTTGACCTCTTTCCACCTATCGCATTTCCAACGCCCCTCCCCCAAGTCTCTCCTCCCTACCTTTTATCTTAGCCTGCTGGACACACTTTCCTCATTCCTGAAGAAGAGCTCATGCCCGAAACATCGATTCTCCTGCTCCTTGAATGATCCTTTGGGGCCTTGGACTGAGGTTAGAGTGCAGCGATTGTAACTCTTACGGCGACAGCGGAAGGTGCCAGGTGTGGAGACAGGGTTGTGCGGAGTATCGTCCTAATGAGGGGGTCACAGAGGGAACAGTCCCTATGGAATGCAAATGGGGTAAGGGGGGGAATATATTTTTGGTGGTGGGCTCTGACTGTAGGTGGCAAATATGGCGGAGAATGTTACGCTGGATTTGGAAATGAGCGGGGTGAAATGTGAGGACCAGAGAGATTCTATCCTTGCTGTGTTTAGGGGGGGTTTGGTGTTTGAGGGCAGAGACGCAGGAGTAGGAGGAGATTGATTCAGGGCATTATTGATAACAGGGAAGAGGAAATTAGAGTCCTGGAAATAGGAGGTCATCTGGGATGTCCTGGAGTGGAATCACTCATCCTGGGAGCAGGTACAACAAAAGAAGTGGGAGTAAGGGATCGTGTTTTTATTTTGGGGTGGGGGTGGTGGTGAGAGAAGATGTAGTCAAGGTAGCTGTGGGAGTCGGTGGGTTTGAAGTAGATGTCACTATTAAGTCGGTCGCTGGAGATGGAGAGGTCCAGGAAGAGAGGGAGATGTCAGAGATGATCCAGGTGAATTTGAGGTCAGGGTGGAATATATTGGGATAGTGGATAAACTGTTCAAGCTCCTTGTGGGAGCATGAACCAGTGCCAATACAGTCATTGATGTCGCGGAGGAAAAGGTGGAGGATGGTGCCAATATTGCTGTGGAACTCTTCGTGCTCCCATAAGGAGGTGGGACATTTTATCCACTACACCAACATCTTTCACCCTGACCTCAAATTCACCTGGACCACCTCTGACACCTCCCTCCCTTTCCTGGATCTATCCGGGGACTAACTTAATTACTTCAAATCCACCAACTCTGACTCTGCTCTGCCTTCTTGACCTGATCTACCTGTCCATCTTCCCATCTATCCACTCCTGACCTGCTGTGTTTTTTCCAGCACCACACTTTATAAACTCTGACTTCTCCAGCATGTGAAATCCTCACTATTCCCTAATTTTTCTGTTCCATGCAGTTTGGGACAGAATTATAAGGATCTACCTGCACATCCCTGTCAGTGTCATCTCACTGTGAAGCTGAATCCATAACTTCTCTACTTTTTAAGGATTCTGGTCTTTGATCTGAGAGAGTATCACAGTAATCCAGTATATACAATAACCAAAGATCTTGCATTCGACAAGATCTACTTCGTGGAATGATGAAGCTAGGCCATATGGTGGCATATATTCAGGTTTAAGTCTTCAGTGTGTCTGATGGTTAGGAATCTTAGGAGAAGAAAAAGACTCACCGTCATCTCTTACAATTGAAGGGAGTTCACCATACTTAATTCAAACTGGAGGAAAAGCTGAGAGTTTTATTTTACAATATGTGATCTAATCTTCTTGGTGTAGAGCTTCAGTAATGGGAGAAAGCAGTTGAAAGCCTTCACAAACTGACATTTGATGTCCTTTAGATGAAAACTCCTGTTCTTGGGTAAATTGTCATAAACTAGTGTACTCATCATCTATGTATTGTTTTCTGCCTGGACTGAAACTTCTGGTAGATGTTGTAGAAGACCTAACTGTACAAAGCATGTCAACTTAATCAGGGTGTGTTCCATTCCGTAAGATGTGCATTAGCTCCCAAATGACTTTCTTACTGTAGATGAGTGTTGCTTCAAAATTCCCTTTAATTCAAAGGGTGTGGCCACCAAGACCCTGGACTCTCACATTTGATGATCAAAGGCATACCGTGTGAAGCCATTCTAAACTGTTATGGATTCAGTAATAACTGTTCCTGGGTCCAGAAAACAATGTAATAATAAAGTTCTTGACTTGCTAAGTTACTGATTGATCATGTCAGTTCAAATCATCATTTTCAGTAGACCAACATGGGCAGGAGTAAGGCATTCAGTCCTTTGAACCTGCCCGGTCATTCAGTACAACCAATACATCCCACACTCCTGCCCTATCCTTGTAAACCTGTGCCATGGTGACACATGCAATCCCTGAACGTTATGGGCAAATTACCATGACTAATCTACCTAACCTGTACATCTTTGGACTGTGAGAGGAAACCAGAGCACCCAGAGGAAACCCACGCAGACATAGGGAGAATGTGCAAACCCACACAGACAGTTGCCAGAGGGTGGAATCAAACCCAGGTCCCTAGCACTGTGAGACAGCTGTGCTAACCACTAAGCCCTGTGTATTTGAAGGAATGTAAAATTACTATAAACTATCTAATAAATATTTCAAGACTATCCATTGCCTAAGTACCATTATGTTTTTTAATATCTTGCCTCCTTCCACCTCAGCCAGTTTGGCCCTCATATTTTCACAATTTCCTTTGTTCACAATGAACTAACTGGCACCAGTGTGAAATATCCAAATTCTAAACATAATGCAAAATTCTATCATACCATTGTCACT
This sequence comes from Chiloscyllium plagiosum, assembly GCF_037043375.1. Taxonomy (NCBI): domain Eukaryota; kingdom Metazoa; phylum Chordata; class Chondrichthyes; order Orectolobiformes; family Hemiscylliidae; genus Chiloscyllium; species Chiloscyllium plagiosum. The sequence continues at coordinate 100,838,606 of NW_028270144.1, read as the reverse complement.
TATCCCTAAAGGTCATTTTACAAGAATTATTGTTAATTATCCACTCAAAGAAAAGGAAAACACTACAGATGTTGGAGATCTGAAGTAAAAACAAAAAGTGCTGGAAATCTTCAGCAGATCAGTGGGGAGAGAAATAGTGAGCTATTTATGAGAAACCAGTCTTATTATTAATTAGCTTTTTTCTACTGCACACTGTAGATCTAGAACAGGCAGTCTCTAATCACAATGTTAATATACTGCTCTCAAAAAAACACACTTCAGAAGCTCATCCTTCACAGTATTAGTGTTCAGTTAGGTTACTAAGTCAACATGCATACTGAAGGCATGCGTCTCTAGTCTCCAGATTAGTACCATTATACATTACAATGGCTAAATAAACAACTGCCAATGTTGGCTGTCATCTGCTGTTTCTTGGCTGCAGCCAAGCAGATTCCACATTTTATTTTTCTGACATGAGACTCTTCCTTTCTAATGTACCTAAGCCACCCCTTAGGAATGCAACACCACTGTTGTCTTCTTGCCTATCCTCCTGACTATTGAATATCCTTCAATATTTAATTTCAATTTTGTCATGGTTCAGTAAGGGCTTTCAGAGCATACTTATGAGTACTCTATCTGTACCTTTTAAATCATCTACCCTTTTGTAAATGCTGCAGATATTCAGGAAGAATGCTCTTCACTTTGTATTTTTGACTTTTCACCTTTTCTTCGCCTACCTGGAATTCCATTTGACATTTTTCTGCTTCTTGTTACCAGCTTTACTTGCCTCCAATTTGAACAAACTAATGTAAACCCTGCCCTTCAGCACTAGCAAATCTCCTTGTGAGGATATTAGTCCTGGTGCTGCTAAGATGTAAATCACACAATATGTACAAGTCCCACCTTCCAACTACCTCAGAAATCTGATGACCTCCCTCCTACCACAGCCACATCCTCTAGCCACATGATTAATCCATCCTGTTAATCCTATGCTCACTAGTGTGTGGCATGGGACTTATACTGAGATCACTGTTCTTGACGTCTCCTTTTTAAATTACCTTCCTGCCTTCAGAACCACATCCTTCTTCGCTCCTATGTCATTGATATCAATGTGGACCATGATTCTGGGCAGTTTACCTTCTTCCAGAGAAATGTCTAACAGTCACTTTATCACAATTTTACCCCTAGTGCAAAGGAGGCTGCACACCTTCCTGGAATCCCATTTACTGTTGCAGAAATACCCGCCTCATCACCATTTGTGGAATCCCCTTTCTCCTTTGCTCTCACGTGCTTCTCCTGCCCTTCCTATACATCATCTATTTGTAGAAATCAAAATCTTTTGTGCTGTTCCACTTCAAGCATTCAATCTATCCTCATCTATTTCTTCATTCCATTTTTTATTGGTCATTCTAGACCCTAGTCCAAAATAATATTTTCTGCAGAGCTGACTCAAACCAATCTCGCTATAAAATCAGGATGACTGCATTCATTCAGTATCAGGAAGACTGGGCCACAGCTCAGACAGTTCATATGTGAATTGAGGTTGATTGGAGCAAAATTTGGAGCAGTAACAGGAGATTAATTATATCTATTTGCTGTATTTAAAAGCAGCGGGTTGGTCTACAAGTAAGTGCTAAATGGCTATGCTGCAATTTCCAAAGGCTTTTGTTCAATGGCTGTTGAAAGTCATATGCACATGTACTGTTTTACTTAATTCAATATCCTCAAAACAGTGGAAAATAAATCAGAACACAATGGAAATTCTTTTGTGTCTGGTTTTTTGGGCCCATCGTTGGATTCTATAACTTATGTCTGATCTTTTAATTCAATATTGATTGTCCTCAAGATTCAACAATGCAAAGTGGTGCTTAGTGCAATAGAGGTCCAACTAACAACATAGAAAATAAATCTCTTGTCAGATCTTCCTCAAAGTACACATTTGCAATTGGTGCTCAGTGCCCAAACCATTGCTTGGTGTCCAGGCATCATAGAAGGTTTGCTCCTGGTTAATAAACAAATTGGGATTTGCCAGGAGGATCTGGCAAATGGGATCAGGGCAATCTTCTACCTGAACTCCATTATCTCACCCAGAACCACAGCATTTGATTTCTTAAAGTCCAGAAAGTTCATCTAGCCTTAAATATGGACAATAAACTCATGTTCACAGTTGTGCTATAGTTAATTCTAAGCATTCGTTTTTGCAATTTAACTTGCTTCCAGTTGACATCTGCATTGTATTACCACACAAAAAAACGAGCTAAGACTAGATTTAAAACATCCAAACCCCTTTTTGTTTTGTTGTCCTACTGAGACAGAAATTCCTCTGGTTACTATATGTGACAATAGTCTTAATTTACATCTCGAGATTTAATCTACTAAACTTCTGAGAAAAAGACCAACTAGAAAATTAATTCATTGAGAATTATGTTACTGTACATATTAGCTAGTGGAATTCTTACTCCGCTTTGTGAAAGGTTTGCTTCATTGTGCACTCAATCCTGGTCATCTGCTAATTTGCTATCTGCAGATTAGTTACGTGCAAGACCGTTTCCAGACCCCATCAGGCTTTCATCCACACCAAAACAATTTGAAATGCCTTCAAAAGAGCAGAACGTGCCTCGATATATTCCTACATTCATCTCTATATTCCTATGTACACTTCTCCCACATCATCTGAGTTTGAGCATCCACAACCCACTGTCTCGCCCAGTTCCGCACATGGTCTGCTTTGTTAAACATGGAGTGGTCATTCTTGTTACATTGGAGAGGGCCTTAGTTGTATGTGCAATTATTATTAGCTACAACAAAATGTACCCCACCCCTCATAGACGGTGAGGACTAAGTGTGCATTGTTTAATGGACCAGTGGAGGCACACCACTTCCTGGTCCAATACATGGTTTAGTATGTTCCCAGATTTATCATTTAATCTGTACTGACTCGATCTTTTAGCAGACTTTAGTTCTGTAAGATTACTCAAAGTAGCCATGTCCCTAGGCAAGGAGGAGGTGAAAACAGGTCATTGTCAATCACAACCCAATGCAGGAAATGTGGGATGAGGTTCAGTAAACTTAGGATCAGATTTTGATGTGATCCTCTCCATGAGTGAATAGATTGCGAGTGCTTAATAGCTGGAATCTCACATGAAGAATTTTGGTGACAGGTTGGTGCCAGTGAAACGCAATCTTAGCCATGAGTCACTAGGGTAACAAGGCAGTACAGTTGAAAATGCTTTTTTGCAAAATTCAGTTTTTGACATACCTTAGGTTGCTAAACAAATGTTACAAATATAATACTATGCTGATTTGTGCATTAACCATCTGAGCTGAAGTCCTGTATGTCTTTAAATTAATTTCAAATGAATTTATCCTACTCAGTATTTTTTCTTCTGAATTATGTTCTACATTTTAAAAGTGTTTAATTCTTGCCTTTTCTTCTAGTTTGTCGCCCAGCCAAACTGTCAGCAACTCCTTGCTTCCCGCTGGTATGATGAATTTCCTGGCTGGAGACGGCGACATTGGATCGTTAAATTCCTGACCTGCATCGGCATCGGACTGCTATTTCCAGTTTTTTCTGTGTGCTACTTGATAGCACCAAAAAGCACATTAGGCCTTTTTATTAGAAAACCATTTATTAAGTTTATCTGTCATACTGCATCATATTTGACTTTTCTTTTCCTGCTGTTGTTGGCATCCCAGCACATTGATCGAACAGATTTAAACATGCAAGGTCCTCCACCAACCATTGTTGAATGGATGATACTTCCCTGGGTGCTAGGTAATTTATTTGCATGTGATGGTTAATGTGTGAACTAGTAGGAGAAATTCCTCCCCATTGCCCACTTTAAATTCCAATCAATGTGTGAATCTCAGATGCATCGAGAGTCTGGGGAGCTGAGGTGTGTAGTCTGTTAGATTCAGTTTTAAAACTTACTGAGTTTACATAAAAAGGACAGCCTTTTGTGCCAGTTACAAGAGGGCACCAAACTTTGTGGATCCAATGACTTAGAGGAGTTTATAGAGATTACACGTTGATCTTCACGACTTTGTAAATCTTAGAGCTTCTAAACACCCTCAGGTGAATATAATAATTGAAGAATGCAGACAGTTAACTGCCAAGCAGTGGCTAAATTTAAAAGGAGTCAGGTTGACTCTGACTGATCAAGACATTCCTGTGAGAAGTGAAACAGAGGATTACAATCACACATTTTGTCAAGTTGAAACAGGTACAGTTTGTGTGTCTATTCATTCTAACTGCAAAGAACAGGGTCCTGTGAACTAATGTTTGTGACTTCCAGTACACATGAGCACAACAGGGCTAACCCAATGGACAAACTAAAATTGTTTATCAGGGTAATTCTTTATACAATCAGGATTATTTAGCAAATGTTGCCTAATCATGGAGTCACATCTAATGTTGGATATTGTGTGGTGAGTTTGTAAGTACAGACTGAGTGGTTTTGGTCAGTACTTTCATGTTGTGAACAGCATCAGGGATATGCTGTTTCATACGATCTGCTAGATTTGGACTCAACTGGCTACATATATACCATCACACTAAGTATATATGTCGCATTACTTATTGGTGTAGTAGGCAGAATCTGTCTTTTTAACATGAGAACTATTTCCTTTTCATCACTACTGATCATCACTGTTGCTGCTGCATTGGACAGTGTAAAACGATTAGCTTTATGTCAAACATTTTTTTTTTAGATTAGATTACTTACAGTGTGGAAATAGGCCCTTCGGCCCAACAAGTCCACACCGCCCCGCCGAAGCGCAACCCACCCATACCCCTACATTTACCCCTTACCTTACACTACGGGCAATTTAGCATTGCCAATTCACCTAACCTGCACATCTTTGGATTGTGGGAGGAAACCGGAGCACCCGGAGGAAACCCACGCAGACACGGGGAGAATGTGCAAACTCCACACAGTCAGTCGCCAGAGGTGGGAATTGAACCCGGGTCTCTAGCGCTGTGAGGCAGCAGTGCTAACCACTGTGCCACCGTGCCGCCCACGGTGAGATATCCTTCTAGTGTGATCAGTCTCAAAGACTGGGCAGAGTCAACCTGCCTCATTTAAAATCTAAACAATATTTGGCAGTTAACTGCCAACCATCAACAACCAGTGCATTCTCCATGGAAATACCTCTACCATTCAGGTTCTACTTGTGAACCCATTAGCACACCCCTCTCATGCAGTATGGATGCTGTTTTCTTATTATGTTGTATTTCTTGCAAATTGTCCAGGTGACTGCAAGGGGAAAATCTTGAAAAAAATGTATTTTTTAAAAGGTGCAGTTAGCTTCAGTGTCATGGATTCAGGAGAAGATAGATTACTCAAGGTACTTACCACTGATCTAGTTACTTCAACTGGGTAGCCTGTTAGCACACAGGCACAGTAATTGATTAGGCTTATATTATAGACAATATCCACTTTAGTAAATTAACAATTTCAAAACGGGAAATGAGAAAATTGGATTTTGAACATGTATAAAAGAGAGTTCAAAAGATTTTTTTTTAAAGTTAGCTATGTGAAAGAAAGAAAGAAGGTAGAATCCTGGAAGCAGGGTGAGAATATAGAATTGGGTTGTTGGCATTTGTGAAAGATAAGCATTATTACAGGCTGCTTTAACTTGCTATGTAATTCAACAGTAAAGATGAATAGATTGAACAATAGCTTTGGAAGTATAAATTTTACATTCCTTAGTCCTAAGTCACATCTTATACATTTTAATTTTCCAGAATTTTTCACTATACTGAATAGATCAATTTAGGTCACAGAACACCGCAGGTTGCAGATATTACAAGGGATAGATTTTAAAATGCTATCAATCACACAGTGCGTACAGGACTTGCATACTATATCTTGATTACACTTAATGACATTAGCATTAAAAACCGCAACTGAATTGCGGAAAGTTAAATTATTGCAATGGTGGCTGCAAACTGGGGTTGTGTTGATAGATTTCATGCTGGGAAATTGAAATTCATCACCTGCCAGGAGCATGCATTTAAAAATTCCATTTAAAAGGCAAAAAGGTAAAACTGAACTACAAACAGCTTGATTTGTGGCTTTATTTTCTCATTTCATTCTATTATTTGTCATTAACAATGTAATCTGTTCTGTGGTTTAAAACCAGGACCTGGAAATTTATGGATGCTCATTTTTAGGCATTACATCTGAATAGTGAGAACCGAGATGTCCCTGATAGTGGATCTTTGGTCATTTTACAAGGCAAGAACAGCCAGTCAGCAAGAAGACTGAGATTACACACCTTTGCATTGTAGCAGTTCTTAAATAAGTGAAGTGAAAGCTAAGGCTGACTGAAGGCCTGAGGCTGGTGGAATGATCAAACCCCAGGGGATGCAATGAATTAGAACTGGGGTGGGGAGGGGGAACAGAGTTGCAAGGAGGGATTCAGCAGCTGAAGAGAGGGAATTGCAGTCTGGACAGGAGGCTGAAAGATGGGGCGTAGTCTTGGGTAAGTTCAGAAATGATAACAGTCTGGAGGATTGTCAGAAACAGTATCAAACTTTTGTCAGGAAGATCCCTGCTCCACTCAGCTCTACAGGCAGGCCAGGTTAAAAAAAATTACTATCATTAGCAGGCAGGTCTGAGGTCTAATTTGACCCAGTCTACCTACATCACACTAATGTGGGTTAATTCAAGGACGTCATATTTAAAGTACCAGCTTCAAGCAGGCATTAGACCTCTTATTTGTATAATGTAAAAGCCCAAACATTTATTTCAGGCATGGATGATAAATGCTTAGTATTCCTTTCCCAGTGAAGTCACATCTAAGTACTCAAATAAGAGCAAAATACAGTGGGCGATAGAAATCTGAAACAAAATAAAAAGTGCTGAAGAAACTCAGCATCCCTGGTAGCATCTGTAGAGAGAGAAACAGAGTTAATGTTCCAATATGACTCCTCTTCACTCTGCCCTTCCCCTGAAGAGTAGTCATATCAGTCTCAGATCTCTCTCTCTGTCTCTCTCCCTGTCTCTCTACAGATGCTGCCAGAGCTGCTTTTCAATATCTGAGTGCTTCCTGATTGCAATATCAGAGATCTGGTATGACAACCAGAATCAGAAAAGTGAGTGCTGCAGTATTTATAGGCCCCGATACTTCATTAGCAAGGGCTTAGAAATAATTCTGCATAGCATTTGGACACGAAGCTTACCATTTTCATATGAAAATCCTTTTTCTGCTATTTTTCTGGTGGGAAATCATTAACTTATCAACTGTCTGTTTTAATTCCATTAGTACAACTAGAAAATAGCATACCTAATTTTCCATGATTAACTTACATAGTTGTATACTATTTCCACTGAAAACTTTAATATAAGTCATGTTCAGTCCCTAAAGGTTTGTAACCAGGTAAACAATACTAATTGTTTCTTTATAGGTGCTGCATAGTTTTCTCTGCAATGTCACTTGCCTGTGTCACTTTGTGGCTTTCTCCTTTCATCCACATAACATTATATTTCCTAATTTAGTGACAATTGTAAACTTGTATATATTACACATTATTCCTTAATCTAAGTCATTGCTAAGTACCGTGAAAAGCCCAGTACAAATCCCTAGGAAATGTTACTCGTCACATCCAACCAATCAGATTGCACCCCTTTCTTCCTTCCTCTCTTAAAACTAATATTAACTCATGTCACACCGTTGCTTTACAATTCTGTGCACTTCCATTCTTGCTGATAATGTCGTATTAAATTACTTACCTGTGGTCTGAAACACAGCAATGATGCTAATCCTCAGGTGTACCAGCATACACACCACTTCCCTGGTGGCACTGCTGTTCAATAAAGCTTCCAGCCTCCAATTGACTGACAGTTCTTGGCAGATGGGTCTTCTGCAGCTGGGAAAACCTGATTCCTGGGAAAGCCTGCCACTGTTCAATTAAATGCCTGAGTGGAACTTAACAGCCGACCTTCCCAAAAAGAAGTGTAGCAGGTTCTTGATGTCTCTCCAGCGAGTGGTTGGGACCTCTGCCACCTCCATTTGCTACTATCTTCCATTTCTCTGGTGATAGATTCCAGTAACTTCCCCACAACGAATGTTAAGGTAGTAATTGATTTTTCTTTTCCTTATATATGGATTGACATTTCTAACTTTAATCCAAAGGCATAATTCCAGAATTTATTATGCTTTGCATAGTTAAGTTTCATATATTCAATTTCCTAACATATTTCTTTTAATATTCTGGGCAGAAATTATCAGATGCTGGAGAGTTCTTTGTCTCCAGACCCATTATTTTCTACATTACCGTTTATTTACATTAAATCCACTAAGTTCCTCCCTTGCATTATTTTTAGGTTCCCTTGTATTGCTGGTATTTTGTCCTCTTCCTTCACTGTGAAAATGGATACAAGGTACTCATTTAACAGATCTGCCATTGCCACATTGTCCTTAGTAGTCTTTGCTGTAACTGCCATTTAGTGCCCATTCTCCTTCACTATGTTCCTTCTCTTAATAGATTTAGGAAATAATTTGCTGTAGCTATGACACCCCTTGTCCAATTTATTTTAATATTTCTTTTTTTTTGTGCCATGTATTACTTGTGTTGTAGTTATTGTTGCTTTTTACAGCTCTCCCAGCCAATTAATTTTCACTTCTCCTTACATTTGTGTAACCCTTTTAGTTCAGCTTAATTGTTTGCAGTAATTGCTTAATTACACAAATGGAAACTATGCCTTTTAGGGGTATGCATGGTTTTGTGTCATCAAAATCTTATTTGAATAGTTCCCACTGCTTGTATGTAGATTTATCCATTAAACATTCAACTCAGTTCATTACTGCTAATTAATTTCCCATTTTTGTAAGGTTCCCTCACTATTAGAAATTTCAGTTTGTGATTCTTGCTTCTCTTTGCAGGTTCTAAAAAATAGATTTTGGTTTTTAAAAATCCTGTTTTTATTTTTTAAAAGTTCAGTTTTTACTATTTGAGCTGTTGAGCTGTTCTTAGTCTTAAGTGAAAAATAAAATCTCTATTTATAAAGATGTTTCCTTGAACTCTGATTATGCATTACCTCGCCCTCCCCCAACAATTCTATCCAATGATGAGACCATTACTAAGAAGTCTGTCATTATTCAAACAGCTCTTTGTATATATGTTCTTTTTCACTTGGCAATAATATCTTTTGTTCATGGCAAAATTCTTATGTTAATTTCCTTTTCCAGTATGTATCAGGAAATTAATTCTTTCTGGCCATTGACTTCAATGCGTGTACACTGCCAACATACACTTGAAAATATTACCCCATTGCATCAAGACCATTGCACAGATCTGCTGGTAACCTGTAGTTGGATGGATGAGACTTGTCATGTATATCACTCCATTCCTTATAGCACAGAGGTTTAGGTTAGAAATATTGATTTAAGTACAATGTAAGATGTCAAACTTACACATTGGAGAACTGAAGAAACTGATGCTTCTACTGATACTTTGCTTGCTAGTGTTGGGTGTGGTTTGGTGGATCTCTAAGTCATAAGAGAGTGGGATCAAGTCTGACACCAGAAACATCGGCACAAAACTGAGTTGACATTTCAGCACAGTAATGCTGAAATGCTGTACTGTCAGAGGTCCTGTCTTTTATATGAGACAATAACATCAAGTTCTGCTTTCTCTCTAGTGAATGTAAATAATTTTATGTAATCATTTGAAGAAAAGGGAAGTTCGCCCTGGTGGTCCTACACAATATTTATCATTCAATATTGAGAAATATTTACTCATGATGTAAACGTATCCTTGCTCCATTATGCAAATTAGATGGTTGTGAACTTCTCTCAGTTATAAGGATCTCCAACATTCTAATACTGGAGTATATTCATAAAGCAGTTTTGCTTTGTTGGCATAATGATAGCAATGTTTGGAAAACTCCAAATAGAAATCCTAATAGAGCTTATACTTTATTATATTGTTGCAAAAACAGTATCGTTTAACTAAAATCTATCTAAATTACTTAAATCAAAACTTTAGCATGGTCTGTTGAAATCAAACTTGGCTTTGCCACAGAAGTGGTAGTCTGGGGGAATGCAACAACCACCTGTTTATAGGGTGCACCTGATTTTCATTTCATAGATTTCAGTGGAATGTAAAACCAGATGGATTTCATGCTGGATAGGAAGCTTTCTCTGCCAGATTACTAGCAGACAGTGAAGACCAACATCTACCTACTGTTCTTAAAATTATTAGCAGAAGCAGACCATTCTTATGCACTAATGTAATGTGTATTTGGTTTTAACCAGTCCGTGATTTTAGATTTATTGCTTGTTATTCTAACAAAAAAAGACCTTTCAAAATTGAATTACTGTGAATAGTCTTTCTGATACCTTCTCATAATTTGATAAATTTCAAGCAGATGGAAAGATAAATACATGCAGGAATATGATTTTGAGTCATTTAACAAAGGGACAGCTGGGTGGGTCATTCGCAGCTTAGAACTTACATTTTCAGATTATTCTTTTTTTCCATTTGGCTACAGGTTTCATTTGGGGTGAAGTAAAACAAATGTGGGATGGTGGACTTCAGGACTACATACATGACTGGTGGAACCTTATGGATTTTGTAATGAATTCTTTATATCTAGCAACAATTTCTTTGAAAATTGTTGCTTTTGTTAAGGTAATTACTTTATTTACTTACTTCATTCTTTCTTAGCAGCTGAACATTGTGATAACTTCTTGGATTATAGATACAGTTGAGTGAAAATATTGATTCCAGCAGGTTACAGATAGGAAAATAAAAATAAATCAGAGCACCAAAACTCTTGCTTAATTTAGCTTGGTAATGGGTAAAGAAAGAGGAAAGGGCAAATGCAATAAAGTAAGAGGAAAGAAACAGGTGAGATTGGGGAATTTTGGTAATGAATGAACAAAAATGAGAATGAAAGAGGAGCTGTAGAGCAAGGAAGATAAAAACAAACAAGGTGAGGAAATGGAATTGAAAAGACGAACAATAAAACAGCTGAAAGGTGTGAAAGTAACACCTGAAAATAAGAATGGAGAGGAGAATGAACAGATATAAAGAATGGGCATGTGTAAATAAAAGTGAAAGAAGAGAGAGACATTAATAATAGACAGGATAAGAAGAAAGCAGAAAGAGAGAGGTATAAGCAGCAAAGAACGTGAAATGTTATTTGGAAGACCTTTCGTGAGAAGCATTGAGCATGACATTTTTAGTGGAATCAGGCAAATAAAAATGAAGTAGTGCATAATTGTGTTTCTAGCCTTTTACCACAACAACATTTTGAAGGTTTGAGGAGAGCCTTTCTGAGTTCCTGCCTGATACATGCTCACAATATGTGTTATATCTCACCACATGCAAATACTTAAATCTTAGCTTTAGTTTGTAATAAACCATGATTATTTATATAAGCTTTAATAAATGAATTTGATCATATTACAAAGCTGAGGATATGTTAACTCACGGGTGGTTAAATTTAATGCTTGGACTTCATTGAATATATTTAATTTATTTTGTTTTTGACCTTTTCAGTTTTGTATTTATCTGAATTGCTAAAGCAGCCAGCATGTCTGTTGTATATTCAACATTCGTTTTTCTTTCATTCTTTGACAACATCTATAGTTTAAGCAGCTTTGCTGAACAGTCTTAAATTTCTAAAATATTAAAAATAAGCAGATTAAGCAGTCCTGCTCAAAACTGTCTATCAAAATATAGCATTATACTTCTGCAAAATCAAACACTCCTTATCTATCAAATGCTTTATTTTGAGCTCTATTTTCCATCTTTAACTTAACAGCATCCAGTAATTAAACAGGAGTTTGAAGAAAAGATTACCCTGCGCATCATTTCCAGATCAATTAAAAACAGTGATTTTTCACAGCAGTAATCATTAGGCTTTCAGAGAAATAAGATATCTTTTTGAATGTAAAAATGTCTAAAAATACAACATATATAGTACCTGTAAGCACCCAGACACTATGCTTAACAGCTGTTCCAATAAATCAGTGAAACAGTAAGAGAAGGCAGTCGTTGAGTCTGTCATTTGTGGTTTGATGCCCATGTCGATGACAATAATTTAGCCGCAAATCATTATGTTCTTGTATTTTGAAATTGATATCTAATATATGATAATAACTGTAGACTTTATATTTAGACTGCATAGGTCAGTAAAACAAAACAGACATTTCTTTAAACAGAGATTATTCCAATCATTTTCTGATTTGTACAATGGAATATTTTATTTTTGTGACAGATAAATAGTTATTGACCTTTATCAAGCTGATTGAAGTTGTTACATGTTTTATACTGACACTATTATTTTGTTTAAAGTACAGTGGTTCACGCCAACGGGAGGACTGGGAAATGTGGCATCCTACCCTTGTTGCTGAAGCATTATTTGCTATTGCAAACATCTTCAGTTCCCTTCGCCTAATTTCACTTTTCACTGCTAATTCTCATCTGGGACCTCTCCAAATATCTCTTGGACGTATGCTGTTGGATATTTTGAAGTTTTTATTCATATACTGTCTGGTGCTACTAGCTTTTGCAAATGGTCTGAATCAATTATACTTTTACTATGAGACAAATGCTACAGAAGAACCAAATAACTGCAAAGGAATAAGGTGTGAAAAACAGAACAATGCCTTCTCAACGTAAGCATATTTATTTTCTTTTGATTTGCAATTTATAGTTAGATATTGATTACAGTCATGAATCTGTACTGAAATCTCCAGTGTTCATTGTTGTCTTACAAGAGAGCATGTATTAAGAAAAATCCCTTCATATCTAGACATCTTTTGCCTTGAAACTGTAAGAGACATTCTGTATTCAAATATTTCATTCTTACTGTTGAATAAGTATTTTAATGGGGTGGGATGAGGTGAGGGTGAGGCTGGGAATTGAGTGAATGATCTCATAAATAGAATTTGTGCCTTATTGGCACAAGGGTAATCCATTATTTTATAGTCAGACCATACTAGGATTGCTGGAGGCTGTCAGTGACAATATGTGAGCATAGTTTACCTTGGAACTGCATATTCAGCATAGTAGGCATGCCAAATGGGTTTATAGAAGGCCATTACTTAAACTGATCTGTTTTTCTACTGCTTCAAATTGATCAATATGATGGAATTTTTTAATGTTTGGACTTCATTGAATATATTTAATTTATTTTGTTTTTGACCTTTTTAGTTTTGTATTTATCTGAATTGCTAAAGCAGCCAGCATGGCTGATAGATTGTTGTTGAAAAATGTTACTGCTGGCTGTGAAACCATGCTCTAATTGCAGCTTTCAGGAGAAAAGAAATAAGTGACTGAGCCTTGTCTTAATGGACTGAATTTTTTAAAAAAATTGTGCTATTTTCAGATGTTTCATGGAAGGTTTCCTGCTGTATCTGATGGTGACTTTAGTTTTGCAATTTTCCACTGCTCACATCATTAATTATTCATCCAATCTGTATGGCACACTCCTCATTCAGTCGTGAGACAATGGGGTAGAATTAGTTGCCACTGCTGGAACATCCATCAATTTGCACCCTGGGCACTATATTTATATGCCAGCTGAGCACCATTTCGTATACTTGGAACCAAAAGCTACCTTTTACAATGTTGTTCTCAGCATTTATCATTAAAGATATGCTTCAGAAAGGGAGACTGTTTCTCCACCAAGGACATAGAGGTGTTGGTGAATGGGTTGGTCAGCACAAGTGAAGTGCTGTTTCGTCAAGGCATAGAAAGGAGGCCACACCACCAGATGTAGCCACCCTGGACAAAAAGAGTGATCTGGTCAATTTGATATCCCAGGTGAAAGAAATGCCCAGAAATACCATAAGGATAAGTGCCCTTTTCTCTTTCATATTTTACGCTTTCTCTAACTTTGTCACTGCTCACAGCTCCCACCAAGTCAACATTTCCTACTATTACATGACAGATCTCCAACCAATGGTTCCGATTCCCCAAAACCATTAATCATTCCTGCCCTCTGTGCTTCCTACTCACTCAGTGGGAACCCTTTCAACACCCACACTGCTAATAGTTCCTACAAACATTTTAATCACGTTCAATCCCTCCTTCAGTCTTCTTACACAAGATCACAAGGACAAAGGCAGACAGTGGGATGGTTGACATTTTTGTGTTCAGTGCCACCATACCCAGAGTGGGCAAATGTGATTCTTTAATCTATGAGGGATAGGCCTCCACTTGTGAGTGAGGTAAGGCCCTTCAAGGAAAAATAGCATTAAACAATGAGGCAACAGGGTGGCTCAGTGTTTAACACTGCTGCTTCAGAGCACCAGGGATACAGGTTTGATTCCACCCTCGGGCCACTGTCTGCGTGGAGTTTGCACCTTCTCTCTGTGTCTGTGTGAGTGTCCTCTGGGTGCTCTGGTTTTGTCCCACAGTCCAATGATGTACAGTTTAGGTGGATTGGCCTTGATAAATTGCCAGTAGTGTCCAGGGATGTATAGGTTCGGTGGATTAGCTATGGGAAATGCAAGGTTATAAGGTAGGAGAGTGGACCTGGGAGGGATGTTCTTCGGAGGGTCAGTGTGGCCTCAATGGGCTGAATGGCCTGCTTCCACGCTGTTGGAATTCAATAAAATACAAACACACAGTTCAAGACATCTGTTATCATTGAATTCTGAATACTGATGTTGTGCAATGACCAACTATCCAGACTAAAAGTCCTAGCCACAAGCAATTTTGGCCATCTTGTTTAACATTTGAAATAAATCGTAGTAATGTATGCCAAATGCAAATAATCTCAGGTGAACTGTAAAATTTCACCTTCAGTCCACATTTCGCACTCACCTTCCATTGTGTTTACACAAGGACCTACACATTTCACACTTTAGACTGGAAAATATCCACACCATAAGCTTATATGCAATGCTATCTTTCTTGCAATATATGCAATGCTTAGGTACTGTGTGGGCTGAGGGTCAAGGAAGGAGTCATTATTAATGCTACATTTATAGTCTGCTGCTGCATGTGTGCCAAATGGCTTCCGCAGCATACACCTGACTCCGGTCACATAGAGACATCCCACTGCCTTTCTTGTCAGAGGCCTTCATGTGCCACTATTGGAATATATTAGTTGAATGGTATTTGTGTGTGCTGCAAGTGCTGTGTGAGTGCATTATTGAGATTCTCTTTTACTTCTGATATTCCCACATTCGTATGAACCATTCCCAAAGGATCCAGGTACAGAAGCTGTTGACATTCCTGTGTCCGCTGCACTCATCCACAGGAATGGATGAGAAACATGGACATCTGGAAACCTGGGACCAGCATTAAACTCTAGTGGATGTTGTGCAGCCTCCTAATGTAGACTCTCCAGCCACAGATGCCTTACTGATGGTAGTGAAATGCAGGAGAGTCACAGTTGCTCGTCATCCATGGGAAGCCATGTGGATGAGAGAGAGACAGTACAGAGAGGCACTGTAATCTGTTTAAAGATGATATTCAGAAGACTATATCGTGATGTCCAGTGTATCTGCAGTGCAGCAATTTCTTCCAATGTTTAAGGCCAATGAAAGGTGTAAGGTGACTCATCAACAACATGTTCCTGGGCAAGTCAGATCTGGGGGGTGTTGTCACCATATAATACAGTCAAATGACACTGCTTAATCTTCGAATATTTTGCTCCACGAAACTGGCAAATACAACAAGGCTATGTGATAGATGATGAGAATCTTCAACAGCACAGCATTGTGCCAACTAGGGAAATTAGGATGTTCATCAGAAGGAACTGCACTTTCGTCACCTTAGAGTGCAGCAGTGTCAATCAAAGTGACTCAGGCTGTATTTCTATGGAGCCACTTTCTATAGTACTGAGTTGTGTAAAGTCCTCCTTCACCGACTGTTAATGTTTTGATACTACAGAGACAGCATCCCCTGTTTAATCCCAACTGTAAGTGCAGTTTAACAATCTTCTTCTGCACTTCCTATTGTTTAATAAGACTCAGTTATAATCTCATGGATGCTTTCATAGCATCTGATTGAATCGTAGTAAAGCTTCTTGTTAGTATAGGCACTAGGGGAAGAATAGCCATCATTCAGACATTGTTAGAACATTGTATGGTCCTATGGATGGCTAGCCTCTCAAGCCTGACTAATTGACAGTCAGCCACAGAGCTAATGATAAAATGTTACCATATATTTTAAAATGTGATAACCTGCTGTCAATAAAGGTTCACCTATGTCACATAGGTGTTGCCAACAGGTTTCTTCTTCCTTTGCCTACTGGTACATCTAGGTACAGTCCTGGGCACCAGAACTGGAGTGGCGAGAGCTTGCCTTATACTGGAGCCTGTCTTATAGTGGAATTTTGGATGGGAGACCATGAGTCATCTCTGGCTAGAGACCCCAAACATTCTGGAAGTGTCCAACCAGATGCAGACTCCTCCTTCTCAGCTTGACCTCTCACAGAGTTGGAGGTGCAGGGACCTCTGGAGCATCTGAGGAGAGACTTTTGGGATACTATGTGTATCTTCCTCTACCTGGGTGCTTACTGGCTTTTCTCATTGTGAGGAAGGGGCACTTGAAAATGAGGTCAAGGACCTTTATTCGCCCTCTGTTTCCATGCTGTTGGTGTTGAGTATCAATTGCTACAGCACTGGAGTGCAGATCTGTGCGTATAATTGGCAGACATTGTATGCTGGAGCTGGGTGTATATGGCAGGCGATAAACATGTCCAGGGAGACAGCCAAATGCATGCATGCTGGAACCAACAAACTACCAATAGCATTGGTGGAATCCTCCAACCTTTAATCCAGGTTTCTGAATGCCTCCGACAAACCTACCTTTGACTCCTTTCTCAGCATATTAATGACTGACACCAGGGGTTCGCTTCTGCCTGGTGCTCAGCAAATACCTGGTGTCCGGCGGTCTTCTCACTACCTGTGGCATTTCTTTCTCAGCCAGCCACACAATCATGGCCATGATTTACTCACCAGAGAGTGTGCACCTAACTTTAATCTCACGAATGTACCCACCAAGGTATCAGTAACTGAGCTGGTGGAGGGTGCAGGACACCAACCTTGACAGTGAATCTTTTGAAGAATCTGTGGCTACTTCATCAGGAGGTGGATGAGGAGATATTGGCTGGAGGATCTGCTCTCCTCAGGATGGAAACAATGTGGAACTATTGGTGTGTGTTGAAACCAAGAGAAGGAATAAGTAGCAGCATAAGTGTGGTAGTTTGGATATCTTGAGAATCCATTCACAATGGTGGTAATGTGATAGTAGTGCCAAAATCTTATTTGGTTGATAGGACATGGAAGTCTCAGCATCCCCATGCAGCTTCCTCAGCAATCGCCATTCTCTATTGTACACTAATGCTTTTCCTCTTTGTATTAGGTGATAACATGAATGTCAGGCACCCAACTTTGGCTCCTATTGTGAGTCATTTTCTTTGTAGTGAGACAAATGTATGGATTGGGTGAGGTAAAAGTGGCTGGCACTGGCTGTCAGTAGTGGTACAGGTGCAAGCAAGTTGTTGAGTGTCATGAATGAGTGAGTAGAAACCACAGAGGGAATTCAGGGTTAGTAGTTTAGAATGTTGGGGTGGATGAGAACCATTGAAGACAGATGCCGCATGCAATGGTGAAAGTGAGAGACCGTGAGATTTGATGGGAGGTGTATGCAGTTGCAGATTTAATGAATATGAGGTAGCAGAGAGAAGATGGTGGCATTCACCCATGTAGAGCACAGAAGATCATTAAACTTCTCGTACATTGCTGGACATTCCTCAAAGTCTTGGACACTGCACCAAACTGCGTAGCAACTTCAGACCAGGCTGTCCAAATCTAGGTCATACTGTCATTTGCAGGTTTTCAGAGAACCAGATGACCCACCTATCAAGCACCTTGTTCACCAGGATCTTCAGGACCCTGTCAGCAATCACAGTGCCACCTAGTTTCAGTTGATCAGCTCTGGGGGTATTGTTCTCACACTGCAACTGTGAAAGGCTATACCTGACTTGTAGCATTTGACCGGGTACACACCTGGAATTTAAATATATTGCCATTGACGTGAATCTTAGAACATCCTGGCAGCAGTGAGCATTTCAGCCACTGGTTGAATACACAATAGCACGAGGGCAGTGTCTGAGAGGCATGGTGTGTACACAATGATTAGATTAGATTAGATTACTTACAGTGTGGAAACAGGCCCTTCGGCCCAACAAGTCCACACCGACCTGCCGAAGCATATACCACCCAGACCCATACTCCTACATTTACCCCTTCACCTAATACTACGGACAATTTAGCATGGCCAATTCACCTAACCTGCATATTTTTGAATTGTGGGAGGAAATCAGAGCACCTGGAGGAAACCCACGCGGACAATGTGCAAACTCCACACAGTCAGTCGCCTGAGTCGGGAATTGAACCCGGGTCTCTGGCGCTGTGAGGCAGCAGTGCTAACCACTGTGCCACCGTGCCACCCAGGTGAGGTGAGGAGCAATCAATTGCATGAGATAACTAATAAGAGCGCATAGGGAGAAACCCTCCATGGAGCTATGAACTTTTAGTTAAATTCACTGCAATTACTTTTGGCCCCCAGCAAAAACTGAATGCCCTATGAGCCAACTCCACTCCTCACCCTGACAACCATCTGATTCTGACAGCTTACAGCTTTACAAAGTGAGCTTGCAACTGCATATTCATGCCATCACTAAGGCTGCCTAATTCCACCTCCTTAGCATCACCAATTATGCATCTTCCTCAGCTCATCTGTTGTTAAAACCCTCATCATGCCTTCATTACTTTTTAGTCTTGTGCTTTAGACCACATTCCTGGCAAGCGTTCACTTTTGATTTTTCATAAAGATTAAGTTATTCAAATTGCTTGTGCCCATGTTGTAATTCACACTAAATCTTATTTACCCATCACCACTGTGCTCACTGGTTCAATTTGTCTCCTCGTTATGCAACTCATCAACTTTAAAATTCTGATCTTGTTTTCATCTTATTCCAAAGTCTCACACCTCACTAACCTTTGTATCTCTCTCGCACCACAAGCATAGAAGGCACCTCCATCTCTCCAATTCTGGAATTGAGCGTCTAATAATGACCATGAAACTTGTTGATTATCAGAAAAACCATTTTGGTTTACTAATGTCCTTTAGAGAAGGAAACTACTATCTTTACCTGGTCAGGCCTATATGTGGCTCGGGACCCACAGCAATATGGTTGACTCTTAACTGCCCTCGGTTTTAGGAATGGGCAATAAATATCAGCTAGTGACATCTACATCCTGTGAATGAATTAAAAAACGTAAACATTCCCAATTTTAATTGCTCCATCAGTGACTGTTATGACTTCAGCTGATGAAGCCTAATTTTTAGAATTCTCTCCCTCAATCTCTCCACCTTTCTATGCTCTACCTTCTTTTGTTTTCCTTGTTTAAGACATACATTAAAACCAACCCTGTGGTTCAAACTTTGGAGCATGTGCCCAGATATTGCCCAATGTGACTTAGTGTAAAATTTTCGTTGATAATACTTCTGAGAAGACAGGTGCCTGAGAAATACTTTATTTCATTAAATATGCAATGTAAATATAAGTTAAACATATATTTTCTTAACAGTGGATTTTGTTTATGGGGCAAGTGTAAAATAATAGCTAAATCTTTTGAAATTAAAAATTACTTTCAAACTCAGTTCAGTAGACAACAGTTAATGCAAGATCAATTGTCAGTTCTGAGATTCATAGAATTTTCTTAACCAAAGAGTCATCAAGGGGCCAGTAATTCAGTTGGCCAACTCAAAATAAGGCTAACCGGCCAGGATGCAATCCGAATTCCAGCTGAGGTAAACTTGGGACCTGTCTCATTGTCTTTATCTGTACTAAAATCATAGCATCTTGTCAGTAATCCTCAAATAATCAGGGGTGCCACCAAAAGAAGACAAAAGCTGAAAAACAAACATGAAAAGATTTGGGACCAAGGCAGGTGAGGAATATGAAATTAATTTGCAGACCAGCCATGATTTTAATGAGCTGCAGAATAAACTCAAGGGGCTAAATGAACTTCTGTTATTCCTACATCTCCCATGCTTATAAGCTCTAGTTCTTCTTCTTTGCAGGCTATTTGAAACTCTTCAGTCACTGTTCTGGTCAATATTTGGTCTTATTAACCTATACGTGACAAATGTGAAGGCTCGTCATGAATTCACGGAGTTTGTAGGTGCCACTATGTTTGGAACATACAATATTATCTCACTTGTGGTTTTGCTCAATATGCTGATAGCTATGATGAACAATTCATACCAACTTATTGCGGTGAGTTCTTTCTGGTTACCTTCTGCAGTTAGAAAGAGAATTAGTTGAAAAATTATATATTTCATACAAGAGAACAGTATAAATCAAGGACTATTTATTAGTTATTAGAAGTGTGAAATAGAAACAAAACTTGTGTTTGGGCAGATTGGCATTTAAAAGAGAAATGACTATTTCCAATGTGACCCACTTGACCATTTTTGATAGTAAGCAAAATATTGACCTTTCTTTCTATTTTATATATTGACCATGCTGTGGACATTTCCCGTACTTTATATTTTATGTATGCTTAAGCTAAATCAATTCAAGCTTGCAGTTAAGGGAGATGTCAAAATTGAATTACCATATAGGTTTAAAATATGATTGAAAATTAAATTGATCAGAATTACAGAAATAATTAAATAATTATCATGAGAAGAATAAGCATTTATTTCTTTGGTGACAGTTTCAAGACCTGTTTATATTTAAATGATGAAACATAAATTTGAGTAGAGGTTTGCAATTCATGTAGGTCCGAACAGTACCAGGTATAAATATCATCATTAAAATTTGTTTGATTTGTTTAGGACCATGCAGATATTGAGTGGAAATTTGCAAGGACAAAGCTGTGGATGAGTTATTTTGAAGAAGGTGGAACTCTTCCAACTCCTTTTAACATTATTCCAAGTCCAAAGTCTGTGTGGTATTTAATATCATGGATGCGAAGACATTTATGTTTCAAAATTCTCTGCAAGCAAAAGCGAAAAAAACCTGAAAGTCTTGGTTCTCTCGGGGTATGTAACTTATTTTCTTGCTGCATATTTTGTTATATTTTAATATGGAGATGGTAAAACATTCTTTGCATTTTCACAGCATATTGCATTATTTACTCACTTGTATGTTTCACCTTATTTTCAAGAGGCGCGCAGCTAACAATTTGAGACGAAATCATCAGTACCAGGTAAGGAAATGTTAAAACACGTTTAGCTTCTTGCAATAGTTAAATTTTTTTAAAAAGCATCTAAGTTTCTGATCATATGATGCCAGATGAGAATGTAAGATGTGAGTAGGGCACACTAAGGCCATAAAGAAATTCATTGTGTGGGCAATTATATTACAGCTGGGGTATACTGTTTTTATTCATTCAAGGGATTTGGCATCACTGATTAGCTGAGTATTTAAAACCCATCTATAATTCCCCTGGAAAAAGTGGTAGTGAGCTGGTTTCTGTAACTGCTACAACCCTCTGGATCTAAGGGCACCAAGAGTGCTGTTAAAAAGGGAGTTCCAGGATTTTGACCAGTGACAGAGAAGAAATGGTGATATACTTGCAATTGAGGGTGGTATATCATTTGGACAGAAACATGACTACGATCGTGTTCCCATACATCTCTTCCCATTGTCCTTTGAAGCAGTAGAGATCATGGATTTGGAAGGTGCTATCAAAAAAGGGTTGGTAAGTTACAGGGAGTGCATCTTGTAGATTATGCACAGTGCTGCTCCTGTATATTGTAGGTGAAGGTAGTGAATGGTGAAGATGGTGGATGACGTGCCAGTCGAGCTGACTGCTTTGTCCTGGATGGTTCTGAATTTCCTGAGTGTTGTGGATCTGTATCCATCCAGGCAAGTGGATGGTATTGCATCTTACTGGTAACTTTTGCCTTGTAGATGGTGACTAGGTATTGGGGGCAGTCAGACAAGGAGTTGGTCATCATAGAATTCTGTGACTCTGACCTGTTTTTGTAGCCACAGTATTTATTCGGCTGGTCAGTTCAGTACCTAGTCAATGGTAATCCCTAGGATGTTAATGAAGGGAAGTATGAGGACCTTAAGAATAGAAAGGCAGAATATTATTTTTTAAAAGTTAAGAAACTTGTAAGTATTGACATTCAGAGAGACTTGAGTGTAGTGTTACAAGAAACACAAAATGTTTGCATATATGGCACAGCAAGCATTTAGGAAGGCATGCAGCTGTATTGCAAGGAGATTAGAGCACAAGAATAATAATGTCTTGCTCCAGTTGAATGGACTTTTAATTTATTTTGCATAAAATTTTGATTTGTTGGACAATTTGCCTGAATTTCTTGTATGAAGACGATAAAACTATAGATGTCAGAGCTCCTATGTATATTCTTTTGGAGGCACAGGAGTTGGACTGAAGGAGGATTGCAAAGGGAGTGCATTTATTTTAAATTTAGAATATTTGTTCTCCCCTTTCCTTTAGCAGGTCTCTAGAGAGATTCAGGTTTCTGCCTTACTTTGTGCCGTTCCTGGAGGTGCTAGACTTTAGCAATATGCAGGACCACTCTGGAGCTACTCCCAGGCTATTTAAACATCTTGAAGCAGGAAGTGGAGACTATTCCTCAAGCAAGTGTTCTTTAACAGTTTAATATGAAAGAAATTACTGCCCCCTTGTCCCGATTGCCTTTAGAAAGTAAATAGTTCCAGAGGTCCACCATGGTATACTGTCTTCCAGTTTAGAGATCAGCTAATCTTCCTGGTATTCAAGTATCCTGTAGTCAAGGGGCTGCAGTAGTGTGCTCAACATTCAACCACAACACACTGTCTTCATATTAATTAAAATTAGCCCTTCAAATGGATTTGACACCCTGTCAGAAACATGAGTTAACCAACTAATTCAATCTGTTGACCAGCCACTCCATAGCAGTGAGTCACATGTCAATATCTTTATCATTGAAATTGGTGTAGCTCAAACTTTCTGCAACTGAAACAATCTTTTCATTTCCCCCCCCTCACCCACTTTTTCAGCTTCACCTGAAAATATGTATCTTCGAACCTGACTGCATTCCTTTTTCTTGATGAGATCAATGAATAAACTTTGACCCCATGTAAGAACATTCACCCAACCCAAAAGACACCACAGTGCAATCTCTACCATGGTCCATCTTCAAATCCACTTTACCTCGACTTGAGAAAGTCTTCATTTGTGGTCTTTGTGATTTCCAGGCTGAGCTTCACTTACTTTTTACTTGACGGTGGCCCAGATTCCACCCCGAACAGATTCTAAATCATTCAGTAACCACATTCCACCCTGCACTGACATTCGTTCAACTTTCAACTCTGCCCTCTGCAAACTACATTAGTTTTGGTGCCCTCCTAAGCTCACCCCACCCTACATCTGCAGCATTCTTGAGCACTAAATTCCTTCATGTGCCATAACTTTTAACTACCTTCTGCAACTCTTGCATCCAGTACAACACTATGGCAGGGTGAATCGTTAGTCATTACATGTTTGATAGCTTTACCTTCTAACATATCTTCTTACTTTTACCGATTCTCTAAAAAGTACCTCTTTATCTCCTTGGATATTCCTACTTGATTTCCAGTCCTTTTTTTATACTGCAGCATTAATGATGCGTTAGATTAGTGGGACGATATAAATGCAGTGCGATGGTTAGCTTAAGGCGCACTGCGAGTTATGTGAAGTGAATAAGAGCAGAATCATGACGTTCAATCACTAGACCATATGGCAATGCACTTTAGAAGCTAATAGAATGCCGGAATACAAAGCCTGAACAATAAAGCCTACAGAAACTTTGCATAGATTTACAATCTGCTTATGAGATCAGAAACTGGAAATTTGTACAAAAGCAAAATACTGCAGATGCTGGCAATCTACAATAAAAGCAGAAAAAGCATTTCCATGTCTGGAAATGCTCAAACAGAGAGAGAAACAGAGTCAATGGCTGGATTCAGTAAAGCCTATCAGAGCGAGAATTATCACAGAAGCCAGGAGCATAGAATTAGAAGTATCTGCAACAGATTCCAGACATGGTGAAAAGTATCTTCAGCTAAGTTATGGACAGGAAGGGCCTGATGAGGGAAATCCAGGTCATCAGTGAACCACTTAAAACCACTGGATACGATCGCACCCTCATTGCTTGGAGGTGGGAAAGGCATTTACTTAGGCAGGATGGTAGCATGCCTTAAGCTTGCCCCCACCTAAATTAAATTCTGGGAGGGAAGGCCCTTAATTAATATTTCTTCCCCACTACCAATTGAGATTAACTGGTTCCTAGCAATTATTTACCTGTGGTTTGGTTCACCGTGATCCTCGGCTCTGCTGTCTCAGCAGCTAGAGCCTCCCTGTGGCAATGAGGCTGCTGGCCTCTGATTGGCCAGCAATTCTCAGTAGGCAAGATTACCACTGTTGGGGTCTTAATTCCAGGGGAAGTCCCTGCTGCTGGTCTTGCTATTGCCAATGGTATGTGAAATGAAAGGCCTTCCTGAAAATAAGTGTATCTAATTGGCTCGTCAGGAGACACTCCTGTTGCCTCAACAAGATTCTGCCCATTTCCCTTGAACCTGTTAGAATTTGATGCTGACTCACAGAATTAGTGGGAGTTGTAAGGCTTTTCATAGGGATTACTCAGTAAACCATGTTGGGTTTCTCTGCATGTACACTCAGGGAGCTAGTGAAGTTTCTGAGGGATAATCAGTCACATGGAGTCTTCTCCTTCGGAATCAATGGCATTCCCATGAGTTCTTCGACTAATGGAGGAGACTGCATCACTGGAACAAAATCCAACCCAATGTTTCAGGTTGATTATGAGCCTTTATCCTGATGACATTGATTGGAAGTTTTCATTCTTGTTGCCCATCCTGAATTTGCTCAGCCATTTCAGAGACCATTTAAGGATCAAGGACATATCTGTGACTCCATATCCACAGCAAAGGATGGCACATTTCCTTCCTGGAAGGGCATTAATGAAAGAGATTATGCATTTTTACAAAACTTGATTGTTTCACGATGGCCATTAGTGAGGCTAGCTTTCAATTCCAGATATTATTAATTGAATTTTCACCCCCACCAGTTGCCTGGCTGGCATTTGAATCTGTCAGAGCAGTAATCTGTGGCTCTGGATTACTAGTTCAGAAATTCATAATTTCACTGTCTTTCCCCAAGTAAAAAACTGGTCTAGATCTCCCTTTACCTGAGTTGGATTATAACAAGGAATTAGGAAGGCGAATAGAATCTTATGATTTACCATAGCAGAGCTAAATACAAAAGCAGGGAAGTTATGCGTGAGTTATAGAGGGGACTGGTGAGGCCACATCTGGAGTATTATGCACAGAATTGGTCATTTTATTTAAGAAAGATGTAGATGTGGGCAGTTTGGAGGCAGTTTTACTGGATTAATGCCTGAAGTAAGAGGGTTGTCTTAAAAGGAAATGTTGGACAAGCTAAGCTTGTACCACTGGACTTTCAAAAGTAAGAGGTTACTTGATTAAAATGTATAACATCGTTGATGAGAGAATGTTTCCTCCTTTGGGAGAATCTAGAACTTGGGGTTACTGTTTAAGAATCGGGATCATCCACTTAAAACAGAGATTAGGCAAGTTTTTTTCTCTAAGGGTCATTAGTCTTTGCCAAACTTTCCCTGAAAAGATGATGGAAGCTGAGACCTTGAATATTTTTAAGGCAGAGGTAGATTCTTGTTAGCAATGGAATGGAAGGTTATCAGGTCTGGACAGGAATGCAAATTTGAGGTTACAGTAAAATCAGCCATGATCTTATTGAGTGGTGAAGCAAGCTTGAAAGGCTGAATGGCCTACTCCTCCTAATCCATATGTTTGTGTGGATGGGTGTGCAGCCATTGGTCGTGCACAATCCTTGCATAAAGAATACTGTACTCATGATAATCACAGAGAGCAAAAAACTGTAACGCTCTTCCAGTATAACTGATGAATTTTTTTTTGTGCACATCCACTAAATTAATGTTTTCTTCCAACATCCATAATTTCTCCAATCTCTGGCTCATAAACTAATGGCATCTTAGCCATATGTGTTTATCAAAGAGATGTAATGGAACCCTTTTATTAATATGTCTATGATGAATAATACACTGGCAAATGATGTACTAACATAGTCATTTGTTTAAGAGTGTTGACAATCTGATATTAAGCCAACTTTGTTTGATCTGTAAAGTGAACTGGTCCCTATTTTACCTGTTCCTGTCTTTCAGGAAGTTATAAGGAATTTGGTAAAAAGATATGTTGCTGCAATGATCAGAGATGCCAAAACTGAAGAAGGGCTGACTGAAGAGAATTTCAAGGTAAATTTTTCACTATGGGTCACCAAATGCAGTACTTAGAAAAGAATTACAGTGAGAGTTGCAATAGTTTAACAGTTTGTAACTTTGACACCAGTTGAAAAGAAATTATGATATCGTACCACCAGAAAAGCAATTTTGTAAAACTAACCGGAGTAGAACAGCTATAGTGTCACTTCACAGAGTGTAACCACTTCTACCTTTGAACTACTGGAATGGAAAATAAGAAATTTTCATTTTTCTAACTTATAAAGTAGCTGACTTGCATGGCATGACCAATTTAGAATTGTTAAAAATGTGTCTATGCAACTGGTTGGATGTGTATATACTATACCTGTAATGCCACCAGACGTCAGTTACTGTGGTACAATATCTTTGGTGTAAAATGCTAAAAAGGAACTTTTAGTTTTTAGTAATTTTTAGTGTTACCTGAAGTTCATTTGCATTCTAGCTGCCCAGTGTGTTTGAGCAACTTGAAGTTTCCTTGATTATTATCAATTTGAGAAGAAAAGTGTTAATGAAGAAGCATTAATGTTTTTGGCAAACAAATATTTCTGGGTTTGGCATCAGAGTACTTTAAAATAAGTTACGTTTGCTGTGATTCTAGGAGCTGAAGCAGGATATTTCTAGCTTCCGCTATGAAGTTTTGGGTCTTCTGAAAGGAAACAAGGTTCCTGGTAAACAGGCCACGACCTTTAGCACAACATCTCGAATTTCAGATCTAAATGAAGTTTTTAAGGCTGAAGATCGAACAACTGACCACATGACTGTGTCAACAAAGAAAATAACATGCGCAAATGAACAGAAGAACAAACTGAGCTTTTATGATTTGACATCTTTAGTTTGTCCAAAGACAATGTCTAAGTTATCAGATAATCCAGCAGCATGTAACACTTTGAGCAATGGGTCCACACCAAAAGCAACTGATATATCCAATGAAAAACAAAACAATAAAAGTATTGTTAAAGACTCAATCAAAAATTTAGGATTCTTTCGCAAAAGAACAAAACCATACAATGCAGAGCAGAATAGCAATAGGATTTACACGGTTTCTGAGGAAATTACTCAAGAGGAAGACCGTCTCAGAAACAAAGAAAGCGACTGTGAGGACAAAAGAAACATGGACCAAATGGTAGTGAGTGAGAATAACTCAGACATAAAAGACCTAAAAGTGAGTAGCACATGGAAGCCAGAAATGGAAGAAAAGATACAAGTACTTTCACAAAAACAGTCTTCAGATGGAAACACCAGTGCTCGCTCATTAGAAACAACAGAGGATACTCTGACACATGATTCAGGGAATGAAGACAGTGCAAATCAATGGACTGTGACACAGGGTGATTATGTGACAACTAGATTATAATAGTATTTATTTTGCAGATTGCTTTTGAGAATATTAATAAAGGAATTATATTGAGAAGACATGGTAAACCTTCATGTTAGCAATGCTTGTTTCTTTAAGTTATTGATTATTTTATCAATGCTCCTAAATGAGTCTGTAAGACTCTGGAACAATGTAATTGACAATCTCTAATTTATATGGGTAGAAATCAGGGAGGAACAGTTGATATTTCCTAAGAAATATTGCAGCCATTGAAAGTGGAAGACTAACTGCTATCTGTAGTACCCAATGTTTTAATCTTCTTTCCATTGCTAAGCTTAACATAATAATTCAATGTAAAATTCTGTCGATTAGTTTTCAGGTGGTGCATATACACCACTTGGAAGTATGCATCTGGAGACTGTACTAGAAATGTAGATGTCTTTTCTAATTTTTTGGATGTTATTTGGCCTAAGCACCAAGTCAAGAGCACATTATGAATGTGCAGCATTGGGTTTGCTAATGTCATGAGCCAAATATCATGGTAAAAAACTAAGCTCAAACATTTACTTAAATATATCACTGTAATATGATCAGAAGACCGTTTAGGTCCTCTGGACTATTCTGCAATTCAGTTAGATCTTTGCTGATTTGTACCTCAGCTATATTTGCCCCTTTGCTCCAAATCTCTTGTTTCCCTAAACTAATAACAACTGATTTTTCTCAGCCTTGAAATCACCAATTGTCCCAATACTTACAGCAATTTTGGAGAAGAGTTATACATTTTTCCTATCCTTTTGAACTAAATGCTTCTCAATTTCACGGCTAAATAGCTTAACTCTCATTTTAAGGTTATGTTCTTTATTTCCCCTGTTAAGGCATTAATAATATGCATAACCAACCAATGAAATTATTTTAACATTTTCACCATCTCAGTGAGATTACAATCTCCTATATTCAGGTATATAGGTGCCAAATTTATGCAACATTTCCTCATAGCTTAAGCTTCCAACAGTATGTTTTGAACATAATGAAGTCTGGCTTTGAATCTGGTACTATGTTGTGTTCCACAATGACAGATTATTAAATGTTATAGTAAAGGATTTAGGTTTTAAATTGAAATTGTGGCAGAAATATTTGCGGATGGAGAGCAAGCATAGAGCAGTGACTTGGATCATGATCTGTATCAACCAGATTTCTCCTTCTTTATATCCATAAAGACAATTTCTCTTGGTGGTAAGGCCACATTCCCAACTCATTCTCATAGCATACCATCACTACTGAAGAATAGCAAGCAAACTTTCTGGACAGGGTCCCACATTGTCAGATTCAAATGGAAATCAATGCAATAAATAATTTTTTTATGTTCATAATAGCATTACTCAGAATACTGTCTGAGTCAGCAGAGTGAGTGTTTGTGGTGCAGTTATTGGTGTAAGCGCCTACCCCATCAACAAAATATTTGTCTC
Organism: Chiloscyllium plagiosum; assembly: GCF_037043375.1. Lineage (NCBI taxonomy): Eukaryota > Metazoa > Chordata > Chondrichthyes > Orectolobiformes > Hemiscylliidae > Chiloscyllium > Chiloscyllium plagiosum. The sequence goes on along the minus strand of NW_028270144.1, from coordinate 100,809,523 downwards.
TCTGCAATTTGGGGTAGTATTAATGTAAATACAAATAGCTGGTGGAAGCACTATCCTGTCCACAGCATTTCTAGCTAAAATGTTTGCATACTTAAAAATTCTGAATCTATTATGTGCAATTCCTAACCCAAACTTTGGCAACATTAATATTTTCCTGCTAGCATTAAAGCCGAAGGTGCATAAGAAATACCTCTGAGGCAATTTTACATCACCTTTTTTAATTACATTGTAAATGTTTGGTTGGGAGTAGGATTGGAAAGTTAAATAATTATTTATTTTCCCTGTTTCCATTTGCATCATCCCTACTTGCTGCCTACATTCAGTTATTCCATTAATTTATTAAATTTGGTTAGAGATGCCTCAAGGGATGCATTTTTCTCTACAGGATAGGTCTTCCTGCTGACTTCACCTGAGATGAAGAATCCTGAGAATTCAGACATAGAGGTAGTCATGTCTAAACTAGAGTGAAACTCCACATTGGGCATTTCAGTATATGTCCAGTACACAAATACTGGAGTTACTGGACTATCTAATATAATTGTTCGGTCCTTAGTATTGACTCTGGATTTCTTGAAGTCTCACGGCATCAGAAAAAATTTATGTTCGGAAATTTGTTAGTTATAATCTACCGCCTTCCCTCCATTGATGAATCAGTAATTTTGTATGTTGAACATTACTTAGAAGAAGCACTGCTTATAGCAAAGACACAGAATATGCTCTGGATGCAAACCCTCACTGTAAACAAAAGTAACTAATTGACTCATCTATTGATCAAACTGTCTGAATCCTGAAGAACACAGCTTCACAGTAAATCGAATCATCATTGAATACTGAAATATTGATACATTAAAATACTAGTGTAAGTGAAACAATTATCCATGTCTGTGTATATAAGGATCTCTACCACTGTCTTATAATGTGCAATAGCTTAGTGTAAATTTTGAAATGTCCAAACTCTAAAAATGAATAATTTTCAATAGTATCCCAGAAACCAATTAAAGAAGAACTCTGCATGTCATCCCAAAACAGTTCCTTTAACAATAAAACCAATAAACAGGAACATCTTTCAATTGCTCCATATTATATCATAGCCCTAAAATAGGGATCATCACCTGGACTTTTATTGGGGATTTTTCTGATGATCCAAAATGGCAGGAGAACAGAGAATCCCTGCACAAATTCCTTTGAATATATATGTTTGGTCATCAATCAAATAACTGAGGAGGTCAAGATTGATAAATCTAGGACACTGCGTTTATTTTTAATTAAAGAGTTGTCCTAAAATTGACAAATTTTGACAGTTTCAGCTCCGAGAGGCCTTAGTTTTTACTGAAACAATGAAACAGGATTTAGTAAAAGGTGTCTTAAATGTTACTGATGTAAATTGGAGATGCAAAACAATACTAAAGTTATCACTGGTTTATCACTTTTTGTTAGAATTTATGTTTCAATACTTGCCATCCTCACTTGGATTGTATTTCTTTAAAGCTATTACATCTAAGTTCCCACAAAAGTGCTGGTATTTAAAGAGAAACCTCAACCATCTAAACCAGTACGAATGTTCATATATAATTATTGCACTGCTGTTGGCTAAAAACACATTTTCTAATTTCTGCCTCTATTATAATATATAATTTAATGTAATGTATGATTAGCAGCTGAGCTGCACAGTTTACTGTGGCAATGTCATCTTAATTTTGTGATTTCGTGTTTTGTTCTTAAAACTCAACGACTCAAGTTCCAAGAATTTAATCATGTTAATTCATGAACAGTGCTGAACTTAATACTAGTTCTGTACTGGTTGAAGTGGCTCTGAAGTTGACCAATAAACAGGGGATAAATGTTAACGCACTCATTTAATATTCGTTTAATATGCATTAGCCACTTTAAAATAAATGGACTAACACGTTACAAAAAATGGCATGGAACAAGCTCTTGGGAAAATATATTGGGTGCTCATCCACAAGAATTTCATGGTTAAGTTCGTCCATATCTTGTTACTTTATAATTTTAGTCTCCTTTATGCTTATTGGTAATAAAAACAAAAAAATGCACGCTTGCATTTGACTAAGATTAAAACTGCATTGCTCTGTTAGTAATTGGTCATCAATTTATACAATGTGAACATTACGTGCATGCCCCTCTGAACTTAAAATGCATTCTGTACACCGAACCTAAATGGATTCCTCTGTCAAATACAGTAAATGATAACAGCTATTAGCCCTTTGGCACTTTCCACAAGAAGGTCTGCATTCTCTCTTATCAACAAGTAAAAGTGCCTTAAATTCTACCCTCTGTTGTGCACCTTGCTGTAAGATTCCAACTTGACATTTGTTGTAAGCATTTAAGGACTTTTCAAACTGTAAATGTAATGATAATGTTGGCTCACTGTTTGATTCCAGAGATTGGATTTTCTTATTCCCGACATCGCTCTTGCTAATGTTGCCTGTCTACTACTTATTTACATGCATTAACTTGTTGGTTCAATAATATACATTACTTTTTATTAGATTTTGACCAAACCACAGTAGTAAATTTTATTCATCACACAGGTTTCTAATAAAATTTGGCATGTTGTGAACTTTCTGTACACTGTATTTTAAAAATGGCATTTATACAGCACTTTACCACATGTCTCAGAATTATCCCAAAAGTGCTTCACATCCAATAAATTATTTTGAAGAGCAGTGAATTTTTTTTGTGAACAAACACAAAAGCTTCCTAATAATTTCTGTGTTAGATCATAACATTAAAAGCATCAAGCTATATTTTGGTATTTACAACAGTTTGGCTGTGGCTCTGAGTCACATTTTGAAAAAAAAAATGATTATACTGTACAAAACATTCAATGTGAAATTCAGATTGGGAACATCCATTGTCTGGGTGCTCTTTAATATCCACTGTGTGGTGCGTATCCTCACTTCTAGCCTACATTGGTGAATGTGTCATCATGCATACAATGAACAACTGCTGGAAAAATGCCGGGCAGGCAGATCATGACATCAATCAGTATAGAGGGCTAACTTGCAGTCCATGTTATGACTGAAATGGGAGGACAATGCTACTGTTATTTAGCCACACTGCACCAAGGGTCACAACAAATAATGTAACATCTTACCAAGTTCCTAATTTGGATAATCATGTGCTTTCTTGGTATTAGACGTAAAATAAAACTTGTAGACCTGGCCAGTACAAAATGTTGACATTTACACGCTTGAATCTTCTGGATCCTTACATGCCCTGTCTCAGGAATTTTGGTACAAACTTTTAATACCTCTTGATGATATTTGGATGGTTTCACTATTTGGTGAACCACCATTCTATCATCATCCTGGATTTGTGAAGAGGCTTTCAATTCTTCATGAGAATTCCATTTCTAATATAATAGCATTTTGTAATTCACCTTGCTTCACCTTGAGCTGTTTGTGTCACTTTACTGATCTCTGATTGAGGCTCAGCAAACTGGTTGAAAGAAGACTTAATGACCATTTCCTTAAAAATATCCAAGTTCTCAAAAAAGGTTTAAGATAGCCTGTCTCTGGCACAAATTGGACATCTTGACAATGGAATTTCTTTAGCCATTGCTCAGGTTATAGCACAAATAAGATAAGTTTCTATGTCTGAAAAAAATCTGCATTTGCTCTTGTCTCTTGGACTTCCCATGGTCTCTCCATGACTACTGAGGAAACTCCTGCCAAATTGTTCCCTTGGAGAAGGTCAACTTAATCTAGAGGTAAACTTTGAATAACTCCAGAAGTTACCATTCCAGATATTATGTCACTCCAAGGTGCCCGATACATAAACATGGGTATATACACCCTACAACTACCATTCAACAAAACCATGATATTCATGTAACACTGTAATGGAAAAATTATACCGTTCCCCCCCAAAAAAGTTTGTGTCTCCTATATCCTTTGTGTTTGTAGGTTTTCTTACTGCATTTGAGGAATTAGGAGTTATCTTGCTCATGAGAAGAACTCTCCTTAACTCGGGTATCTTGTTTCCTTTAGGTACATTCACACCAATATTTGTACTTGATCTCACAGCGACAAGTGGAGCTGTAACTTGGCCTGCTGCACTGTCAGTCAGAGTTCATTTCTCTGTGCTGATCTAATATACCCGAGTAAGTCCCCGGATCTTCGCCACAACATGCAAAAATCAGCATGAAGTGGAAACATTTCATACATCACTTCCACTCTCAGTCTGTTCCTTTCTGGCCTGAAGAGATGCTAGGATGTTCCCAACTGTCTTCACATCGCTGGCTGCTTGCCTTTTTTTCACATCCCCACCAATTCTTTATGGGTTTATAGGGATATTGGATTTGAATTTGTGAACCAAATCGTAAGGCATCTCGTGTCCTAACAAAACTGGTTCAGTCTGTGAGCTCCTACTGACAGAGGAAGGAAATTTTTAAATTGTTCCAAAAGAATTATTTCAATCGGGTCTTGAAAAGTCTCCACCTTTAATACCTGCATCTGACAATCACAATTGATTTTCTTGACTGTCAAACTCTAGGAGTCTGCTATGGCTACTTGCAGATATTCCAAAATATCTGCCTGTAAGCCTCAGGAATTATTCATTCACACTGAAGAAAGTGAATGAAAGTGAAGCCTCCTCAGAAAGTAAAATTTAAACCTTGGGTGTTATTCCAACCAACCTGGCTTGCTTGAGAAATGTTGAGTTTCTTTTGCTCACCTCATCTGCTTAGATATCTTTTCTGCATTTTTTAAAAAAATGCCTCTGTGTCCATATGATCAAATTTTAAAGTCTCGCACAAATTTAACAGATCACAGCTTTATTTTGGGTTGGATTTGGATTTTTCTTCATCAGAATATTTCCTGGAGCCAGATCCATCTTGATTTAGTTCCTGCCTCTTAAGCTAATATTAGCTCACTTGCCCTTCTCTTTCCTGCCTCTACTTCTTTTTCTCATTCCAATTGCAATTTTAGTTCCAGCTTCCTAAATGCTTTCTTTTTTTCGATTTCTCTGAAGTGATTCTCTTTCAAGTTCAACCTTTTGTTTTAACCTCTGTCTTTCCAGTTAGTGAGAGTTATTTTTATCTTCTTGTCCAGGTTTCATCATCTGCAACTGAATTTTCACTAATTCAATTGAATCGTTAACAGGATTACCTTTCTTCCTTTCAAATTTCACAATCACTCAATTTATGTCTGCTTTCCTTGCACTTGCTTTCAATTATAACTTCCACTTGTCCATTAATTCTAGTAGCTTAGCCTTGGTTGCTTTTTGTAAGTCATCTAGAGATAAATCTTCATCACGAAAACTCTTATCAGCAGTCAGTCATTTTGGTTTAATAACGCTTTTCCATTTACCCATCTCCAATTACTAGTACTCCCAATTAGACGTCAGCATTAGGTAACCAACCAATTTTATGTTATAATTGAGTCGGAAGAGTGCAGCTCTTCTGTATTTTCACTACTCCATGGGTCACAACATGAATGTAATTATATTATTCAGCTGCTGAAAAAGCTAATCATATGCTTTCTCCATTTAGACTTACAAGCAACAGAAGTTGCTGGAGAATCTCAGCAGGTCTGGCAGCATTTGTGAAGAGTCAGCCGACTCAACATTGCAAGTCCAGTGATGAGTCTTCTGAACAAGTCTAAAAAGGGGTTTGAGAAATTGAAATGTTAACTTTGTTTTGTCTTCTCAGATGCTGCCAGTTCTGCTGAGTTTCTCCAGCAACCTCTGTTTTATGTTTGTTCCAGATCTCCAGCATCTGCAGTTCTTTGTTATATTTTAGACTCAAGAGAACCCCAGTTGTTTGACCTTTTTATGCTATTGACAATTTTGTGTTTATTTATTTTAGGGAAAGCAATGATATAGTGATAATGCTCTGGGGTTTAAATCCCACCTAAAAAGTACAAAGCAATTCTGGAATTAAAAGAACAATGGTAACCATCAAGCCATTTTCAATTGTTGTAAATACACATCTACTTCATCATTGTTCTTTTGGGAAGGAAATCAACCATCGTAACCAGACTGGTCTTAGATGTGACTTCAGACCTAACACAATGTGGGTGATTCTGAAATGCAACCATTCAGTTGTATCAAACTGCTAAAAACTATCAAAAAAGATATGAAGCCAAATGGAACACCTTCCAGTGAAAATGATAATAGCCAACTCACCCCTGCTAGCCTGGCAATGTCCTCCATACTAATATCTTGGGGGTTGTGCCAAAATTGAGAAAGCTGTTTCATAGAATGGTCAAACAGCAGTTTGGTATAGTCATACACATGGATTTGTACCTTATAGTATCCCATACATCACTGTTACCGGTCCTAGGAATGTCCTATCCCATCAGTAGGGCAAACCCAGCAGAGTGGTGGTACAGTGGTAGATAGTTGGTAGAGAGCTTTCAACATTGACCTTGAACCCATGAAGTCTAATGAAGCATAGCAAGGAAATCTCCTCCTTATCACAAGGTACCAACACCTCCCCAACTCCTTTCTCCATACACGCACGCACTCACATATATAAACATGCACTCTCAGCTGATAAATCAGCATGCATCTTTGTTGAACATCAGTTGGACAAAGCACTGGCAGTAGCAGGTATTCTGGATGGGGACCACAATGTCCATCACCAAGATTGGTGCAGGAACACCACTACTAACTGAGCTGGTCAAGTCCTTCTAGCTCAGTGAGCAAAACCTACATCCAGAGCTGGTCAAGTCCTAAAGAACGGAATTGCTATTCTGGGCTGGGAGATGAAAGAGAGAAAAACCTTCTTGATCTCATCCTCATCAATCTGCCACCTGCAGGCGTATCTGTTAATGGCAGTACTGGTAAGAATGATCATTGCAAATTCCTTGTGGAGCCTAGTTCCCTTAGTCCCTTCTTCACACCCAGAATATGCTCTATTGCGTTGTGTAGCATTAGAACCGTGCTAAATTGGGACAGACTTAGAATAGATCTAGCAATTCCAAACTGGACATTATGATGTGTAGGGGGGCCATCAGAAACAGCAGAATGATGCTCCAACACAATCTGCTATCTCATGGCCTGGAATATTCCCCAGCTGGAAATGTGTTGCTGGAAAAACGCAGCAGGTCAGGCAGCATCCAGGGAACAGGAGAATCGACGTTTCAGGCATAAGCCCTTCTTCAGGAATGAGGAAAGTTTGTCCAGCAGGCTAAGATAAAAGGTAGGGAGGAGGGACTTGGGGGAGGGGCGTCGGAAATGTGATAGGTGGAAAGATGTCAAGGTGCGGGTGATAGGTCAGACTGGGGTTGGGGCGGAGAGGTCGGGAAGAAGATTGCAGGTTAGGAAGGCGGTGCTGAATTCGATGGATTTGACTGAGACAGGGTGGGGGGAGGGGAAATGAGGAAACTGGTGAAATCCGAGTTCATTCCTTGTGGTTGGAGGGTTCCTAGCCGGAAGATGAGGCGTTCTTCCTCCAACCGTCGTTTTGTTGTGGTCTGACGATGGAGGAGTCCAAAGACCTGCATATCCTTGGTGGAGTGGGAGGGGGAATTGAAATGTAGAGCTACAGGGTGGTTGGGTTGGTTGGTCCGGGTGTCCCAGAGGTGTTCTCTGAAACGCTCCGCAAGTAGCCGGCCTGTCTCCCCAATATAGAGGAGGCCACATCGGGTGCAGAGGATGCAATAGATGATGTGTGTGGAGGTACAGGTGAATCTGTGGCGGATATGGAAGTTTCCTTTGGGGCCTTGGAGGGAGGTGAGGGAGGAGGTGTGGGCGCAAGTCTTGCACCTCCTGCGGTTGCAGGGGAAGGTGCCGGGAGTGGAGGTTGGGTTGATGGGGGGTGTGGATCTGACGAGGGAGTCACGGAGGGAGTGGTCTTTACGGAATGCTGATAGGGGAGGGGAGGGAAATATATCCTTGGTGGTGGGGTCCGTTTGGAGGTAGCGGAAATGACGGCGGATGATGCGCTGTACATGGAGATTGGTGGGGTGGTAGGTGAGGACCAGTGGGGTTCTGTCCTGGTGGCGGTTGGAGGGGCAGGGCTCAAGGGCGGAGGATCGGGAAGTGGAAGAGATGCGGTGGAGGGCATCGTCTTCCACGTCGGGGGGGAAATTGCGGTCCTTGAAGAAGGAGGCCATCTGGGTTGTGCGTTTTTGGAACTGGTCCTCCTGGGAGCAGATGCGGCGGAGGTCTCCAGGATCTGCAGACCTCACTTTCTCCCGGAATATTCCCCACTCAACTATTACCATCAAGCCAAGGGATCCACCCTGGTTCAGCGGCGAGTGCAGACAGGTGTGCCAGGAGCAATACCAGGCATACCTGAAAACAAACTAATGGTACCAACCTGGTGAAGCTACCAAATAGGATTGATTGTGTACCAACAACAGCAAGAGACAGACAGAACTAAGTGCTTGCACAACCAACAGATCTAAGCTCTATTGTGCTATTGCAGCTAGTCATGAATGGGGATGGACTACTGAATAAGTCACTGGAGGACTGGATTCCAAGAATATCCTCATCCTCAATGTTGTGATATACCAGAACATCAGTACAAAAGATTAAGCTGACGTATTTGCAACAATCTTCAGCCAGAAGTGCCAAGTATGTGATCCATCTGGTTTCCTCCCACAGTCCAAAGATGTGCAGGTCAGGTGAATTGGCCATGCTAAATTGCCCGTAGTGATAGGTAAGGGGTAGATGTGTAGGGGTATGGGTGGGTTGCGCTTCGGCGGGTCGGTGTGGACTTGTTGGGCCGAAGGGCCTGTTTCCACACTGTAAAGTAATCTAATCTATCTCCGTTTCCTCCAGAAATCCACATCATCACAGATGCCACTCTTCAGGCAATTTGATTCACTCCACATGAGGTTGAAGACACTGGATATTGTGAAGGCAGCAGGTCCTGACAACATGTCAGTAAAAGTGCTTTAAACATACCGTGCTTCTAGCCAAGCTATTCCAGTACAGCTACAAAACTGTCATCAGAAAACTGCCAAGGTATGTTGTATAAACAAAAATCAGGAGAAATCTAACTCTGCCAATTGCTGCCTATCAGACTACTATCATTCATCATTAGAAATAGAATGTGTCATCTATAGTGCTATCAGGCAGCATTAGCTAAGATATAGATGAAAGTGAGGACTGCAGATGCTGGAGATTAAAGTCAAGATTAGAGTGATGCTGAAAAAGCACAGCTGGTCAGGCAGCATCCAAGGAGCAAGAAAATCAATGTTTCAGGCAGGAGCCCTTCATCAGGAAACCACCTTCCTGATTAAGGGTTCTTGCCTGAAACGTCGATTTTCCTGCTCCTTGGATGCTGCCTGACCAGCTGTGCTTTTCCAGCACCACTCTAATCTTAGCTAAGATATAGCCTGACGTCCAGTTTGAGTTCTGTCAAAGACTCTCAGCACCTAACCTCATTGGTTCAAACATGGACAAAAGAGGTGAATTCCAGTGGTGAGGTGAGAGTGACAGCCACTGACATTAAAGCCATATTTGACCAAGTGTGGCATCAAGAAGCTTTAGCAAAACTGGAGTTAATGGGTGTCATGGGGAAAATTCTCTATGGATTGGAGTCCGACACAGCATAATGGAAAAAATAAGTTATTGATGGAAGTTGATTTTCAGGAGTTCCTCAGGTTTGTGTCATATGCCCCCCATCATCAGCTGCTTTATCCATGACAGTCACTCCATTATAAAGTCAGAAATGGGAATGTTTGCCAATGTCTCCACAATGTTCAACAGTATTCACAACTCTTCAGGTATTGAACAGCCCATGTCCAAGTGCAGCAAGATACGGACAACATCCAGTCTTGGGCTAACAAGTAACAAGTAACTATCACACCACACAAATGACAAATGATGACAATCTCCATCAAGAGAGAATCTACCCAATGCCCATTTACATTCAATGACATTACCATCACTGAATCCTCCTCTACAAACTTCTTGGGGGTTACCATTATCAAGAAACTGAACTTGACTAGCCATATAAATACAATGGCTACAAGACCAGGTCAGATGCTAGGAGGTAAAAACAATGACTGCAGATGCTGGAAACCAGATTCTGGATTAGTGGTGCTGGAAGAGCACAGCAATTCAGGCAGCATCCGAGGACAGGCAAAATCGACGTTTCGGGCAAAAGCCCTTCATCAGGAATAAAGGCAGAGAGCCTGAAGCATGGAGAGATAAGCTAGAGGAGGGTGGGGGTGGGGAGAGAGTAGCATAGTGTACAATAGGTAGGTGGGGAAGGAGATGAAGGTGATAGGTCAGGGAAGAGAGGGTGGAGTGGATAGGTGGAAAAGGAGCTGGGCAGGTCGGACAAGTCCGGACAGGTCGAGTTACTGGAGGTTAGAAACTAGGATGAGGTGGGGGAAGGGGAAATGAGGAAACTGTTGAAATCCACATTGATGCCCTGGGGTTGAAGTGTTCCGAGGCGGAAGATGAGGCGTTCTTCCTCCAGGCGTCTGGTGGTGAGGGAGCGGCGGTGGAGGATGCCCAGCACCTCCATATCCTCGGCAGAGTGGGAGGGGGAGTTGAAAGGTTGAGCCACTGGGCGATTTGGTTGATTGATGCGGGTGTCTCTGAGATGTTCCCTAAAGCGCTCTGCTAGGAGGCGTCCAGTCTCCCCAATGTAGAGGAGACCGCATCGGGAGCAACGGATACAATGGATGATATTAGTGGATGTGCAGGTAAAACTTTGATGGATGTGGAAGGCTCCTTTAGGGCCTTGGATGGAGGTGAGGGAGGAGGTGTGGGCACAGGTTTTACAGTTCCTGCGGTGGCAGGGGAAAGTGCCAGGATGGGAGGGTGGGTCGTAGGGGGGCGTGGACCTGACCAGGTAGTCACGGAGGGAACGGTCTTTGCGGAAGGCGGAGACGAGTGGGGAGGGAAATATATCCCTGGTGGTGGGGTCTGTTTGGAGGTGGCGGAAATGTCGGCGGATGATTTGGTTTATGCGAAGGTTGGTAGGGTGGAAGGTGAGCACCAGGGGCGTTCTGTCCTTGTTGCGGTTGGTGGGGTTGGGTCTGAGGGCGGAGGTGCGGGATGTGGATGAGATGCGTTGGAGGGCATCTTTAACCACGTGGGAAGGGAAATTGCGGTCTCTAAAAAAGGAGGCCATCTGGTGTGTTCTATGGTGGAACCGCTCCTCCTGGGAGCAGATACGGCGGAGGCGGAGGAATTGGGAATACGGGATGGCATTTTTGCAAGAGGTAGGGTGGGAAGAGGTGTAATCCAGGTAGCTGTGGGAATCGGTGGGTTTGTAGAAAATGTCAGTGTCAAGTCGGTCGTCACTGATGGAGATGGAGAGGTCCAGGAAGGGGAGGGAGGTGTCAGAGATGGTCCAGGTAAATTTAAGGTCAGGGTGGAATGTGTTGGTGAAGTTGTTGAATTGCTCAACCTCCTCGCGGGAGCACGAGGTGGCGCCAATGCAGTCATCAATGTAGCGGAGGAAGAGGTGGGGAGTGGTGCCGGTGTAATTACGGAAGATCAACTGCTCTACGTAGCCAACAAAGAGACAGGCATAGCTGGGGCCCATACGTGTGCCCATGGCTACCCCTTTGGTCTGGAGGAAGTGGGAGGATTCAAAGGAGAAATTGTTAAGGGTGAGGACCAGTTCGGCCAAACGAATGAGAGTGTCGGTGGAGGGGTACTGTTGGGAACGTCTGGAGAGGAAAAAATGGAGGGCTTGGAGGCCCTGGTCATGGCGGATGGAGGTGTAGAGGGATTGGATATCCATGGTGAAGATGAGGCGTTGGGGGCCGGGGAAACGGAAGTCTTGGAGGAGGTGGAGGGCGTGGGTGGTGTCTCGAACGTATGTGGGGAGTTCCTGGACTAGGGGGGATAGGACAGTGTCGAGGTAGGTAGAGATGAGTTCAGTGGGGCAGGAGCATGCTGAGACAATGGGTCGGCCAGGGTGGTCAGGCTTGTGGATCTTGGGAAGGAGGTAGAACCGGGCAGTGCGGGGTTCCCGGACTATGAGGTTGGTAGCTGTGGGTGGGAGATCTCCTGAGGTGATGAGGTTGTGTATGGTCTGGGAGATGATGGTTTGGTGATGGGGGGTGGGGTCATGGTCAAGGGGGCGGTAGGAAGAGGTGTCCTCGAGTTGGCGTTTGGCTTCAGCGATGTAGAGGTCAGTGCGCCAGACTACCACTGCGCCCCCTTTGTCCGCTGGCTTGATGGTGAGGTTGGGATTGGAGCAGAGGGATTGGAGGGCTGCGCGTTGTGAGGGTGAGAGGTTGGAGTGGGGGAGGGGGGTCGACAGGTTGAGGCGGTTAATGTCCCAGCGGCAGTTGGAAATGAAGAGGTCGAGGGCAGGTAATAGGCCAGCGCGGGATGTCCAGGTGGATGTAGTGTGTTGGAGGTGGCGAAGGGGTCCTCGGAAGGTGGGCGGGAGTCCTAATTGTGAAAGTAAGCTCGGAGGCGGAGGCGACGGAAGAATTGTTCGATGTCACGGCGTGTATTAAATTCATTGATGTGTGGACGGAGGCGGACAAAGGTGAGTCCTTTGCTAAGGACTGATCGTTCGTCCTCAGTGAGGGGGAGGTCTGGGGGGATGGTGAAAACTCGGCAGGGCTGGGAGCTGGGAGCTGGTGTAGGTGTAGAGCTGGGAGTGGGGTCGGAGCCAGTACCTGGAGTGGGTGTGATGGTGGGGGGAATGGGGGTAGAGTCATGAGTAGGGGTAGTGTTCCCCTCGGGGTTCTGGGGGGTGGGGATAGTGACAGTGGGGTCTGTGGGGGGCGTGTCAGCAGAATGCAGGTGAGTGGCGCTGGTGGGGGCGGAAGTGGTGGCAGACACGGCAGTAGGGGTGGTGGAAGTCACTGAGCGTGTGGCATCAGCGATGATGTGAGGGCCGGAAGTGGCTGTGGGAGTGGCCATGATGGGGGCAGAAGTGACATCATCAATCAGCGTGGGGGTGGTAGCTGCATCAGCCACATGGCTAATGGCGTTTCCGAGGCCAGGGGAATCTTCTGGAATGTTTGAGGAGCGCTGGTTATGGAGGTGGGTAGATAAAAGTTTGTTGTACTTACAGTTTTTGATGTTTGAGATGGAATTGAAATACTGTTTGTTGAGAGTATGGATTCTCCTGAGGATGTAGTACAGAGTGGGTCCTTTGCAATTCTGAGAGAGTGTGGCCCTCAGCTGAGGCAGGGCAGACTGTAGAGAGGTTAGGTACCGGCGCATTGCTGCAAGCGTGGAGCGGAGGATCTTGATGGAGCACCGTTGCTGGTGTTTTTGAAGATGCTAGGACTCCTGCATTGAATAACCTCCTGATTCTCCAAAGCCTATCTACTATCTACAAGGCACAAATCAGGAGTGTGATGGAATACATCCTAATTGTTTGAATTAGAACAGCTCCAACAACACTCAAGAGACTTGAAACTATCCATGACAAGTTAGCACTTGATGAGCAACACTTCCACAAATATTCACGCCTCTATCACTGATGCTTAATAGCAGCAGTGTACCATCTATAAGATGCCCTGCAGAAATTTAACAAGGTTTCTTAGCACCATAACCACTACATCTAGAATGTCAAGGGCAACGGATACATGGAATGTCACCTCTGCTAGATCCCTTCTAAACCGCTCACCATCCTAACTTGGAAATATATCATTATTCCTTCTGTGTTGTTAGCTCAAAATCATGAATATTATGGACAGAGGGTAAATCTGAGAATGGAGTTCAGTGACCCCATCAGAGGATTTGCTGAGATGATTCTTCAGATCATTCAAACACTGTGTCTCGATCTTCTTTCTCCGCATACCTTCAATTGTTTACAATTGGATGCACAGGGTGACTGGTCACACTTATAGAGGTCTCTGATTCGACATTAAAAAGTCACAGCTTAAAGCAACTGCTGAAGGAAAAAATAAAATGGTTATCTTCAGACTTGAAGTGTATTTTTATTGCAGAGGTAACAACAATTCCTTAGCTTGCAGAGATCCGATAGCTTCTCCCTATCTTGTTCACAATACACCAGCTACCTGAAAGCCAAACATGTAGTTGTTAGCAGGCAGAAGGCATTTGTCATAGATAACTGGTCTCTATTCTACAGACCAATCATGCACTTGTAGCTGGCCGAACCTTCACTTGTATATAGCCTTTGGCTGCAACTCATCTGAGGTAAGGAATTAAAATGAAAAGAAGACATTGGGTAGAGTAGTATACAGGCCCCCTCATTAGATTCAGGGATGGTCCTTTAGATTGGAAAATAACTAAGATAACTCCTTTTCTTATAAAGGGAGGGAAGCAGAAAGCAGCAAAGTACAGGCTAGTTAGCTTAACATCTATTATAGGGAAAGTGTTTGAAATGATCACTAAAGACGCTATAACAGGGCACTTGAGATAATCTGATCGAGCCAATACAGTTTTGTCAAAGGGGAATCATGTTTAACTAATCTTTGGAGTATTCTTAAGAAGTAACTTGAGGTGTAGATAAAGGGAATCAGTGGGATGTATTGTACTTAGATTTCCTGAGCTTATTTGATAAAGTCAAGAGTGTGGTGCTGGAAAAGCACAGCAAGTCAGGCAGCATCTGAGTAGCAGGAGAATCAATAGACAATAGACAACAGACATTAGGTGCAGGAGTAGGCCATTTGGCCTTTCGAGCCAGCACCACCATTCATTATGATCATGGCTGATCAACCAGTATCCTCTTCCTGCCTTATCCCCATAGCCCTTGATTCCACTATCTTTAAGAGCTCTATACATCTCTTTCTTGAAAGTATCCAGAGACTTGACCTCCACTGCCTTCTGGGGCGGAGTATTTCATATATCCACCACTCTCTGGGTGAAGAAGTTTCTTCTCAACTCTTTCTAAATGGCCTACCCCTTATTTTTAAACTGTGTCCTCTAGTTCTGGATTCACCCATCAGCGGACATATGCTTCCTGCCTCCAGAGTGTCCAATCCTTTAATAATCTTATGCGTCTCAATCAGATCCCCTCTCATCCTTCTAAACTCAAGTGCATAGAAGCCCAGTCGCTCCAATCTTTCAACATATGATTGTCCCGCCATTCCAGGAATTGACCTCGTGAACCTACGCTGTACTCCCTCAATAGCCAGAATGTTCTTCCTCAAATTTGGGGACCAAAACTGCACACAGTACTCCAGGTGCGATCTCACCAAGGCCCTGTACCTCTTTGCTCCTATACTCAATTCTTCTTGTTATGAAGGCCAACGTGCCATTAGCTTTCTTCACTGCCTGTTGTACCTGCATGCTTGCTTTCATTGACTGATGTACAAGAACACCTAGATCTTGTTATATTTCACCTTTACCTAACTTGACTCCATTTAGATAGTAATCTGCTTTCCTGTTCTTGCCATCAAAGTGGATAACCACACATTTATCCACTTTAAACTGCATCTGCCATGCATCTGTCCACTCACCTAGCCTGTCCAAGTCACCCTGTAATCTCATAACATCCTCCTCACATTTCACCCTGCCACCCAGCTTTGTGTCATCAGCAAATTTGCTAATATTACTTATAGTACCTTAATCTATATCATGAATGTATATTGTAAACAGCTACGGTTCAGCATCAAACCTTATGGTACCCAACTGGTCACTGCCTGCCATTCCGAACGGGACCCGTTTATCATTTCTCTTTGCTTCCTGTCAGCCAGCCAATTTTCAAACCAATTCAGTATTTTGCCCCCAATATCATGTGCTCTAATTTTGCTCACTAATCTCCTATGTGGGACTTTATCAAAGGCTTTCTGAAAGTCCAGGTACACTACACCCACTATCTCTCCCTTTTCCATCTTCATAAAATTCTCAAAAAATTCCAGAAGATTAGCAAAGCATGATTTCCCCTTCATAAATCCAAGCTGACTCTGACCTATCCTGTTACTGCTATCCAAATGAGTCATAATTTCATCTTTTATAATTGACTCCAGCATCTTTCCCACCACTGACGTCAGGCTAACTGGTCTATAATTCCCTGTTTTATCTCTCCCTCCTTTCTTGAAAAGTGGGACAACATTAGCCACCCTCCAATCCGCAGGAACTGAGCCGGAACCTATAAAACATTGGAAAATGATCACCAATGCGTCTACGATTTCTAGAGCCACCTCCTTAAGTACCTGGGATGCAGACCATCAGGTCCCAGGGACTTATCAGCCTTCATCCTAACAGTCTATCCATCACCATTTCCTGCCAAATATAAATTCCCTTCGGTTCATCCATTACCCTTGGCCCTTCAGCCACTACTACATCTGGGAGATTGCTCGTGTCTTCCCCAATGAAGACAGATCCAAAGTACCTATTCAACTCTTCTGCCATTTCCTTGTTCCCCATAATAAATTCACCCGTTTCTGTCTTCAAGGCCCCAATTTTAGTCTTAACCATTTTTTTTCTTTTCACATACCTAAAAAAGCTTTTCACATACCTAAAAAAGCTTGTTTATATTTTTGGCCAGTTTGCCTTCGTACCTCATTTTTTTCTCTGCATACTGCCTTTTTAGTTTTCCTCTGTTGCTCTTTAAAAGTTTCCCAGTTTTCCGGCTTCCAGCTCATTTTTGCTATGTTATACTTCTTCTCATTTATCTTTATACAGTCCTTAACTTCCCTTGTCAGCCACAGCCGCCTCGGCCTCGATTTAGGATCTTTCTTCCTCTTTGGAATGAATTGATCCTGCACCATCTGCATTATATCCAGAAATACCTGCCATCCCTGCTATGGTATTGAACCATTGAACCTTGGCCAGCTCCTCACTCATAGCTCCATAGTTCTCTTTGTTCAACTGCAATACTGACACTTCTGATTCTCCCTTCTCCCTCTCAAATCGCAGATTAAAACTTTTCATATTATAGTCACTACTTCCTAATGGCTCCTTTACTTCAAGGTCCCTGATCAAATCTGGTTCGATGCACAAAACCAGATCCAGAATTACCTTCTCCCTGATAGGCTTCAGTACAAGTTGTTCTAAGAATCCATCTCAGAGGCACTCCACAAACTCCCTTTCTTGGGGTCCAGTACCATCCTGATTCTCCCAGTCTACCTGCATGTTGAGATCCCCCATAACAACTGTAGTAATGCATTTGCAACAGGCCAATTTCAACTCTTTATTCAACTTACACTCTACATCCAGACTACTGTTTGAGGGCCTGTAGATAACTCCCATTAGGGGCTTTCTCCCCTGGGAATTTCTCAGCTCTATCCATACTAACTCTACATCCCCTGATTCTATGACCCCCCTCACAAGGGACTGAATGTCATTCCTCACCAACAGAGCCACCCCGCCCCCTCTGCCCATCAGTCTGTCCTTTTGATAACACGTATAGCCTTGAATATTCATTTCCCAGGCCCAGTCCACTTGAAACCATGTCTCAGTTATCCCCACAACATCATACCTGCCAATTTCCAACTGAGCCTCAAGCTCATCCATCTTATTTCTTATGCTTCATACATTCATATATGATATTTTTCATTTGTTACTCCCCTCACCCTTCCTATCAATCCCTATTTCACTTGACCATACTGTATGATCCCTTCTTGAGTTTTCTGCTCCATTGATTCTGTTGTCTTTCTTAACTTCTCTTATTCTCACTTTCCCTTTAACTTCCTTCTTGAATTTCCCGTTTGTCCCCTCCCCCCCAACTACTTAGTTTAACCATACCTGTGTTACAGTGGCAAACCTGCTTGCCAGAATGCTGGTCCCCCACCTATTAAGGTGCAACCCGTCCCTCTTGTATAAATTATTCTTACCGCAAATACCACAGTGATCTAAGAATTTAAATCCTTGCTTCCTGCACCAGTTCCTCAGCCACACATTCAAGTCCATTATCTCCCTGTTCCTGCCCTCACCAGCCTGAGGATCTGGAAGCAAACCGGAGATAACCACACTGGAAGTCCTGCTTTTCAGCCATCTTCTGAGTTCTCTGAAACCCTGCTGTAGAATGTCCCTCCTCTTCTTCCCGATGTTATTTGTACCGACATGCACCACCACCTCTGGGTCTTCACCTTGGCCCTTGAGGAATCGCCTGCACTCTGTCGGTGACGTCATGGATCCTGGCACCAGGAAGACAACACACCATCCTCAAATCCTGCCTGTTGCTGCAGAAACCCCTTTCAGCTCCTCTCACTATGGAGTCCCCTATTACCACAGCTCTGCATGATGTCTGATTCCTTGGCTCTGCCTCCATGCCAATTTTCGATTGGCAGACCTGTCCGCCTCTCGGACTGGCAGTGTCATCTCTCTCGACAATTTCCAAGAGAGTCAACCTGTTCACGAGAGGTACTTCCCCCGGGGTCTCTTGTACTTGAATCATCTCTTTGTTCCTCATCATCATCTCCCTTCTCTCTTCTGGTATGCTCGGTGTAATGACCTTGCTTAAGGTCCTGTCCAGAAAATTCTCATTCTCTCGAATGAGCCTGAGGTCATCTCGTTCTTTCTTCAGTGCTGCAACATGCTCCTTCCGAAGCTGAATGTGTACACACTTTCCACAGCTATAGGAGCCAGAGACACCATCAGTGTCCCTGACCTCCCACATCATGCACGCAGCACACTGAATCAGCTTGGCAGTCACGTCTTCACCGTCTTCAACTGTGATGTAATCTCCTGATTAGAACACACCTACTTAACTAGCACTCACTAACCTTCCCAATAGCCTCTGTGCTCCAACCTCACTTCCGCCCAGCTCCCACCGCTCTCTGCTGCAAAGAAAGACTGCTGGCTTCGAGGTAAGTACTTAAGTAGAACTCATGAACCTTCCCAACAGCTCCTGTGCTCCAACCTCACTTCCGCCCAGTTCCCACCGCTCTCTGCTGCAAAAGAAATCAACGTTTTGGGCATAGGTCCTTCATCAGGGATGAGGCTTGTGAGCCAAGGAGATAGAGAGATAAATGGGAGGGGTGGGGCTGGGGGTAAAGTAGCTGAGAGTGCAATAGATAAATGAAGGTGGGGGTAATGTGATAGATCACGGAGGAGGGTGGAGCGGATAGGTGGGAAGGAAGATAGACAGGAAAGACAGGTCATGGGGGTGGTGCTGAGTTAGAAGGTTGGAACTAAGATAAGGTGGAAGGAGGGGAAATGAGGAAACTGGTGAAGTCCACTTTAATCCCATGTGGTTTTAGGATCTCAAGGTGGAAGATGAGGTGTTCTTCCTCCAGGCTTTGGGTGGCTAGGGTTTGGCGATGGAGGAGGCCCAGCGCCTGCTTGTCCTTGGCGGTATGGGAGGGGGAGTTAAAGTGTCGGTCACAGGGTGGTGGGGTTCCTTCGTGCATGTGGCCCAGAGATGTTCTGTAAAGTATTCTGCAAGTGGGCTTCCTGTCTCCCCAATGTAGAGGAGACCGCATCAGGAGCAAAGGATACAGGAAATGACATGTGTGGATGTGCAGGTAAATCTATGCTGGATGTGGAAGGTTCCTTTGGGGCCTTAGACAGAGGTGAGGCAGGAGGTATGGGCACAGGTTTTGCATTTCTTGTGGTGGCAGGAGAAGGTGCCGGGAGGGGAGGGTGGGTTGGTGGGGGGCGGGGGGGTGGACTTGACAAGAGAGTCACAGAGGGAATGGTCTTTATGGAAAGTGGATAGGGGAGGGGAAGGAAATATACTTCTCGTGGTGGGGTCTGTTTGTAGATGGCGGAAATGGCGGAGGATAATGCAATGTATACGGACGTTGATGGGGGTGGAAGGTGAGGTTCTGCCCGTGTTGCGGTTGGAAGGGTGGGGTTCAAGGGCAGAGGTGCTGGAAGAGGATGAGATGCACTGGAGGACAACATTGACCATGTGGGAGGGGAAATTGTAGTCTTTGAAGAAGGAGGCCATCTGGTGTGTTCTGTGGTGGAGCTGGTCCTCCTGAGAGCAGATGCGGCAGAGGAATTGGGAATAAAGGATAGAGTTTTTACAGGACACAGGTTGGGAGGAGGTGTAGTCCAGGTAGCTGTGGGAGTCGGTGGGTTTGCAGATATCCTTGTTGAGTCTGTCACTTGTTGATGGAGATAGAGAGGTCCAGGAAGGGGACGGAGGTGTTTGAGGTGGCCCAGGTGAACTTAAGGTCAGTGTGGAATGTGTTGGTGAAAGTGATGAACTGGGAGCATGAGGTGCCACCGATGCAGTTATCCATGTGGCAGAGGAAAAGGTAGGGAGTGGTGCCAGTGTAACTCTAGAAAGATGGACTGTTCCATGTAACTGACAAAGAGACAGGCATAGCTGGGGCCCATGCAGGTGCCCATGGCTACCCCTTTCAACTGGAAGAAGCGGGAGGATTTGAAGGAGAAGTTATTGAGTGTGAGGACCAGTTTACCCAAACAAATGAGAGTGTCAGTGGAAGGATACTGGTGAGGATGCCGGGAGAGGAAGAAATGGAGGGCTTGGAGGCCTTCATCATGGCAGATAGTGGTGTATAGGGACTGGATCCATGGTGAAGATGAGGCATTGGGGGCTGGGGAAATGAAAATCACGGACAAGGTGGAGGGTGTGGGTGGTGTCCCGAACATACGTGGGAGTTCATGGACCAGTGGAGATAGGACAGTATCAAGGTATGTGGAGATGGGTTTGGTGGGGCAGGAGCAGGCTGAGACGATAGGTCAGCCAGGGTAGTCAGGTTTGTGAATCTTGGATAGGAGGTAGAACCAGGCAGTGTGGTGGTCCTGGACTCTGAGGTTGGAAGCTGTGTGTGGGAGATCCCCTGAGGTGATGAGCTTGTGTATGGTCTGGGAGATGATGGTTTGGTGTTGGGAGGTGAGGTCATGCCCTCATGACCTGTCCTACTTGTCCATCCTCCTTCCCACCTATCTGCTCCACCCTCCTCTCCGATCTATCACCATCAGCCCCACCTTAATCTACCTATTGCACTCTCAGCTACCTTCCCCCCAGCCCCACCCCCTCCCGTTTACCTCTCTAACCTCTCGGTCCACAAGCCTCATTCCTGATGAAGATTATGCCCGAAATGTCGATTCTCCTGCTCGGATGCTGCCTGACCTGCTGTGCTTTTCCATCATCGCACTCTCGACTCTAATCTCCAGCATCTGCAGTCCTCACTTTCTCCTATTTGATAAGGTGTCACATCAAAGGTTATTGTGGAAAATGCAAGCCCATGGTATAGGGTAACATATTGGCATGGATAGAAGATTAGCTTGTTAAGAGGAAGCAGAGAAGAGGAATAAGTAGCTTCTTTTCAGGCTGGCAGAAGATCATGAGCAGTATGTCACAGAGTTTGGTGCTAGGGCTTCAACTCTTCACAATTGATACAAATGATGAGGAGGAAGGGATCAAAGGTCAGGTAGCTACATTTGCTGATGACAGGTAGGGAATTGAATTGTGAAGAAAGCAGAAACCAGATGTGGCCAAAACATAGCATGATTTCACGAAGGAGTGGAATATAGCACGTCAGGCTGAAGGGATCAAAGGGTATGGGGGAAATGCAGGAATAGGCAGTTGAGTTGGATGATTGGATGTGACCTTACTGACTGGTGGACCAGGTTCAAAGGATTGCATGGCCGGATCCTGCTTCTTTTTTCTATGTTTCTATGAAGAGGACACATGTAGCATACAAAGGGACAGAGATAGGTTACATAGGCAAAGATCTAGCAAATAGAGTGCAATGTTGAAAATTGCAAAGTTGCCCATTTTGGCACAAAAAATTAAAAAGTATATTATCTAAATGGTTAGAGCAGCGGAGCTCTGAGATGCAGAAAGACTATACGATCATTGTGCATGAATTAAAGAAGCTTAATATGCCGGTACAGTAAGTAAAGTAAGTCAGGGAAGTTCATAGAATACTATGTTTGGTATGAAGGGAATTGAATGCAAGAGTGGGGAGGTTAAGCTTCATCTGGCATTGTTGAGACCACATCTGGAGTACTGTGTTCTATATTGGACACTCCTTATGGAAGGATGTGAATGCATTGAAAGCGGTTCAGAGAAGATTTACTGGACTAATCTCAGGACTGGGTGGATTGTCTTATGAGGAAAAGCTAGTCAGGGTAGGCCTGTGTCCCCTGGAGTTTAGAAGGAGCCAGAGGTGACTTAATTTAAACATAACATGATTCTGAGCAGACTTGACTGAGTGGATGTGAAAGGCATATTTCCTCTTATAGGAGAATCTAGAACTCGAGATCACAGTTTAAAAATAAGGGACTGCCTATTTAAGATAGTGATGAGGAAACATATTTTTCTTTCAGAGAGTTGTGAGTCTTTGGAATTCTCTTCCTCAAAAGGCAGTGGAGTTAGAATCTTTAAATATTTTTGAGGCCAAGATAGACAGATTCGTGATTACAAGGGAATGAAAGATTATCAGAGATATCCAGGAATGAGGAGTTGAGGTAAAAATCAGAATGGCCATGATCTCACTGAATGGCAGAACAGACTTGTATGGCCAAGTGACCTTAAATTGTTCCTTATCTATGTGTTCATATGTTCATAACAATGTTTATCTTTAAGTTTAATTTATGTGCTGTATTTTGAGTGTTAAACTGGGTGAGGACTAGACATGGTCATTTTTGAACTTGGGGACTTGATGCCAAAGAGCCTGGAAGCATATTTTGTTTAAACGCATTTTATAGTGAAATTTTACAATCTTGAATTAGAGATGCAGTTAACAGTTCAGTGCATTTCAAATAAAAATTAGAGGTAACAAAATCAGAGCTTTTGCTAGCAACAGGTATCCAGTGACACACAGAGAACAATCCAGAAAGTCAAGTAAAAGCAAAACACTGTGGATGCTGGAAATCTGAAACAAACATAGAAAATGCTAGAGAAACTTAGCAGACCTGACAATATCTGTGGAAAAAGAGACAGTCACTGTTTCAAGTTTGGCATGACTCTTCCTTACATTGGGCTCAAAATATTAACTTTGCTTTGTTCTTCACAGATACTGACAGACCTGCTGAGGTTCTCCATTGTTCTCTGTGTTTATTCCAGAAAGTCAGTCAGTCAGCATATGGGTGTGCTAGACAGTGGAGGCTGAAGTTTTAAACTCTTAAGTGAGGAATCTGGCAAGAAAACTGCTTGAAATTCAGTTTAGTAAATGTTTGTGTTTGCTCTGATGTTACAATAATGATCAGATTAGCTTGGCTTAGGTGTTTCAGGGAGAGATTCAACTGAAGAAAAATAGCATCTAATGAATGCACAATACTTCACTGAAAGGAAACCGGGTACATTTGCACCACTGTGAGCAAGAAGCCTTAGTGTGGTGACTCTTCACTGGGTTTGGATGCATATCAGGATACTAATGGGATAAAAAAAATAGTGTGAAGGCTGATTTCTTTTTATCTGGTGTCTGTAATAAGGTTTTTCCGATCTTTTGTCTAATATAATGCAATTCATAGTTCCTTTTTTTAAAACACATCTCTTTTTTCTGTTAAAAGTGAATTATTCTGTAATTCTATCAAGTATCTATCAAGCCAGGTTTCACTCTAGAATTTGATTTGCTCAGTATTAACAGTAACTGGGATCTTTAAAATAGTATAAATTTAAATTGCTGAAAAGACTAAACTAACTCCAGCCCAATGTGCAATAGATGTTAATGTACACTGGGTGGCAGTAGACAAACATTACAGCCTCCCTGAAATACAGGAAAAAGCAGGTTGCGCAGTGCTTATGTTATCCAATGTGTACTGCTCTCCACCAATAGTACAGGTTCATAAAATTAAATCTTAGGAGAATGATTCCTCTATCACTGTTTTTAATGAATGGTAAACCTTAAAGTGGCATTTATCTGTTCACTGTTTTTGCAACATGTTAATCTGTTCAAACTAGTACATTATCAAAAAGAAAATCCAAGAATTTCACTCAGCCCATTAATGATGTAATAAAAATTAGAGAATTTTTACTTGCAACAATAAATTTCTGACTAACATGAGATCAATATATTTCAGGTTCAGTACTTTAACTTAATTCATTAATATGTGACATAGCTTTATAGTAATGTTTACCCTTGAAACTTTCAACAGCAACCAATATTGTGCACAACTAACAGAAACATTGTTATAACCATTATCCCTTAAAGTAATGTTAACCTTGCATTTTCTCATTGTTTCTCTTATCATCCATTAATAAATATTATTGAACTACAAATTCAAACTGGATCTTAAACAAAAGCAGAAATTACTGGAGAAACTCAGCAGTTCTGGCAACATCCATGGACAAAAAGCGAAGTTAACATTTCAAGTCCAGTGACCCTTCTTCAGACTGAATCTTGCCTGCTTATGAATTTTGGACAATGTGTGATAAAATACTTAATCTTTGAACATTTGATGATGTTGGCAGGTGCATTTGACTGAGGCATTTCTGTATGCTCTCATCTTGAAGACTTCATTCAGCATTAATTTAAATAAGGTCTGGGTACAGATATTTTTCAAAATTATATCGGCAGTCCTATGTACAAATCTGCAAGTATGTTACATCTGTGGCTGATGCGCTATCAAAATGTTCATATCCATATAGCTCACTATAAATCATATCTCAGGTCTGAGGCATTAATGTGAACATACAATTGCAGAAAACCACAAATGGAAACAAGCCATCAAGACCACCCATCCAGATGCCTCATAATCTTTCACACCCTTAGAATGCTCCAGGAATGTGAAATGGAGTGAACCGTTGGCTGTGACACATCTGAGTGATTGGCTGACAGTCCAAGATTGTGAAGCCTGGAAAACAAGCTGTCATCTCTGAGCTGACATCTTGCAGGGTATCTGTCACTGGTGGGTGCCAGGAAGCTCGGTTCAATTCCACCCTCCCACAACTGTCTGAGTGGATTTTGCACAGTCTCCCTCTGATTGCATTGATTTCCTCTGTGTGTTCTGGTTTCCTCCCACAGTCCAAAGAAATGCAGTTTGGGTGGACTGGCAATGCTAAATTGCCCATCGTGTCCAGAGATGTGCAAGCTGGGTGGATTAGCCATGGGAAATGCAGGGTTACAGGGAAAGAGTCGGGGGGGGGGGGGGGGGTTTGGTTGTGGTAAGTCTGGGTGGAATGCTCTTTGAAAGGTCATTATGGACTCAATAGGCTCAATAGGCAGCACGGTGGGCAGTGACTGGGAGGTCTGGTCGACCATGGTGGGCCCAGCTGAGACGCTCATTGAACCATTCCCTAAGTTTACATTCGGTCTCCCCGATGTAGCAGGGGCACCTGATGCAATAAACTAGGTTGGAAGAGAGGCAGGTGAGCCTCT
This sequence comes from Chiloscyllium plagiosum, assembly GCF_037043375.1. Lineage (NCBI taxonomy): Eukaryota > Metazoa > Chordata > Chondrichthyes > Orectolobiformes > Hemiscylliidae > Chiloscyllium > Chiloscyllium plagiosum. Next base: position 100,784,459 of record NW_028270144.1, on the reverse strand, counting down.
GTCTCACCTGGAAGGGCTGTTTGGGAACCTGAATGGAGGTGGGGGGATGGTGACCCAGTCATCACTGTCTGCTGAGGAAGAGAATTCAACAGACCAAATTCTCCTCATCTCTATCTTAAGATGGAGATCACTTATTTTTATGTTAATGAAGCAGGTCGTGTTACATGTGCAGTATCATTTGGACAACATCTGGTGCCTGCTTCCCTCCCCATTCTGAATTAAAATGAGGTTATAGTAGCTTGGTTTCCCTCAAATTATTAAGAATGCTACCTAGAGAAGAAGAAGTTTTGAAAGGATTATGGAACAAAAATAGATATATAGGGTTAGTTTGCAAACCATCCCTAATCCCATTGAAAGGCACAAAAGAATTTATGGACTAAGATGTCATTCTCATGTTTATAGGTTTTTGATGCTGTTTGCAGGTTATTTGAAACTCTCCAATCACAGTTCAGATCAATATTTGGTCTCATTAACCAATATGAAATAAGTGTGAATTCCTATTGTAGGTGGCACCATGTCTGAAACATAGGTCACTATCTCTCTTGTCATTTTGTTCAACACGCTGACAGCCATGATGAATAATTCTTATCAAACTATTACGTAAATTTTTCTTGGATATTTTCTATTATTAACAAGAATTATTTAAATGTGATGATGTATATTTCACTCGAGAAACTAAATATAAAAAAGGGAATAAAAATGAATTATTGGAAATCTGAAATTAGAAAAGAAAATACATATGGGGAGATTGAAATCTAAAAGAATAGTGCTTGCAGCCCGGGTTCAACTCCTGTCGCAGTCGAGATGGACTTGGAACGAGACATAGATCTGCCTTCTCACATTGCCAGCGAAAAGGCAGCAAGAGACACTCACTACTGACAAAACAATCAAGAACACCTCAGGCTGAAGTAGTAGCAGATAAAGAGCCAATGACCTTCTTTTGAACTCAGAACACTTGAATGAATGAAACAGTATTTCCATTATATTTCTTGACATTAGTAATTTATAGTGACCCATAACATACTGATATTAATCCTGTAACTGACACAAAAATCACCCAACACAGGACAAATTTCCTGGACAATGCTTAACATTGAATTAATCTCACCTCCCTTTCTACTTAGATCTTAGCTTGAATTCAGGTTTTGTATAAAAGTGAATAAGCTTATATGATTTGCAGTTGGATTTCATATGTCTAAACCCACTGGTGTCGATTGATATGATCCATATCAAAAGCTTTACATAAAGGGGCAGAAGCTCAGCTTTTGAGATTTGCCAGCCAAAGTCTGGATGTTGTCCAACTCATGCTGAATATGAACATGGCCTGCTTCATTAGCTTAAAGATAAGGGATCTCCCTCTTAAGACAGAGATGAGGATAATTTAGCTTGTGAAATTCTCTTGCTCAGAAGACATTCATGACTGGGCCATGCATTTGTTCAAGACAGTACTAGATAGATTTTAGATGGACAAGGGAGTCAAGGGTTATAGGCTGAGTCAAAAAGAGTGGTGCTGGAAAAGCACAGCAGATCATGTGAGGAGAATCCAAGGAGCAGGGGAGTCGACGTTTCAGGCCCTTTATCAGGAATGTGGAGGGTGAAAGGGGCTGAGAGATAAATAAGGGGATGGAGTGGGACTGTGGGAAGATAGATGGGAAGGTGATAGGTAGATGCAGGTCAGGGGTGATTGTGATAGGTCAGAGGGGAGGGTGGAGCAGATAGATGGGAAGGAAGCTGGACAGGTAGGACAGGTCAAGAGGGCGGTGCCAAGTTGGATGGTTGGATCTGGGATGAGGTGGTGGGAGGGGGGATTTGAAAACTGGTGAAGTCAATATTGTTGCCGTGTGATTGGAGGGTCCCAAGGAGGAAGATGAGGCGTTCTTCCTCTGATAGGCGGTGGCTTTGATTTGGCAGTGGAGGAGGCCCAGGACTTGAACGTCCTTCGGGGAGTAAGAAGGGAAGTTGAAATTGTAGGCCCAAGGATGGTGGGGTTGTTTGGTGTATGTATCCCAGAGATGTTCCCTGAAATGCTCCCTGATGTAGAAGAGACCATATCGAGAGCAATGGACGCAGTAGGTGAGGTGGGTGGATGTGCAGGAAAATCTCTGCCACATATGAGAAGATCCTTTGGGGCCGGGTGAGGGGGGAGGAGTGGACACAGGTTTTACACCTCTTGTGGTGGCAAGGGAAGGTGCCGGGTGGGTTGGTGGGGGTTGAAGGAGTCACGGAAGGAATGGTCTCTGCAGAACCCAGATAGGGGTGGGGAGGGAAAAATGCCCTTGGGGTCTTATTGTAGATGGCAGAAATACAGATAATGCGCTGTTTCCAGAGATTAGTGGAGTAGAAGGTGAGGACCGTGGGGTTCTACCCTTGTTGCAGTTGGATGGGTGGTGTTCAAGAGTGGAGGAGCAGGAAGTGGAAGAGATGCAATGGAGGGTATTGTTGATCATGTGGGAGGGAAAATTGCAGTCCTTAAAATTGGAGGCCATCAGGGATGTCCCAGAATGGCATTGGTCCTCCTGGGAGCCGATATGGCGGAGGTGGAGGAATTTAGAGTAGGAGATTGCATTTTTATAGCAGGGGACGTGGGAGGGGTGTGTTCAAGGTAGGTGGGGGAGTTGGTGTGTTTGAAATAGAAGTCCACGGGTTATAGGCTATAGATAGCGAATAGAATTAAGACCCCAATAAAGTCAGCCCTGACCATATTTAATAGTAGGGCAGACTCAAAGTTGAATAGCCTACTGTTGCTTCTAATTCCTGTGTATCACTTCTCCCTTATAAATATTGATATTTACTTGCCAATTATACAACAATTCAACCAATTTATTAATGTCTCCCAGTAAGTTAGTATAGACCTCCACTGTGCAAACCATATTATTGACATTGGTGTCATCCATAAATTTGAACAAAGTCAGAAGTCACATGCAACCAGGTTATAGTCCAACAGGTTTATTTGAAATCACAAGCTTTCAGAGCACTGCTCCTTTGTCAGATGAAGACCCTAAATCGTTTCTAAGTTCCTTGTCCTAACAGGTTCACCTGTTATAAGGCCTTTGCTTTCCCCCTTTCTCTCATTCTGCTTTCTCCCAAGTTGAGAACTGATTGATTCCTGTGAGTAAAGTGAGAAACAAAAGGCTCTTTCTCCTCCATTGCAACTTGGCAAACTTGGGATGTTCCAAACAGAAATTTAAAGTAATTATCTTTTAACTTCAAAACAACCCTTTAATTCTCAGACATGATAATTTAATTTTAAATTTAGACAATGGCCCTTTCTCCTGGCTTATTAGTTTTCACCAAGAAACCACCCTATAAACAGTGGAACTTTTAGCTTCTTTGACTGGAAATTATATGAATAATGGAGACATCACTGGTTTACATTTCAATTTCAAAGCATTTCCTGAAATGGTTTGAAAAAAAACTGATTCTTCCAGATACAACCGAAGTGACTATTATAATCCTAGCTGTGCATATATTTCCCACCATTCCAGCAACACAAGAAAAAATCCCTTTGAGTTATATTTACCAAAGGTCGAATTGAATTGCTCTTTCTTCAGGATTGTTTGCCAGTTTCTTGAAACTGATGTTCCCATCTATTAAAAGGAAGGCATTTCCTAAAATCAGATATTCTCAATCGTATTCTGATACGTCCTGTGACTGCATATGTTCTATTAAGTCACGTGCCTAAAATGTTCTACTTTACTGAGTGCTTTTCAAAACTACAAATAGATTGCATCCACTTGATTTATTCTTTCAATCAATCCATCAAAGAACTCATGAACGTTGATCAAGTATGATCTGTCCTTTTGGAATCCATGCTGACTACTCTATTATGTTTTCAGTTCAGGGATGGTCTCCAATTATATTTCTGAATAGCCATTCTATTCACTTTCACTGTTCTTGAGTTCTTTAGCCATGATTCCCTGGAATTGTTTACTTTTTTTTTAGATAAATAAATTGCATTATTTGTCAATGAGTCCTTTGATATTGTTTCCTAATCTCACTGAATCTACACAGCATCTTAACAAATACTTTCGGCTAATCAAGGAACATGACATCATCAGAAACAGCGACATTTGAATGAATGCTGCAGCTGTGGCCTAGGGTTTATGAGCTCTGGGGTTCTGATATAAGAGTGAAGAGTGAAAGCTGAGCCTGCATATACAACAGAGGGACTGGTCTGGCAATGTTATTGCAGGTGGCCTACTAATCGAAGAGTTGCTCACTGCTGAGATAGGCTGGAGACCTATGAGGATCGTATGAGGAAAGGCTGAGGCACTTGGGGTTGTTTTCATTGGAGAAAAGAAGGTTTAGGGGTGACTTGATAGAGGTGTACACGATGATTAGGGGTTTAGATAGGGTCGACAGTGAGAATCTTTTTCCACGTATGGAGTCAGCTATTACAAGGGGGCATAGCTTTAAATTAAGGGGGGGTAGGTATAGGACAGATGTTAGGGGTAGGTTCTTTACTCAGCGAGTCGTGAGTTCATGGAATGCCCTGCCAGTAGCAGTGGTGGACTCTCCCTCATTATGGGCATTTAAGCGGGCATTGGATAGGCATATGGAGGATAGTGGGCTAGTGTAGGTTAGGTGGGCTTGGATCGGCGCAACATCGAGGGCCGAAGGGCCTGTACTGCGCTGTATTCTTCTATGTTCTATGTTCTATGTTCTATTAACTCAGACAGGCACATAACAAAAATGCAGAACGTTATTAGGTTGGAAATCATAGGGACAGGGTGTTAGTGCTGCAGGAGCTGCCTTTTCTAGCTCCACTGCTTCATGAAGGCCACCTCCAGTCATCTAACAGCATCTCTATGCAGCAGAGAGTTGTCTCATCATTGACGCAGTATTAGTGTGTCTGTGAAGTGGCCATTAATACAAGGGTTTTAACTACACGAAGGCTGTCCACCTCTGAAGAACAAACACTGATCCACATTGCAGGCCACTGCTGGGTAGATGTATCAGCAGCAGGATTGCAGAGGTGAATTGTCACAATGCTGTTCCCCATTATCTTATTGATCATCCCCATCCGAAAAGCTCACCATCCAGGGAATGGTAAACTTCTGTCCTTTATTCCCTGAGTCAATCCCAAATAACAGTAAAGCTTTCCAAATGTTCGGAACATGCCTCCTCCGAAATTTTATTGCACAGATATTCCACACCAGTATCAAATTCACTGTTCTATAGTCCCCAGTTTTAATTTCTTCTTTCATTTATATTTCAGAAAGGAAACCCAGTGCGACAACACATAAGCATGCTGACGTACACTGTGCCATTTGGTAGGGCTTAAATGCATTGGGATTATCCTAATCAGATCAGGTTAAGTACTGTCCCCAACTTGTCTGTGCTTGGTCACAGTTTAACCAGCTGCTTACATCTGTCAATAACTTATTGCAATAGCTTGGTGAGATTCTTCCCTATGTACTACATAGAGTCATAGAGTCATATAGCACAGAAACATACCCTCAGTCCAACCAGTCCATGCTGACCGTAATTCCAGACTAAACTAGTCCCACTTGCCTGTGCCAAGCCCACGTCCCTCAAAACATTTTTTATTCATGTACTTATCCAAATGCCTTTTAAACATTGTAACTGGACCCGCATCCACCACTTCTCCTGGATATTCATTCCACACGTGAACCACTCTCTATGTAACAAGGTTGCCCCTCACGTCTTTTTGAAATCTTGCTCCTCTCATCTTAAAAATATACCCCTTAGTCATGAAATCCCCCACCCTAGGGAAAGACCACCTGCCGTTCACCTTATCCCAAGATTTTATAAACCTCAATAAGACCACCCTTCACACACACACGCAGACAAAAGTATAAAAGCCATTTTCCCAGCATGCAGTTGCAACAAAAGACTTTTTAGCCTGCTACCTTTTAAAATATTAAGCTAAAATGTGCGTTACAAAGAGAAATTTGTGAAGTACAGACAAATCACATAGTGTTGTGCCATTGGGCGTATCCATTATCATGGGTCTGGAGGGATTTACAGGAGTTTTGATGGAGTAACTGTTGTAGCTTTGGATTGAAGGTCAGGAATAACAAAATTTTCCTTTCTGTTTAATAAGAGAAATCCAAAGCAAAAAAAAACTCATTCCTATTAAAAACACATGTGATGTTGCAGCCACACTGGAAATATTTTCCAAAGAATGTGAGAACATTTTCACATAAAATACAAAGAAACGATGACACGTCTCTTAAAATAAAATGATGTAACCACTAAAGGAACTAAGCTATTATGCCTTCCTCTACTTTTAAATTATATGATTATGTGCCAGTTTACGTATTAAGGATAAGTAAGGCCATGTAAAGTTTATTTTCTGACCAGCAAAATATCTACATCAAATTATCACTGGAGGAAAATTGTATTGTTTCTGACTGGCCCTCTTGCCAATTAGCAAATTCAGACCTTGGTTTAAGGTATCAGTAATGGTGGACTTAGCCAGTTACTGAAGATGGGTACAATTAAATTTAATCCTGCTATAAATACTGAAACTATTAGATAGACACAATTAGAATTGGGCCAAATCATAATTGATTTATGAGATGAAAGTTAACACACTGAAAGGTTTCCTGAAGAAGGGCTCATGCCCGAAACGTCGATTCTCCTGCTCCTTGGATGCTGCCTGACCTGCTGCGCTTTTCCAGCAACACATTTTCAGCTCTGCAAAGAAACTAAACAGCTGCAAGCAGTGGATATGTTTTCAGTATTATTGGCTTGAACGACTTTCTGAAAATGTGTTGCTGGAAAAGCGCAGCAGGTCAGGCAGCATCCAAGGAGCAGGAGAATTGACGTTTCGGGCATGAGCCCTTCTTCAGGAATGGCTCATGCCCGAAACGTCGATTCTCCTGCTTTTTGGATGCTGCCTGACCTGCTACGCTTTTCCAGCAACACATTTTCAGCTCTGATCTCCAGCATCTGCAGTCCTCAATTTCTCCTTTAACGACTTTCTACCTAAATCAATGAAGGTTAACAATCATATTGGAAAATCCCCAATTATGAGGTCACTGTTTGCAATGTTTATCATGTAGGTTTTCATATAATGATCTTTTAAAAACATTTGAATTTTAAAAAGTGATTCTTAGATTCTGGACCTCATAGGCCTAGCTATATTTACTGACCATACTTATTTGCTTAGAAGAGTGAGTGTTGCATTAAATTGCTGCTGATCTGAGGATCCATTCATTCCCATAATAATGCCGAATGTGAAACTCAATGACAAAAAGGATTATGAATATCCAAATCAGGATGTTATGAGACTTGGAGAGCAGTTAGACCTATGCAGACAATGGATTTAACTAGTAATCCATGCTGTGTGGGTGTGAGTACAAATGCAGTAACAACTACCATTAATATAACACCTTCAACAAAGTCAATATTTTTTAGATTCTTAGATTCCTTACAGTGTGGAAACAGGCCTTTCAGCCCAACAAATCCACACCGACCCTCCGAAGAGCAACCCACCCAGACCCATTCCTTTACATTTACTCCTGCACCTAACACTACGGGCAATTTAGCATGGTCAATTCACCTAACCTGCACATCTTTGGATTGTGGGAGGAAACCGGAGCACCCAGAGGTAACACATGCAGACACTGGGAGATTGTGCAAACTCCACACAAACAGCTGCCCGAGGCAGGAATTGAACCCGGGTCCTTGGCGCTGTGAGGCAGCAGTGCTAACTGCTGAGTCACCGTGCCACCCCAGGATGTTCACAGTAAAGCAAACTTTGACACAGAACAACACAAGATGATTCGAGGGCAAATGGCCAAGAATTGGTCATAGAGTCATAGAGTTGTACAGCACAGAAACAGATCCTTCTGTCCAACTCATCCATGCTGACCCGATATCTTAACCTAATCTAGTCCCATTTGCTAGCACTTGGCCAGTATCCCTCTAAACCCTTCCTATTTATATACCATCCATATGCCTTTTAAATGTTGCAATTGAACCAGCCTCCACCACTTCCTCTGACAGCTCATTCCATACATGTACCATCCTCTGTGTGAAAAAGTTGCCCCGTGGGTCAGTTTTACATCTTGCCCCCTCACCCTAAACCTATAGCTTCTAGTTCTGGACTCCCCCAACCCAGGGAAAAAACCTTGTCTTCTTATCCTATCCATGCCCCTCATGATTTTATAAACCTCCATAAGGTCACCCCTCAGCCTTCGCTCCAGGGAAAACAACCCCAGCCTATTCAGCCTCTCCCTATAGCTCAAATCCTCCAATCCTAGCAACATCCTTGTAAGTCTTTTCTGAACCCTTTCAAGTTTCACAACATCCTTCCGATAGGAAGGAGACCAGAATTGCATGCAATAATCCAAAAGTGGCCGAACCAATGTCCTGTACAGCTGCTGCAACATGACCTCCCAACTCTTATACTCAGACCAATAAAGGAAAGCATACCAAACACATTCTTCACTATCCTATCTACCTGCGACCCCATAAGTGATAAGTTTTAAGGTGTGTCCTAAACAAGGAAAGAGAGATCGAGAGCTGGGATTATTTTGGGAGGGAATTCAAGAGCTTACGTCTAGGCAGCTGAATAGTCCGACCAATGGTGGAGCAATTAAAATCTCTGATGTCCAAGAAACTGAAATGAGAGGAATGTAGACATTTTGAAGGGTAGTGAGGCTGGCGGATATAGGATATAGATATAGATATAGGTATAGATATAGGAAGGGAGGAGGTCATGGAAGGATTTGAAGACAAAGATTATTATTTTAAAATTGAGGTGCTGCTGACCAGGAACCAATTCTGGGACTTGCTGTGACACAGGAATCAGAGATTTGTATAACTGCGAAAGAGTAGAATTTTTGGAGGTTGACCAGGAATGTGTTAAATAATAAGGCCTAACCATAACTAAGGCATAGATGATGGTTTCCAGCAGATTTGCAGAGGCATGGGCATGGTTGGACAATGTTATGGGGGAAATAGATGTTACCATAAATAGAGTATTAGTGATGCCACAGATATATGGGCAGGAGCTCATATTAAGGGCAAATATGACAACAAGGTTGTGAGCAGTCTTGTTCAGTCTTGAACACTTACATGGGAGAGGTAAGTGTCATTTTCAATTGTTCAATTATTTGGTATTTCACTTTGTGTGTCTGCACGATGCATGATCCTGGGTGGGATCAATGAAAAAGTGAAATGAAGCAAACAGCTGTAAGTTTGGAAACGGTGACTTCAATGCTTTGCTCCTTCTCCAGGAACACCCGGGTAAAATCTCCTGTTTTTTTTTATTTTTCCTCACACTACTGCCTAACAGCGGTAGTGCTTATATTTTCACCAGTACCCATGTCATGGGTATGCGGGTGCGAGACACAGTGAAGAACAACAAGTGCATAAATCTTTATTTATATCATGCTTTTTTTAGTCATTTGTGGGACATGGGCACTGGTGGCTGGCCAGCATTGATAGTTACTTGTTACTTCCTCAAAGAATTCCAATAAATTAGACAAACATAATTTCCTTTTCATTAAACCATGTGACTCTCCCTACATCTTCTAAAGTCCCCTGCTGTAACCTCCTTAATGATAGATTCCAGCCTTTTCCTGATTGCAGATGTTAAACTAACTGAACCTGTAGTGTCCTGCCATCTCTCTCTTTTTTGAAGAGAGAACTTTCATTTGCTATTTTCCAAAGTGAAGGGACTTTTTTCAGAATCGGGGGAATTTTGGAAAAGTAAACCCAATGGATCTACAATCACAGCTGCCAGTTCTTTTATGACCCCTTTCTTTAATTCGAGTCATTTTTAAGCACCCTTTTCCCTTTTGATTTAAATAGCTTTACGTTCCTCTGCTTTTCAACTATTGGTTCACAATTATTTCTGGGATGTTATTTGAATCCTCAACATGAAAAATATCTGTTTGATTCATCTGCCATTTCCGTTTTTCTTTATTATTAATTTGCTATCAATGTTAATCTCTCCTAACGAATTTCGTAGCAGTTAAACATAGCTACAGCGTGAAATGGAATTATTAGGAATTAAGCTTTAGTATTGAATTCAGCCACTAGAGGGTAGCAGATTCAAACTTTGGGTGCAGTTTGCTGTTCTCTTGAAATTTGCAATGAGGACTACACTGAGAAAGTGGAAAATTGAAAATCCACTAACATTCTTAAACAATTACTCGAAATAATAGCAAAAATACACGAATATAGCATCTCTGTTGCAATAAAACTTCCAAAATGTTTTGGAGAGACGAAGGAATCCTTTTAAAAAACGAAAAACGAGATGTAATATTTGTACAGCGCGCAAAATTGCGGCTATTTCCTACTGCAAAATAACAAGTTCTGAGCCGAAAAATGCTGCATGGTTTATTTGGATCTTTACTTATTGGCTGTTTTGCTTATTTTTGTTCTCAGAACTTTTTTCAGTTTCCTTGGTTGAAAAGGTCACAGATCCTGGAACAGATGAAGAAGAAAGAGGTTGCTGAAATTAATTAAAACATTTTAATGATAGACAATAGAAGTTAACACAGCGAGTTGATACTGAAACACCGTAGTCTGGTGAAGTTAGTCTGCTTCGAATTTAATCAATGGAAATCACAGTAAACAAGTTAAAGTGAGGTTAATCTCTCTCTCACACACACACACATACACGGTGGGGGGGACTCAAATCCCTGGAATTTGCAGCAACTTTTCAGAAGGTAACTCACTTGTGCAAATAATTATCTTGCTGAGGTGCAAGATTGACGATTGAATTTCCACTTGGATAAAAGTGTAAAAATAATCATTAGAAAACGATGTGGGCGTATATCATGGTTGGCATAGTAATTTCAAGCGGTTATGTGCATTTTAATGGATGTTAGACTTTCTCGGTAACTTTCATAATTCATGCGGGTGGCTAACCGGCTGGAGATTGGTCTGGTAGTCTGTATTTTACTATTTTGGATGTGATCCACAGTCACTTTGCTCGTGAACTCGCTCCTTTTTTTTCAGGGGTAGGCGGTAGTGGTGCGTTATCTGGGCTGGTCCTCCTTCGAGCTCAGCTGTTGTATAAAAGCTGCCAGTTACTTTTCCTCTTGTCCATTCCAATTTCACCGCCGAGAAGGTGACAGAGCAGCCGAGATGAAGTTCTTATTTTTAGGCACCTTCAGCCTCTTTGTTTTGACATCCTTTGATCAAGCCGAGTCATCTTACTATGACAAGATACTGTCTCACAGTCGAATCAGAGCGAAGGATAGAGGGTAAGTAAATTCTCATTTTGAAAGTAAAAGTCTAGAAATCCATGCAATTACACACTGAAAATGTGCTAATATAAAAATTATCAACCTCAAAAAAGAACCTGCTGTTGCAATTTTTCTGGGTAATTTAGTAAAGTGACTATAACCCTGCCTCCTGCACACTCAAAGTCGAATTTGCAACAATATTATGCCATTTCATTCGCTTGGTTCACTTTGGACCTTGATATTTTTGTTTCTGTTTGCAGACCCAATGTGTGCGCCCTTCAACAAGTGGCCGGGACCAAGAAGAAATACTTCAGCACTTGTCGAAACTGGTACCGTAAGTCCATCTGCGGCAAAAAAGCGTAAGTTTTAATGAAACCTCCCATTCAAGGGATTTAAGGGTCGCGTAATGAAATGTCATTGGCTTCCTCCCTGCGATTTGCAAACCGCTATCTAACTTTGTAGCCAGCTGTTTATGTCCAAGTGGGAATAAACAAAAACTTAGACCATTACTATTGTTTTTTATTGATTCCAGAACTGGTTGGTGTCAGTTTCAATATTGACAGACATCAAGGTGTTAATTTCTTGAGCAGGGTTAACCCAGGGAAGTTTTGACATTTTGAAAATCGAGTTCTGAGAAGGAACGGGAAACGAATTCAAACTACGTTAAAATTAGTTAAAGTCAAGAATTACAATGGAATTGATATTTGATAAGTTTAAGAACCATTCTCTCAGCTTTTTCCATGGGGTCACCACAATGCCATTCGGTCACCACCAATGTTCCATTTGGTGCGTAAGTTTCACGCCTGGACTCCTCTGTTCCCCCTTGCCCCGCTAACACCACCCCATCTCTCCACGCTGAACATACTAACATACACTAACTTGTCTGCACCAGTGACTGGCTTTCTCTGATACCAGCAAGTCCTCGACTAGGAATTGAACTTGGAGCATTCTAGTTCAGAGGCAAAGTGCTACTGCTTGAACTGCAAGACCCTTACATTTACAAACCCACTCTGCTGTCTAAGGTAACTTCCCTGAAATGGAATTGCAGAGTCTCATTTGCTGGTAGCGGATCTGTGACAGGAGCCTGTTTACACAAACAAGCCAGAATTCCCACAGGAAGGGAAGCAACTCTGGGGAAGTTGCAGGATATAGGGTGCCTAGTATTTCAGTGCAACAATCACTTGCATTTATATAACACCAATAATGCAGGAAGGAAAATCGGCCCAGAGAAGTAGGAACAATGGATGCTTGAGCTATACAGAAAGATATTAGGCGTATTCAAGAAAAAGTTGCTAAAATAGTTGAACTTCAAAGAAGGTGTTAAAGCGAGGTGAGGAACTCTAGAGCACACAGACCAGGTGACTGAAAGCACAGTTGCCAACCATGGGATGGCAGTAGGAAGGTATTTTGGGTGATACAGAAGAGTAAAACATTTATAATCGATAGAATTATACGAGGGACTATGGAATGTATGTTTTCACATCTATAATGGAATTGGCAAGTTTTATAGGGTGGGACGGAAGGTATAAGGCACATTGCCCTTTATTAGCAGAGGTAGCAATTATAAGAGCATGGAGGGTTTGACGGAGTTGTATATAACACCAGCTGAACCACAGCTTGAACACTCACTGCTGTACTACTCACCAATTTACAGGAAAGCTGAGATTTCACTGGACACTGAAGAGATTTACAGAGATGTTGCCAGGACTGCAGAACTTTAGCTATTGGATAAGCTGATACTGTTTTCCATGGAACAGATGAGATCAAAGGATGACTTAATTGAGGTGTACAGAATTATGATGAGCCTAGATTGAGGAAATATGGATGACTTATTTAGCTGAGCAGAGAGGTTGGGAACAGGGGAGCAGAGATTTAAAATAATTGTAGAAAATGTGATGAGGACACATTTTTCACCCAAAGTATAGTAGTCCTGGAACTCACTGCCTGAAGCCATGGGATAAAGTGTTTGAATGTTTACTGGAAGAGTTGAGTTCTGTGGAGCTGCAGAACTACAGGAAGGTGGGATAAAGTTAGGCAGTGTTCATCGATTAGCATGAACTATACATGGAATGGCCTGTGTAGCAAAATGCCAAAATCAGAAGAACTGGGGGTTTGGATGAGTTGGAAGAAGTTTGAGATAGGGATGGATAAAGCCAACCATGGAACAACTTACAAATAAGAATGAAAAATTTGAAGCTGAATGCCGAGGATTCCCCAGGAGCATCCCAGATGGACATTTAACCTCCTGGATGCTGCTTCTGGTAAGCCAGGAGAACATCTGTAATTTAGTTCAGAGCTGGGTATCAATTAATACCCATCACAAATAAGTTTTACCAAATTCACCAGGCATCATAGCATCCAATTTGTTTCAGTATTTTGTAAAATTAATGGAAACACCATACAACCTGTGATGTGGTTTGGATAGAGTCCACAGTACGTATCAAAGGCTTATTTTTCTCCTGTAATATTCGATGTGACTGAAACAATTATAATCAGAAGTGCTCAATAATTGTCAACAGCATAATAAATTATACCACTGACTGCCAATTCTTAGAGGTGCAAATCACAAAATAAAAACTATACAAAAGAAGATGGAACTATAATAAGTTGATGAATTTTAAGAATCAACATATAATTTGAACCTTATCAGATTACATTACAGTGTGGAAACAGGCCCTTCAGCCCAACAAGTCCACACCAACCCGCCGAAGCGCAACCCACCCATACCCCTACATTTACCCCTTACCTAACACTATGGGCAATTTAGCATGGCCAATTCACCTGACCTGCACATCTTTGGACTGCGGGAGGAAACCAGAGTACCCAGAGAAAACCCACGCAGACACGGGGAGAACGTGCAAACTCCACACAGTCAGTCGCCTGAAGCGGGAATTGAACCCAGATATCTGGCACTGTGAGGCAGCAGTGCTAACCATCGTGCCACCGTGCCACCTTGGTCAAAGTTATGAACTTTGACAAAGGTGAGAGTTAGTGTTGTTAAAGAGAGCAATATTTTCTGTCTTTGGCAACCAATCTCAGATGAGATATAAAAGTTAAAAATCAACTACTTATGAGGAAATAAACAGATAGGACACAATGTAGACTATTCATTTCTGTTCTGTATTATAAACTTAATTGATATCATGTGCCTGGATGTCATATGATTGAATCTTCTAAGATGAGTCTAACTGGGGGAGATAGAGACAGCCTGTGTAGGTCAATAAGCAAAACCTTGTGCAGCACAGTGTTGGATGAAACAAAGTTTGCTGGTGTGTAGATTGGGAGGTCAGTTAGGGGGTCTTTACAATTCTGGAGATGACAAAGACATGGATAGACTTCGGTGATAGAGGAAAAGGGGTACCAGGAGAAGTGTCCAGTGTGATTTAGTTCATCTAAATAGTGTATTTATATAACTTGAATGATTAAGGTTGGAAAACTACTAATGTCAATATGCTGAACATGCTTACGTGGTAATTCTCTGCTATTTTTACATTGCAATCACAGATTTGGAAGCAACAGATTAACTAAATTACCAGCATGGCTTTATTGTTCGGAGCTGGTAATAAAATTGTTCTTTTGCATGTATTCCTTGTCTTATTACAAGGGGTGTGCGAGATGATACTTCCAGTTTTAGTACCTTTGTGAAGTGCTTTCGGCTTTGGACTAGCATGAAATTGGAGTATAAATCTATTTAAGGGTCAAACCTATCCCCAGGGAGAAATGGAATGCCACTCCTCAAAGAAAACAGTCTCAATTTCCTTTGGTTGGACACCACATGGAGTACAAATCTGTTGGGAGTGGGGGGTGGGGGTGGGTGTCAAATCTGGGATCTAAATTGAATGGCATACCAACCCAGCCTTATTTATATATTTGTGTGTGTGTTTTTTTTAAATCCACTGTTAAAGCCCATTCACAATTTTTGTGTTATGGCTAGACACAGCAGCAGTGGTGGCAAGGACTGGAACCATTTCACAGGAGGGAACTGTGTGCATCATACTTCCCATCCCATTTCTAAGCATTAAAGTTTTAACATGATCAGAGTGCTTTGCCAGTGCCTGTATCTAATATGATGCACACAGTTCCCTCCTGTGAAATGTTTCCAGTCCTTGCCACCCACTGCTGCTATGTCTAGCCATAACACAAAAATTGTGAGTGGGTTTTAACAGTGGATTTAAAAAAAACACAGATTTTCATTGAAATGAAGCAGTGTTAATCTAACTTTGGTCAAATTGATGGTCTTGATCTCCAGACATGACCCATATCTCCAAGAGGTAGGCTCAAGTTGCCAGTGATTTTGCATTATATTAGCCTCTGAAAGATTTCCCCACCACTTAATCAGAGACTTGACCACATTAAAACCAATCTAGTACAAAAAAATAAACATTGCAAGTGGCCTGAAAAATTTGGAAATTTAATGATGAACAATCTTCAACTTCGGAGAGAAGCCACTACTCTGTATGACACTAACTTGGCCGGATGTAAAGCTGAATACAAGTGTCCACACAAGTACAGGCAGTATTATATAGACAGCAGCAAGAACAGATCACTGAACACAGGCCAACATATAGAGTCATAAAGCCATAAAGTCATACAGCACAGAAACAGACGCTTTGGTTCAACCAGTCCATGCCGAACATGATCCCAAACTAAACTAGTCTCACCTGTCTGCTCCTGGCCCATATCCCTCCAAACCTTTCCTCTTCATGTACTAAGCCAAATGTCTTTTAAACATTGTAATTGTACCCACATCCACCACTTCCTCAGGAAGTTCATTCCACATGTAAACCACCCTCTGTTATTCAGTGATATAAAATTATCAGCTGATTTGCCTTGTGTTGTACAAAGTCATTAAAGTTTCCATTGACCAAAGAAGAATCTTAGACATGGACCTGTAGTATCACTGCAATCTGAGTACATGTTAAGCTCCTATTCTTCATATCAACATATTAAGCATAGTATGTCAGATATATATTCTTATGTCTGCTATATGCTTGATGATTATACTTTACATTACAAAAGAAAATTATGCTTTTCATTCAAACTGTCAGGCAGATATTGTTAAAAGATACAGTTAATAGTTTGCTTTTAGAACTGAGGTACTTAGTTCAAGACGTCAACACCTCTACTTTGGGTCCTAAATTTTGTACTGAGCTTTTATGCTATGAATTTGATTGATTAATCAAAATTGAAGTATCAGGAGAGTAGATCTGTGTTTTACTTTCTAATATTAATAATGAATGCTATAACCTCTGTTTTACTAATGAATCCCTCAACTATTTCCATACATCACTGTTAAGTGCATTGCCTATAGATATTAAAGCTAGTACTTTTTCTCATCTATGTGTAAAATATTTAAATAACCTATGAAATTATTGTTCCATGTGCTCACACTTTCAGCAACACACTGAAACAACAAGCAAATGTGTAGTGCATACTGAATTTCTCAAATAACTCATGAAACAAAGTAACTATGCAATATATCAAACTTTGCTGTTTAGTCAGGAACTGTTTTGTGCAATTGAAATGCAAATTCTCTGCCCACTTACATTCTGACTTTTATATCCTCAGTCTGCTCCGCTGTTCCAATGAAATGCAGCATAAGCTCAGGGAGCAGCACTCACTTTTTATTAGTTGCTTTACAGCCTGCCAGGCTCAATGTTGAGTTCATCATCTTCAATTCATTACCTCCCCTGCCATTTATTTATGCATTGAAAACAAAAAAATGCTGGAGATCACAGGGGGTCAGGCAGCATCCATGGAGAGAGAGCAAGCTAATGTTACGAGTCTAGATAACTCTTTGTCAGAGCTGACATTATTTATGCATTTATTGTTTCTGCGGCTGCTTTTGTCATTCCGGCGTTATTAGCTCATCAAGAACCATCTTTTATTTCTTCATTTGCATATTGACATCTCTTTCTGCCTTCCCATCATTCGTTGTGTTAATTAATCTCTCCTGCCTTCTACCTTCATCCCTAACAGATGCTGCCAAACCTCCTGTGCATTTCCAGCATTTTCTGTTTTGCTTCAGAATTCCAGAATCTTCAGTACTTTGTGCTTCTATACCTAAGTGACCATTTGTAGTGAAGTTGCTTTGCTACGTCAGATTCTAAAGTGAAATATGACTATCAAATTTAACTAAAATTAATTAGCGCAGAAATTAGAATAAGGAAAAAGCTAAGCCAACTAAGCCCATTTGGGGTTATGATGCAATGATTATTGCGGAGATCTGGTTTCAACATGGCCAGAAATGGGAATTTAAAATTCCTGGCTCCAAGTCATTCAGAAGGAATAAGGAAGGTAAAAATCCAGGATGAGTGTGGAAGCATCGACCAAGGAGAATTTTGCAGATTTACAAGGGTGACATAACATGAAGTTTTAAAGACTGAATCTAATTGATTAGTATTTAGGAACAGAAAAGGACCTGT
The DNA here is from genome assembly GCF_037043375.1 of Chiloscyllium plagiosum. NCBI lineage: Eukaryota > Metazoa > Chordata > Chondrichthyes > Orectolobiformes > Hemiscylliidae > Chiloscyllium > Chiloscyllium plagiosum. Next base: position 100,766,860 of record NW_028270144.1, on the reverse strand, counting down.
TAAAATGCTGGGTGTTTAATGTAGATTCCTAAAGAAGGCAATACAGGAAAAGATATGTTGGCAAGTTTCTGAGAATCATAAAAGTAATAGAAGAATAATTGTTTGGGTCTTTAATTATCCTAATAGTGAGATGGTGCAAAATCAACAAAGGAGAAAAATACCCAAAATGAATGCAGAAGACATTCTTAATTTGTTACCTTTCCAGTTAAATGTGGAAGGAAGTAATGCTTATCCGTGACTGGGGAATCATAGAATGATGCAACACTGAAAGAGGCCAATCAACCCATCGTGCCTTTGCTGGCTCTTTAATTCTATCTCCATATACATTCACAGTAGTCCTTGCAATATATTTCATCTTCAAACATTTACTCAACTTCCTTTTGACCATTACTGCCTCCATTATTTCAGGCAGTGCAATCCAGTCTAAATAAACTAATGTGAGTTCCATTTGTTTCAGTGATATCCTATCGTATTAAATTTAGGTTTAAAGTGGTTATACAATGAGACAAATCAAAGTCAACATTGAACTGGAAAAGAGCTGGTTTCATTAGTTCCAAGAAAGATTAGGAAAACAGAAAATGAGAACGAGCAGACTTAACTAAGGATTACAAACTAAGAATATACCCATAATTAAGCTCCATGTAGCTGGTATTTATTTTGATTCACTATTTCTTTATCCTCTTTCTTAGAATTCTCTTTGTCATGTGTCATTTCAAGGACCTTGCCTTTCTGCTTTGGGCACTTAATCACGTGGTTATATCCCAATTCACACCTGAAGTACTTAATAATTGTTCCTTTGCAGTTTCTGGAACTCTTTCTTCTTTGTTTTTTTTTCCATTTCTGTCTTCTTTGGTAATGTCTCGATTTGAAAATACTCATCCTCATTTTACTGCTGTTAATCCTTCTGTGGTATTGATGCCTGTATCCATTATCTGTAGCATTTCCAAATCCGGCACTTATTGATTCTCTATCCTTTGTGTTACTGTGGAATGGTCACTTTGCCCCAAGAAGAATTGTTTCCCTAGAACTTCTCAAGAACTGATATTTGATGCAACAGAGTCTCCCTCTCCAAGATCTGAACACAAGTCAAAACAAGGGCCTAACTGCATGAGAACCTCTTGCATATTTTCAAGAATTTGAGCATACATAATGCTGATCCAGGAATCCAACTGTAGCTTTGCCAACTTTTTACATAAGCGGTTAATACCTATGCTGTAGTCTATCATGGAATGCCCATCTCTTCTGAAATCTATAAATCTGACTATAGGCATTTAACAGATCAACTTGCTTGTGATTTCATCCAAAAAACTCTATCTAACCAATAGACATCCAACTCACAAAATAGTTTACTTCTGACTTCATGTTCGATAGCTTATAACAATGCCAAGGCTACACCATTTTCCCCTTTGGTAGGGAATGTAACCAAAGTCCACATATCTGCTTTATTCTTCTACTGTCATATAGTTGACACTCAGAGAAGATTGAAAGGTATATTTTATATCCATTTTATATTTGCTTTCTGTTGTTTTCCACAATGGTTATCATTACAGGCATCTATAGAAATTGATAACTTTTCAAAAAAACAAATTTGAATATCCAGTCAATGGCTGAAAATGATGACACAACAAGACTTTTACTATGACAACTGAAAATACTGTTGATGAAACTCTGTTTTTGCAGGTCACTTGTACTTTAGAGTATAGAACAAAATTTTTTACATTTTAACCCAACTGAAAGCCCACTTCATGGATGTACATTACACTGTCCCAGAAGTAGTCATTTAAAATTCTAAGAAAATCACCAAAGAGATTCATGGCTCTCATGGCTTTAGTTCCATTCCTTTAGAAGTCAAATAACATTTCTGTCAGTTTAGACAGTGCAGGCAAGATGGGCTGATTGGCCTCCTGAACTGTAATGGTTCTCTGAATTTTCCTATAAACAAGGCCAACTTTCAATTCTTCTTTCCAATTTGGTCTTTACAATTTGAGTGTGCATGTCTGTGCAGCAAACCATAGATACTTCCAGGGTCTAGCTATTTTCTCTTTCATGCACCCTGGCAAACTAACTTTGTGAGTTTTGGGAATATGTTAGAAACCTTTCCTTTCAAAATCCATTTTCACGGTTATGTGAATCACATGTATTTAAGTAGAAATGCTGATTAGCTACTCTTGAAATTTCAACTGTCCATTATTATGAAATAAATAGACAGTTTAAAGCACACTGTTCACAACGCCAAATTCTTAGTAATTTCCTTGGACTTTGGAAACTAGCCATCTAACCACATGTCACATGGCGGCACGGTGGCACAGTGGTTAGCACTGTTGCCTCGCAGCGCCAGAGACCCGGGTTCAATTCCCGCCTCAGGCGACTGTGTGGAGTTTGCACGTTCTCCCCGTGTCTGCGTGGGTTTCCTCCGGGTGCTCCGGTTTCCTCCCACAGTCCAAAGATGTGCAGGGCCAGGTGAATTGGCCATGCTAAATTGCCCGTAGTGTTAGGTAAGGGGTAAATGTAGGGGTAGGGGTATGGGTGGGTTCGCTTCGGCGGGTCGGTGTGGACTTGTTGGGCCGAAGGGCCTGTTTCCACACTGTAATGTAATGCAATCTAATCTAATCTAATCTAATGTCACTACAATCATCTTAAAGTGTGAGTACCTGGCACCTTGTATGCAACAGAACAATATGGACTTTCCATTAATCTTTAATACTCCCCTTTGGTCAGGTAGACTTCAGAAATGATCACATAACCTGATTCACGTGACCCAAATTTAAAGATATTGTGTTCAAACATAACAATAAACATGCAGGATGATGATTTACTGTTTGGAAACAAGATTTTAACTTTCAGCCTTCATTTTTGCGATAACCTCCTCTCCTATCATGTTCTATACTAAGCCTCTTGGGGAACGTTCGATGGAGCCAATATTTACACAGTTTCTAAACTCGTATATACATAGTTACATGTTACAAGAACATACCTTTTAACCTCAATAACCATAGCTGTAGTTTGTGTCTATTTATAGGGGCTCAAGTAAATCCTCAGTTAATGACTACTGCCTACATAAATTAAACAGAACTTACATGCAATTAACAGATGCTGTGTATACGGACTTCCAATAAACATTTGATTAATTATTGCAAAACTATTCTACAAAATAGAAACACATGGTAGAAAGTAAGTGATATTATGAAATTATAATTTACTAAAAGGTAAGATGAAGTGAGGGACCATGAAGAAAAGTTTCCTCTATGAGTCTTTTGGTGAGAGAGAATGTGTAGGATACTTGCCATTGCAAATCAGGACACCAAACACAAATAATGAAGTCATGCTGTATCTTTACAAGTCAATAATTAGGTGTTAGCACAAGTATTGTGTACAATTTGGAGCAACACATTTTGACAAGATATAAAAGTATGTGAAAAACGACAGAGGAAATACATTGGGAAGCTAACAGTCAGTATGGAGAGATTGGAGAAGCTGACATTGTTCAAGATCAGATGGAGATGCTAAAAATTATAAGAGGCTTCGGTGGAACAATTGGGAAGAAACTGTTTTATCTGGCAAGTAGGTCAATAACCAGAGGTCATAAATTTAAAAACAGTTAGCAAAGAAGTAATGAGAATGTTTTTCATGTAGGAGGTTGTGAAGATCTTAAACATCCACCAGAAAGGATGGTTGAATAAATTGCCCCAGGAATATTCAAAAGGCAATTGGTTGACTAATTTATATTACTGTGAAGAAAAACTGGGGCATGGGATTGAATTGTACTGCTGTTTCAATTGGGCTGAATGCCCTTTTCCTATGTCATAAAACACTGTGAATCACTTTAATGATGTTGGAGAAGTCCCATAGAGCTATTTCTCCTTAAAGGCCATCTGTTCTTTCATGTTTGAAATATGTTCAAGTTTCCTTTATTGTAGATGGTTTTTACTATGGCTAGCTCAATTGAATATAAAGTTAACAATGAAAAATCAGCCAATCACATGTTTTTACAAGAATGATCCTTTGTCACTTCTCAAATAATTAAGGGATTGCTTATTTGAAATAAATAACTAAAAGGTGGTAATCCAGTAGTGAAGTCTGAACTGAACAGATGAAATAGCTCAACTGAAATGATGAAAAAAAAATGACTTATCCAGCATTAGAATAATTAAGTAAATATAATTGAAACATAACACGTAAAGGGATCTTGAGGCTGTGACTTCCAGAAACCTGGAACCCAGTTCAGACTTGAGGGATGAATGTTTCCACACTTTGATGCTTTCAGTGAAAGAAGTTCCAGTGATCGTAATTCTATTGGCAGTCGAATGAATGTAGAAGTCTACAATTCAGCAATAAATGCCGTTTTAGTAATGCATCCATCCTTCCCACCCGAGAGTTAAACCAAAAGAAAATATTGGGATATAAAATGTCTCAGTGGTGCAATAAAGTGTTCTTTTCTAAGAGTGTGGAATAGGAAGGAGTGCAGACAAATGCAGATAGACCATATCCTTGCATCTCAATTTACCCATGACAGGCCAAACCGTAGACTTATAGATTCTCTCAACCTGCAATGAGCTGAAAATTCACATTGACTTGGAGTTATCATCTATTTTCAGAAAGAGCATTTTAGAAAAAGAGTCAAAGAAAGAGAAAAACCCAACACACTCCCATATCATGACTTGGAATCTGTAGTGATTGTAACAAGGTCAGCCAGGTGGACCTAATAGAATATGAGTTCCCTGACTGGGGCTGTTAACCTGGTCCAATCAGAGAGCCCTGACTGACAGAGAAGAACAGGAGTGTCAGGCACCCTGTTCACTCATAGAGCTGGCTCTGAGGAATCTCCATTTGTAAACAAAGAGCAACTTGGTGACAGGATACAAGTGTCTATGGAGTTATTGCAACGGTAATGAGAGAAAGAAAATACACTCCTGAAGAAATTCCCTCGCAACTGGCATCTTTGAGTTGGAGTAAGCATATCTGGCATCATGCTATTATTTTGGAAGCTTGACTCGTTCAATCCTGCCATCAAAGACTGGGCCCAGTATGTGGAAAGAATACCTTTTTTTATGGGGAAATAACATTGGAGCAGATGAAAAGCAATAATTAATTCTCCTGACAGCTTGTGGACCTGCAGCTTTATTCAGTTATTCAGAGCCTAATTTTCCTTGAGACACCAGATACTAAACCTTTTCAAGAATTGATGGATTTAGTTAAGGAATATTATGACCGCGAGCTTCCTCCAACTCTGAGACATCATTGGTTTTACTCAACAATTGAAGAAACAGGGGAATTGGTATTGGGATTTTTGACGAGGTTAAGACGAATGGTGGAGGCATGTGACTTTGGTTTAACCCTTAATGGGATGTTGAGAGACTGTTTGTTTCGTGTGATTAATGATATAACCGTGCAAAAGTGCCGATTAGCTGAAGCTGGATGTCAAACAGGCACTACAACTGGCTTTAACATTGGAAAATGCGGTAAGTGAAGCATATGAGTTTCAGGGTATTTTGATGGAAGTGGATGCTCTTGCTAGTCCAACTGCGCTTGGGAACACCGCTTGAATGAAGGCAATTGCATAGCCTCATTCAGGACATGTCCTGAACAGAAGGACCCTAGGTCAGCCCACAGCAAAACCCAAATCAAAGCCAAGCCTCAGCCAAATGGCTAACATTTTCTTCAAGATCCAGGCCTGCAAGCCATTGTAGTTGCTGCCACTATTGCAGACTTGAGACTGCAAAAGAGTCCCGCCAGACCTAAATTGAGTAAGAGAACTCATAGGCCGGTATCTGGGAGAGTGCACACCCTGGGAAGTCCACCTACGTGTGGTTCAGGAACATCCAAATCAGAACCAATCAAAATAATCATCTGGTGAAATGGTCACTGGGTTCCAGTGGAGCTTGATACCGGTGCAGTCTTTTCAGTGATTACAGAACCAAGCTTTCACAACATTTCACTCCAACCCTTAAATTTGTACAAGACCTCAGCTACACTGAGAACCTAGACCAGGGAACCATTGCAAAGTAAGGGTACAACTTCAGTTCCAATCTCCTCTGAGAAGCAGCTGGTTCGGTTCCCACCGATTGTAGTAAAAGGCTCGGGCCCAAGCTTGACGGAGTGAAATTGGTCGAGAAAGGTTCACTTAGATTGGCTCAACATTTTTCAATTAGAATGGCCATCTGAGTGAAATTCCAATTATGTCATTCAGGAAGGTCGAGGGACTGTCAAAGGAGCCAATGTCACCATATATGTTGACCAGGAAGCAATTCCATGATTCTGCAACGTCTGTCCAGTGCCATGTGCCTTATAGGCAAAAGTAGAGGCAGAAACCAGGAGGCCAGAAAGTGAAGTAATGATCAGACCATCCAGTTTGCAGAATGGGCAGCATTAGTCATACTGAATGTGAAGACCAATTGGTTGTTTCACCTTTGTGGGGATTTTAAACAAACAGTAAACTGCTTTTCACAGCTGGATAAATACCCGATCCCTCATATGGAGGATTTATAAGCAAAGCTGACAGGGAGCTGTCCTTCACAAGACTGGACATGATATATGTCCACTTGCAATTTCAATTAGATGAGGACTCCCAGATTTATGTTACAATTAATACCCATAAGGATTTGTATCCTTATACAAGACTACCATTTGGGGTATTGTCAGCCTGTGCAACGTTTCAATGGACAATGGAGAACATTTTACAAGGTCTACCCTAGGTTGCCAATTATCTAGATGATTTTCCCATCACAGGGAAAACTAATAGGGAGCACTTGGAGAACTTGGACATAGTCTTTAGATGTTGCTCCCAGGCGGATGTACACTTTAGAAAGGAAAAATGTGTGTTCCAGACACCCCAAGTGACGTAATTGGGCCACATAGTCGACAAGACCAGGTTACACCCATTGCATGATAAAGTGAGGACAATTAATGGTGTCTCTGCTTCCACATCAGTACTGGAGCTTAGATCTTGGGCTAGGGAATTATTGCAGAAAGTTCATACATAACCTGGCCTCCATCCTGGCACCTTTGGATTAGTTCTGAAAGGGTCAGCCTTGGAAATGGTCTTGCAGCCAAGCCAAAGCTTTCAGGGAAGTGAAGAAACAGCTATCATCCTTTAAAGTGTTGGCATACTGGGATCACAAACAAGATCTGGTATCGACATGTAATGCCCAGATTGCCAACGAGGACAAAAGTTACTGCCAAGTGTTGGTCACAGATAATGGGCCATCATTTACCAGCAGGGAATTTGAAAATTTCCTAATGTCAATTGCTATATAAGGACAGCTCCATACCATCCATCTTCCAATGAGCTGGCAGAAAGAGCTTGAAGGCAGGCTTAAAGCAACAGCCTACAGCTTCAGTAGACACCAAACTGTCCTGATTCCTTTTTGATCACCCTTCATGCAAGGATAGCTCCAGCAGAGTTGCTATTGGGGAGAAGGCTCTGAACCAGATTATAGCCGATCTTCCTGGACTGGGCAGGGAGGGTGAAACAACATCAGAAATGCCAATGGTGGGTACAAGATTCCGCTCAGCAAGAGAGACAGTTTGCTTCAGGGAACAAAGTTTTATGTAGGAACCACAGGAGTGGCCCTGCATGGGTAAGAGGCACAGTCAAGGCAAGATCAAGTCCAGTGACATATAAAGTTCAGATAGGAGGGATGGTTCTGAGTAAGCACGTGGACCATATGACAGCTGCAAACTTGCACACAATGTGGGAACAACATGGCTCTCTGACTGCCTTACTGACTGTTCCTGAGCCCATGGGTCTGACCTCTCCATCAAATGTTGAAGAGACTTGGGAATCTGAGATGGACATGGCAGATGTCACCACCTTAATGCCCTTGCAGCCTGAAGAAGAGAATGAATTTCTGATTGAGGCTGTTAATCTGGTCCAATCAGGGAGCCCTGGCTGACCGATACCAACAGGAGTGTCAGACATTCTGTTCCCTCACAGAGCTGACTCTGAGGCAGCTGGATCAGTGTTAAGGACTCTCCATATGTAAATAGTGGGTGGCTTAGTGACAGGATACCAGCCTCTGTGGAGGGATTTCAGAGTCTCGATAGGTTGTCACACCAAGGAGCCAGTTAGAGAATCACATTTGTTATTTTGCTTTAACCTTGCCCTTGTTGTCAACAATATAGTTGTGGAGAGGAATTCCATTCCTTACAGAGACCAATAGGGGAGGACAAAATGAGAGGAATTTACGCCTTAAGTTGCATTCACTTTTACCATTGCACCAGTGATAGAGGTAAAGGAGACACAAGATCAGGGGATGGAAAAACAAAATGTAAAATAACGGATGCTGATCCTTAAAAAAGGGAAAACAAAATTGGTTAGCATTGATGCACTGGTAAGAAGAGAAAAGATACAAGCTTGCATTTATATTTGCAAGGAAACTGTCCTCCCAATGTTGACCAGGTGAGAAAGGAACAATAAAGAGGAGATGAAATATTTCCTCACTGCAAGGGCCAATCAGCAGCAAAGTATTCCTGAAGGAAGCCTCTTCTTCTTGTACAGCTGAACCTTTGGCAAGATGGTCATTGTGTCAAGATTTTGAAGGGTTTTTTGCCATGAGGTCCAATGAGCTCCCTCTCTCTCTCTCTCTCTCTCTCTCTACCTCATCAAATCTGCCAAATTAACTCTCTATGCCACCCTAAAGTATCCCCCATTTGTGATTCTAGTCCTGTTTATCCTGTGGCTTTTCTGGAAAATCTCACAACTCAGTGGATGTCCATCAAAATCCAGACATCCCTCACGCCTGGGGTTTCTTTAAAAGGCTACTATGTACCTGGACTGGCATTGGCAATCTGGTGTTGCTCTTCACTGCAGCCACAAAGCCACTCTGCCGATGGTACGAGCCAACATGGCTGACACATCCTTGCACATACAATCCCATTCTCTCACCCTGTCATTATTGACCACTACACTACACAGTTTCTCTGTTTCTGGCTACATCTCAATTAAACACCTTCTGTAAGGCAGCACTATTCTATCCCAAGTGCCCACTGGACACCCACAACCTCTCATTGGCCAGGTACGCAATTCAGCCTTGAACTTCTATTGACAGGATCCTGGGTAATCCAAGATGGAGGACGGGAAAAATTTCTGGCTGTAAGAGCTGCTCCTTTTTTTTTGAGATATTTTAGGTGTTGGAGTTGATTTCCTCAAATTCCAGGAGCAGCAATTACTGTTTTATATGCTGTTGCATTGTTTTGGAACTTTGGAAAAAACAGTCAAAACAACAGCAGTTTTAAAAGGGAGAAGAGCAGACAAAGGAGGCACATGGTGAGGACAGTGCAGGAGACAGAGAGAGAGAGAACCTGCACAGTTACTGCTTTTGCTGTTTTTGAATTCATGATTCGCTGGGCATCGGTGCACGTCTGGGAAAATTAACAAACAGTGAATTTCACAACTAATCTTGGAGGAACAGGTTTGGGCAAAATTCACAGCACAGAATCAGATAAGTTGATTGTTGTTTTAAGTCTGTCCAAGAGAAAGGCTGTATTAGTAAGTACAGTGGGTTCTTTCTTGATTATATGTTTTTGGAGATAAGTCTCTTGATTAAACTTAAAATATAAGCCATAGTTATTAATTTAACCTGGTGCAGTGTTTTGTAGAGGAATGAGACGGTGTTATTTTCTGGGTCTGTAGATTGTGAAGGAGCAAAAATGGCCTTTAGTAGAGTGATGTGTACTTCTTGTCAGATGTGGGAGTTTAAAGAGATTTTAAGGGTTACTGCAGACTATATCTGCCATAAACACTGTTGGATGCGAATCTTATCAGATTGAGTGGATCAGTTGGAGAGACAGATAGAAGCTATGAGGAATTTGCAACAGCAACAGTATGTGATGGATGGCAGATATAGGAAGGGGGTAAGTCTCAGATACAGTCACATAGATGGGTTAACTCCAGGAAGGGTAAGGGAGGTCGGCAACTAGGGCAGGAGTCTTTTGTGGATATACCCATTTCAAACAGGTATGCTGTTTTGGAAAATGTAGGGGTGATAGATTCTCAGGGGAACGTAGCACGAACAGCCAAATTTCTGGTCTTGAGACTGGCTCTAATGCAACGAGGGGTATGTTGGCTTCCAAGACATCAATTGTGTTAGGGGATTCTGTAGTCTGAGGTACAGACAGACGTTTCTGTGGCCAGCAGAGAAAAAGCAGAATGGTGTGTTGTTCCCCTGGTGCCAGGATCAAGGATGTCTCAGAGAGGGTGCAGAATGTTCTCACGGGGGAGAGGGGCCAGCAAGAGGTCATTGTCCACATTGGAACCAACGATATAGGAAGGGACAAGGTTGAGATTCTGAAGGGAGATTACAGAGAATTTGGCAGAAATTTAAAAAGGAGGTCCTCAAGGGTAGTAATATCTGGATTACTCCCAGTGCTACGAGCTAGTGAGGGCAGGAATAGAGTAGATGAATGCATGGCTGAGGAGCTGGTGTATGGGAGAAGGATTCACATTTTTGGATCATTGGGATCTCTTTTGGGGTAGAAGTGACCTGTACAAGAAGGACGGATTGCACCTAAATTGGAAGGGGACTAATATACTGGCAGGGAAATTTGCTAAAACTGCTTGGGAGGATTTAAACTAGTAAGGTGGGGGGAGATGGAACCCAGGGAGATAGTGAGGAAAGAGACTGGTACAGTTGAGAACAGAAGTGAATCAAACGTCAGGGCAGGCAGGGACAAGGTAGGACTAATAAATTAAACTGCATTTATTTCAATGCAAGGGGCCTAACAGGGAAGGCAGATGAACTCAGGGCATGGTTAGGAACATGGGACTGGGATACCATAGCAATTACGAAAACATGGGCAGGACTGGCAGCTTAATCTTCCAGGATACAAATGCGACAGGAAGGATAGAAAGGGAGGCAAGAGAGGAGAGAGAGTGGAATTTTTGATATGGGATAGCATTACAGCTGTGCTGAGGGAGGATATTCCCGGAAATACATCCAAGGAAGTTATTTGGGTGGAACTGAGAAATAAGAAAGGGATGATCACCTTATTGGGATTGTATTATAGACCGCCTAATAGTCAGAGGGAAATTGAGAAACAAACTTGTAAGGAGATCTCAGCTATCTGTAAGAATAATAGAATAGTTATGGTAGGGGATTTTAACTTTCCAAACAGAGACTGGGACTGCCATAGTGTTAAAGGTTTAGATGGATAGGAATTTGTTAAGTGTGTACAAGACAATTTTCTGATTCAGTATGTGGATGTACCGACTAGAGAAGGTGCAAAACTTGACCTACTCTTGGGAAATAAGGCAGGGCAGGTGACTGAGGTGTCAGTGGGGGAGCACTTTTGGACTAGCGACCATAATTCTATTTGTTATAAAATTGTGATGGAAAAGGATAGACCAGATCTAAAAGTTGAAGTTCTAAATTGGAGAAAGGCCAATTTTGACGGTATTAGGCAAGAGCTTTCAAAAACTGATTGCAGGCAGATGCTCGCAGGTAAAAGGACGGCTGGAAAATGGGAAGCCTTCAGAAATGAAAAAATGAGAATCCAGAGAAAGTATATTCCTGTCAGGGTGAAAGGAAAGGCTGGTAGGTATAGGGAATGCTGGATGACTAAAAAAATTGAGGGTTTGGTTAAGAAAAAGAAGGAAGCATATGTAAGGTATAGACAGGATAGATCGAGTGAATTCTTAGAAGAGTATAAAGGAAGTAGGAGAATACTTAAGAGGGAAATCAGGAGGGCAAAACAGGGACATGAGATAGCTTTGGCAAGTAGAATTAAGGAGAATCCAAAGGGATTTTACAAATATATTAAGGACAAAAGGGTAACTAGGGAGAGAATAGGGCCCCTCAAAGATCAGCAAGGCGGCCTTTTTGTGGAGCCACAGAAAATGGGGGAGGTACTAAATGAATATTTTGCATTAGTATTTACTGTGGAAAAGGATATGGAAGATATAGACTGTAGGGAAATAGATGATGACATCTTGCAAAATGTCCAGATTACAGAGGAGGAATTGCTGGATGTCTTGAAACGGTTAAAGGTGGATTATTTTCCAGGACTTGATAAGGTGTACCCAAGTACTCTGTGGGAAGGCAGATAAGTGATTGCTGGCCCTCTTGCTGAGATATTTGTATCATTGATAGTCACAGGTGAGGTGCCAGAAGACTGGAGGTTGGCAAACGTGGTGGGCGGTAAAGACAAGCCAGGGCGGTAAAGACAAGCCAGGGAACTATAGACCGGTGAGCCTGACCTCAGTGGTGGGCAAGTTGTTGGAGGGAATCCTGAGGGACAGGATGTACATGTATTTGGAAAGGCAAAGACTGATTAGGGATAGTCAACATGGCTGTGTACGTGGGAAATCATGTCTCACAAACTTGATTGAGTTTTTTGAAGAAGTAACAAAGAGGATTGATGAGGGCAGAGCAGTAAATGTGATCTATATGGACTTCAGTAAGGCGTCCGACAAGGTTCTCCATGGGAGACTGATTAGCAAGGTTAGATCTCATGGAATACAGGGAGAACGAGCCATTTAGATACACAACTGGCTTAAAGGTAGAAGACAGAGGCTGGCGGTGGAGGGTTGTTTTTCAGACTGGAGGATTGTGACCAGTGGAGCGCCACAAGGATCGGTGCTGGGTCCTCTACTTTCTGTCATTTACATAAATGATTTGGATGCGAGCATAAGAGATACAGTTAGTAAGTTTGCAGATGACACCAAAATTGGAGGTGTAGTGGACAGCGAAGAGGTTACCTGGGATTACAACAGGATCTGGACCAGATGGGCTAATGGGCTGAGAAGTGGCAGATGGAATTTAATTCAGATAAATGTGAGGTGCTGCATTTTGGGAAAGCAAATCTTAGCAGGACTTACACACTTAATGGTAAGGTCCTAGGGAGTGTTGCTGAACAAAGAGACCTTGGAATGCAGGTTCATAGTTACTTGAAAGTGGAGTCGCAGGTAGATAGGATAGTGAAGAAGGCATTTGGTATGCTTTCCTTTATTGGTCAGAGTATTGAGTACAGGAGTTGGGAGGTCATGTTGTGGCTGTACAGGAAATTGGTTAGACCACTGTTGGAATATTGTGTGCAATTCTGTTCTCTTTCCTATTGGAAAGATGTTGTGAAACTTGAAAGGGTTCAATAAAAGATTTACAAGGATGTTGCCAGAGTTGGAGGATTTGAGCTATAGGGAGAGGCTGAACAGGCTGGGGCTGTTTTCCCTGGACCGTTGGAGGCTGAGGCGTGACCTTATAGAGGTTTACAAAATTATGAGGGGCATGGATAGGATAAATAGACAAAGTCTTTTCCCTGGGGTCGGGGAGTCCAGAACTAGAGGGCATAGGTTTAGGGTGAGAGGGGAAAGATATAAAAGAGACCTAAGGGGCAACGTTTTCACACAGAGGGTGGTACGCGTATGGAATGAGCTGCCAGAGGAAATGATGGAGGCTGGTATAATTGCAACATTTAAGAGGCATTTGGATGGGTGTATGAATAGGAAGGGTTTGGAGGGATATTGGCCGGGTGCTGGCAGGTGGGACTAGATTGGGTTGGGATATCTGGTCGGCATGGACGGGTCGGATCGAAGGGTCTGTTTCCATGCTGTACATTTCTATGACTCTATGACAACCAGGTGAAATGAACAAAACAAGAGGAGACGTAGTCCGCTCCCACAATGCAGATTTCCCCACCCCAGACAGATCCCTACTAGTAAGAAGCCTGTCTGTGCAAAACAGCACATGAGAACAACTGTTTAGCCTTTCGGTTCTGGCTGAGGTACTCACACATGGCATGGTGAAGCAAGGAAAGACTGGGTGCAGTGTGCATGCAAATAAGTACTAAGTGAGCAAGCAGCCCTGAGATGCTGCCAGGTGCAGATTGTGAACTGCATGCCTGTGCCTGCAAGCAGTGTTCTTGCTGTAGTTTCTCAGTGCTAGGTGCTAGGTACATCCTGCAATGCAAGCCTGTGCTTTATGACCATCCTGCAGGCAAATCTGAGAGATGCCATGAGAATCATAGGGGATCATCAAATCTTGGACACCAGTATCCATGAATGAGACGTGCATATGAATTGCGTCTTGAGATTTCATTACATGGTGAGCAAATAAAGGTTCTTCCCAGTCAGTGATGAGCTAAAGTCACCAGGCACCTGCTGTGATTTCCATATTGAGAATTCTTGATGTCTAGTTTGTTTTGTGCATTTAACATGATAGGAAGCTGCATATTAATGAGGTGAGATGTGCAGTCAATAAGGCGTTTTAAAAGTAATTATCCCCTTTTAATTAGCAGTTGGCTGCTGCCTAAAGAGAAACTCTCCTCAATGGCCATGAGAGGTTAAAAGGTTCGGCGCATTGCTCCCAATGTTGAGCCAGGTCTTACTGGCCGTCTTGTGTGATTCTACCATAAATCCTGCCATAACCCATGTCAGTCAGACAACTATACAATCCCTCCCAGAGTTTCTGCTCGTTAAGGCAGCATTATAGAGATTGAAGGATGGATCATCTGTCTGCCTATCCTTCAGGGGTATATTTGTCCCTTTTACAGGGGAGAAAGCGAAGAAAACCTTCATTATCCAGTTGAAGGAACCTACAGTATACTACAGTGTCACTCCATGGTGCTCAGTCTTTAAATTTAATTTGTGTTGAGCCTATTGTTGGATCTTATTGCTTTTACATGTCAACGTTTTAGCTTTTCAGGAATCTACAGTTCTAAAGTCTCATGCGGTAATCCATATTTACATATTAGGTAACAGTAAATAGATGTGTTTATGTGAGAGCTGGACTTTGTAAAACATTTGACAATTGAATACTGTAATAATGGAACACCAGCTTTGAGAGACGTCCTACTTGTGGACAGACCGTCTGTAGTTAAATGTAAAATGCACAAGTAATAGAATCTCAAATCAGAACAGATGACACTGACAATAGTCAATGAGTCAAATGCTGTCTGTGGAGACGAGAAATCAACATTTCAGATGTAACCATTCGTCAGTTCACTCCACAGTATCAGTAATGTTAGTTTCTGGGGAAATCAAGTCATTTATCTTTGCAGGCTAATTAGGGAGATAAGCTAGTCAGAAAGTTCTTTAATTGTTAAGCTGTCTCCGCACTTTCCGGTCTATGGGAAATAGTGGCCAATGCGAAAACTAGCCTCAAGAAATACTGTATCTGAATCAGATAAGATAGGACACTCACTATGTCTGCAGCATTATATATTATACACTCGAGTTATTGTTCCTCGAAACATTGACATTGGTTGCTGTCCAGTGATTCTTTCAGAAGCAGGTCTGGGCTCATATTCTGTCATGACCTCTACTAAGATAATATTCTTGTGTAGACACTCAATGAAACATGTGGAACTTGGGCATTCGGACCACAGTCTGGCAAGACTATTTTCTGTTTTTAAAAAATGTACACCATGTAGAAATGTGCTGTTTATTGAAATTAATATGCTATCCCAAGTGCAAAGATTTCTTGTAATCGTGGTTGGAAAGAATATTTATTTGTCCAGATGGATTCCTTCCAAAATGCAAACCTTTTTCCAAGAGTTTCAGCATAGAAGATGATTTCTGCTGGGAACAGGTAGAATGGACAGTAATTAATTGTACTGTTCAGCCACATCTGCATTTGCATTCACTACACGTACTGGGCCATTTGCTCAAGTCATCCAGAATACTCAGTGGAGATAGGGGCATTCTATATTTCTCCAAAACTCAGAACTTGTGAATGCATTGTGGCATTCTGTGTATGGTTCAGTGTGTGTAAACTCAGACGCTCAAAGATTTGATGACTGCAAATTATTTCTCGCATCATTTCAATGAATGAATTATTTCATTCAAATTGTCACTCCAATCAGTAGGTGTGTTGGTCACACAGACATGGGTGACATGGAGGAAAAAAGAAGAAAGGAAGAAGTAGAAGGTTCAGAAGGGCTCCTCAATCTAGGGGCTGGCTGGTCACAGCTCATGTAAAGTGCGCACAAATATAAAGAGTGACTCGGTGACAGGATACCAATGCCTGTGCAGTTATTTCACGTATACAACATTTTTCAGTCAACTCGAGCTTGGAGTCTTTTAATGAGCTGAAATTTTATTTCTAGCCTTCTATGAATCTTGTGGATTTGCAAGAACATTTTGCAGAGGATGTAGTAGTAAAATTAAAATTGTGTTTTTTTTATATTCTAATAGCTTCGGTACAAGGATAAAGTGATTTGCTTTGACTGAAGTAAGTGTTAACACATGTTCTGGGGTTTGGTGGATGGAATTCCTACACAGTTACCTTCTTTGGTGTCAAATAAAATGAATATCATGGTTAGAGCATCAGACTGGAAACCTAGAGGTTATAAATGGTGAATTTGTACTCAATAACCTGGTAATTTGCAGTTGAATTATTGTTAAAAAATCAGTTGGTTTACTGATGTCCTTCGGGTCTTCCTTGTTGGTTAGCCTGTGACTAGTTTTGGAGGCTGCCCAGGTACACAGTAGTGTCAGCTTGAGCAATGTTAATGCGGGAGGCTTCAAGCCTCTTTTCTTGGTCTTCTGCTTGTGGGGCTCCTCAGGGTGGATCACCTAAAGAACATGGCACTCTGCTTTGTTCATGGGACCGAGCCAACCAGAAAATAAATGCAAAAAAAAAGCTGTGGATGTTGAAAATCTGAAATAAAAACAAAATGTGCTGGAACTGCTAGGTACTGCTAGAACTGTCAGGCAGCATGTGGGAGAAATGTTTCAGATTGAGAGGACCTCTTATTAGGGTCCAACTAGAAACATCTGTGCATTACCGGGGTCATCAGAAGCATTAAGACAAGTAGTTGTGGGACTTTAGCTGTAACTTAGAACTTTTGGAGAGCAGCCTGATGCCATTAGAGCAGCCCTGTACTATAGCCTATTCAATTTCCTTTCCTCTGCCATTGGAACAAGTTTTACATCAACATTGTGGTTAAATCCCCCAGCGCTTACTGTGTGAGACCAGCCCTGTGAATTTATGTTTGTATCATTGGCTGCCAGTCAGAATGCCTGAGAAATCTCCATGGGCCTGAGAAGCTTGCAGATACATTTAATGTTTATTTTTTCCATAGTCCATTCAGGAACGAGACTCCCTTGTCAGATTGCCACTCCCAATTTTTGCATTGCACTCATGAGCTTTAGCCTATTTGACACTTCTTGTTGTCATAAATTTGTTCCGCTAGTTATTTTTGGAAAGAATGTAATACATTTTTATATTCATCGTAAGAGTTACATGATCTTCAACATTACTACATCCTGACGACTTTATATTGTGCCAGCCTTACTTGGTAGTGTTCATGCCTGTAAATTAGAGCATTTAGGGTTAAGACCATAAGAAATAGATACAGGAGTAGGCTGTTAGCCCCTCCTGCCTGCTCTGCCATTTAATCTGATCTGACATTCTTCATGTCCACTTTCCTGACCTTTCCCCCATTACCCATTGATTTCCTGACTGATCAAGAATCTATCTTCGCCTTAGATATGCACCAGGAGTAGGTTTGAATCCCACTCAAGAGGCTGGAATACCTAATCTAGACTGACACAACTAGCACTGAGGGAGTGTTCTGCTGTCTTTAGATGAGAGCACATATTGGCTGTTTGAAAAACAAAGCAGATAAGTGGATTTTAAGCGAGGCCTTAAAATAAGTCTGCAGTAGTGAGTAGAGTGGGTTCTTTCTTGATTATTAGATTACTTACAGTGTGGAAACAGGCCCTGTGGCCCAACAAGTCCACACCGACCCGCTGAAGCGTACCCAACCCAGACCCATTCCCCTACACCGAACATTATGGGCAATTTAGCATGGCCAATTTACCTAACCTGCACATTTTTGGACTGTGGGAGGAAACCAGAGCACCCAGAGGAAAGCCACACAGACACGGGGAGAATGTGCAAACTCCACACAGTCAGTCGCCTGAGGCAGGAATTGAACCCGGGTCTCTGGTGCTATGAGGCAGCAGTGCTAACCACTGTGCTACCGTGCCGCCCAATTATATGTTTTATTGAGCTATGTCTCTTGACTAAACTTAAAATATAGGCCATAAGTATTAATTTAACCTGAAGCAGTGTTTTGTAGAGGAATAAGACAGTGCTATTTTCTGGGTCTGTGGATTGAAAGAAGCAAAAATGGCCCTTAGTAGAGTGATATGCTCTTCTTGTCGGATGTGGGAGTTTAGGGAGAGTTTACGGGTTACTAAGGATTATATCTGCAATAAATGCCATTGGTTGCGAATCCTATCAGATTGAATGGATCAGTTGGAGAGGCAGTTAGATGCAATGAGGAATTTACAAGAGCAAGGGGGATGTGGCAGTTATAGGAAGGAGGGAAGTCTCCGATACAGTCACATAGATGGGTTAACTTCAGGAAAGGTAAGAGAGGTAGGTAAGTAGCGCAGGAGTCTTCTGTGGCGATCCTCATTTCAAACAAGTATACTGCTTTGGAAAATGTAGGAGGTGATGGATTCTCAGGGGAATGTGGCATGAACAGCTAAGTTTCTGGTATTGAGACTAGCTCTAATGTAATGAGGGGTTTGTCAGATTCCAAGCAATTGGTTGTGTTAGGGGACTCTCTAGTTTGAGGTACTGACAGATGTTTCTGTGGCCAGCAGCGAAAAATCAGAATGGTGTGTTGCTTCCCTGATGCCAGGATCAAGGATGTCTCAGAGGGTGCAGAATGTTCTCAAGGGGGAGAGAGACCAGCAGGAGGTCATTGTATATATTGGAACCAACGACATAGGAAGGGAAAAGGTTGAGATTCTGAAGGGAGATTACAGAGAGTTAGGCAGGAATTTAAAAAGGAGGCCCTCGAGAGCAGTAATATCCGGATAACACCCAGTGCTACGAGCTCGTGAAGGCAGGAATAGGAGGATAGTGCAGATGACTGCATGGCTGAGGAGCTGGTGTACTAATATACTGGCAGGGAGATTTGTTAGAGCTGCCCGGGAGGAATTAAACTAGTAAGGTAGGGGTGTGTGACCCAGGAAGATAGTGAGGAAAGATTTCAATCTGAGACTGGTACAGCAGGGAACAAAGGCGAGTCAAATAGTCAGGGCAGGCAGGGACAAAGCAGAGAACAAGGTAGGACTGATAACTTAAACTGCATTTATTTCAATGCAAGAGGCCTAACAGGAGAGGCAGATTAACTCAGGGCATGGTTAGGAACATGGGACTGGGATATCATAGCAACTACAGAAATGTGGCTCAGCGATGGACAGGACTGGCAGATTAATGTTCCAGGATACAAATGCGACAGGAAGGACAGAAAGGGAGGCAAGACAGGAGGTGGAGTGGTGTTTTTGAGAAGGGATAGCATTACAGCTGTGCTGAGGGAGGATATTCCCGGACATACATCCAGGGAAGTTTTTGGGTGGAACTGAGAAATAAGAAAGGGGTGATCACCTTATTGGGATTGTATTATAGACCCCCTAATAGTCAGAGGGAAATTGAGAAACAAATTTGTAAGGAGATCTCAGTTATCTGTAAGAATAATAGGGTGGTTATGGTAGGGGATTTTAACTTTCCAAACATCAACTAGAACTGCCTTACAGATTTAGATGGATAGGAATTTGTTGAGTATGTACAAGACAATTTTCTGATTCAGTATGTGGATGTACCTACTAGAGAAGATGCAAAACTTGACCTATTCTTGGGAAATAAGACTGAGTTGTCATTGGGGCCAGCGACCATAATTCTATTTGTTTTAAAATAGTGATGGAAAAGGATTGACCAGATCTAAAAGTTGAAGTTCTAAATTGGAGAAAGTCCAATTTTGATGGTATTAGGCAAGAACTTTCAAAAACTGATTGGAGGAGCAGATGTTCGCAGGTAAAGGGACAGCTGGAAAATGGGAAGCCTTCGGAAATGAGATAACGAGAATCCAGAGAAAATATATTCCTGTTAGGGTGAGAGGAAAGGCTGGTAGGTATAGGGAATGCTGGATGACTAAAGAAATTGAGGGTTTGGTTAAGAAAAGGAAGGGAGCATATGTCAGGTATAGCCAGGATAGATTGAGTGAATCCTTAAGACTGTATAAAGGAAGTAGGAGTATACTTAAGAGGGAAATCAAGAGGGCAAAAAGGGGACATGAGATAGCATTGGCACGTAGAATTAAGGAGAATCCAAAGGGTTTTTACAAATATATTAAGGACAAAAGGGTAACTTGGGAGAGAATAGGGCCACTCAGAGATCAGCAAGACGGCCTTTGTGTGGAGCAGCAGGAGACGGGGCAGATACTAAATGAGTATTTTGCATCAATATTTACTGTGGAAAAGGATATGGAAGATATAGACTTTAGGGAAATAGATGGTGACATCTTGAAAACTGTCCATTTTACAGAGGAAGAAGTGCTGGATGTCTTGAAATGCATAAAAGTGGATAAATCCCCAGGACCTGATCAGGTGTACCCGAGAACACCGTGGGAAGCTAGGGAAGTGATTGCTGAGCCTCTTACTGAGATATTTGTATCATCAATAGTCACAGGTGAGGTGCCAGAAGACTAAAGGTTTGTGGGCGGCACGGTGGCACAGTGGTTAGCACTGCTGCCTCACAGCGCCAGAGACCCGGGTTCAATTCCCGCCTCAGGCGACTGACTGTGTGGAGTTTGCACGTTCTCCCCGTGTCTGCGTGGGTTTCCTCCGGGTGCTCCGGTTTCCTCCCACAGTTCAAAGATGTGCAGGTCAGGTGAATTGGCCATGCTAAATTGTCCGTAGTGTTAGATAAGGGGTATGGGTGGGTTGCGCTTCGGCGGGTCGGTGTGGACTTGTTGGGCCGAAGGGCCTGTTTCCACACTGTAATGTAATCTAATCTAATCTAAATGTGGTGCCACTGTTTAAGAAGGGTACTAAGGACAAACCAGGGAACTATAGACCAGTGAGCCTGCTGTCAGTGGCAGGCAAGTTGTTGGAGGGAATCCTGAGGGACAAGATGTACATGTATTTGGAAAGGCAAGGACTGATTAGGGATAGTCAACATGGCTTTGTGCATGGGAAATCATGTCTCACAAACTCGATTGAGTTTTTTGAAGAAGTAACAATGAGGATTGATGAGGGCAGAGTGGTAGATATGATCTATATGGACTTCAGTAAGGCATTTGACAAGGTTCCCCATGGGAGACTGATGAGCAAGGTTAGATCTCATGGAATACAGGGAGAACTAGCCATTTAGATACAGAACTGGCTCAAAGGTAGAAGACAGAGGGTGGTGGTGGAGGGTTGTTTTTCAGACTGGAGGCCTGTGACCAGTGGAGTGCCACAAGAATCGATGCTGGGTCCACTTCTTTTCATCATTTATATAAATGATTTGGACGTGAGCATGAGAGGTATAGTTAGTAAGTTTGCTGATGGAATGAGCTGTCAGAGGAAGTGGTGTAGGCTGATACAATTGCAGCATTTAAAAGGCATCTGGATGGGTGTATGAATAGAGGAAGGGTTTAGAGGGATATGGGCTAGGTGCTGACATGTGGGACTAGATTGGGTTGGGATATCTGGTTGGCATGGACGAATTGGACCGAAGGGTCTGTTTCCGTGCTGTACATCTCTATGACTTTACAACTCTAAATAAAATCAGACGTGGGCATTGCTTTGCCTGTGTTTCACTCGTTCCTGTAGGTACATTAAGGCAGGTTCTGGATGAAGGGCTTTTGCCCAAAACGTCAATTTCGAAGCTCCTTGGATGCTGCCTGAACTGCTGTGCTCTTCCAGCACCACTAATCCAGAATCTGATTTCCAGCATCTACAGTCTTTGTTTTTACCACATTAAGGCAGGTGGTGAATGTGTCTACAGACACAGTGGAAATTGACACTTAAGATATTGGTATAACTTCATTTGAGAATATTCATGAGGAAAGCCTTAAAGGGGTGCTACAGATGTGCAAAAGTGAGGTGGAATGCCTGTTTTTAACCCTGGCAACATCTGATTGCTCCTGTCTGCAACATGTCTTAAACCTGTTGCAGCAAACGCCTTCAAATAGATGACAATCAAGTAACAAGTTAGACAGAGCACTGGGGACTGCCATCAAACAAGATGTCTTCTCAACTGTAGAAGGGTTCTGAGGGAGGGTCACTGGACTCAATGTTAATTCTGATTTTTCTCCGCAAATGCTGCAAGACGTGCTGAGTTTCTCCTGTAATTTCTCTCATTGAGTCAAAAGAGGGTGTATGCCTTCTAGGGAAGGTGGTGGTGAAGTGATAATGCAATTCAATGAGTAGCCCAGAACCTGCAAGATAATGGTCTTGGAAAATGAGCTCAAATCTCACCAGGGCAGATGATGAAGTTAATGTCTTAGAAAAATCTGTAATTTTAAAGAAAAATCTAGTCCGGTGGTGACTGTGTAACTACTGTCGATTGTTGTAAGAGAAATCTAACTGATTCACTTGTGCCCAGATCTGCCATCCTTCTCTAGTGACTACATGTGACTCCAGCCCCACAGCAATGTTGTCGATTATATAAGTGTCCTTTCAGCAATTAAACCTGACCTAACCAGTGATGCCAATGTCCTGTGAATGATTGATTTTTATTTCAGAAGTTATTTTAAATCTGCAGGTCCTTGCTGATCACCATTCAACATCCACCCTTCCTTTTTGCATGTGCCCCTATCCTGGATGTTTGTCCAGCTTTTGGCTGGTGTGTGAGCTGGATAAATTTACATGCTCTTTATGACCTTCACCTCTTTGACCACGAACTCTAGATTCATAACTGGCTCAGCTCAGTTCATCAGCAATTAAAACTGAGGCCAAGGACACCAATTTCATGTGGTTTTGCTGCTACAAGAGGCATGTGGACTGCGTTGCCCTTACCTCATGACCCTAAAGCTCTTCACACAAATGTGACACATTTATTTTGCTCCTCTTCTAAAGTAAACGCCAGTTGAAGAATGAAGCATAGGAGGTACCACATGACCTCAGTCTTCCCACAATAACATTCAGTTGCCTGGAATGTGAAATGTCAGTGAACCTAATCAATTACTGTTAAAAGGAAGGAGTCCATTTGTTTGCACACGCTTTTAAAGTTGATCTTCCTTTACATTACTGGACTCAGCAGTAAAATCTTTTTGTCCCCCACTGTGGTTACCTAGCAGCTGCCTCCATTTCTTCATCAGGTTAGCAGCTGTTCTGAATTAGACCTGTCCTCACGTATAGAGCAATTAAAAGTGGCCTGATCTGGCTTTGTTGCACAGCACAAGTTCCCACCTGCAGGGTATGGGTTTCATTTTGCTTTGCTGCGATGTAACATGATTCACAGGCGTGTGTAAACAGGCCAGGTGCTGCCAAAGTGGACCTGACGATCCCGCAGTTAGTTGACTTAAGGCTTTCATTGTTAATTCCAAATGGCTTCAATCAGTAGACATGCTATCTGATGTCTGTTCAATGAAATCCTGTCTGGCTTTCTGCTGTAGACATAATACACACTTCTATTTGCTATATCGTTTAAATGGTTCACTGGAATGGCTCAATTGCTCTTTCTTTGGCAGTAGCTAATGCATTGAATGCTTTACAGCTACCAGATGTAAAGATTTTAAAATAAATAAATCATATTCTCTGAAATGTGCACATGGGTTATCAGCAAGGGTGAGTTATGTCTCCATGCTGGTGGGATCATCAGCATCATGGTAATTGCTTAACGGTTTGCTGTTTCTGATATTTATATTTAGAATTATTCTACTGGAGCAAGTAAACTTGGGAGACCTTCTTGCTGTGTTGACCTTTTATGTTTTGCAGCCATCTAATTTATTAATTTCTAGTGGAGAGCTGATATCTCAGGCAGCACCTTTTGTGAGGTCAACTTAACAGTGCTCTGAAACACTGCAGTACCATAAGGTGGATTACTTGCCCACATCTGTGTTGTCTTGCTCAATGAGTTCCAGATTTCTACACAGAACATGCTGACCTGTTCCAAAGTAGAAGCCAGATACTTGTTTCTATGGGACTGACAAAGTTTTACAAAGGCCTGCCTTGCGGAGAGAGAACAATGCAGACTATAGGTGGAACAATATCCTTCAGCTCAGCAAGCCATGAGTGAGAACTGGCTGACTAAATCCTGTCTATCAATTGAGGAGAATCACATGGTCTTGAGGGACACTTTTTTTTCTTGCCAAGAGTCTACCCTGGGAAATGGTGAGCAAGTTCCAGACAGTTTCCCAACAATTAAGATGAACGACCAGAAAAGCTTAAAAAAAAACAAGCCAAACCAGTGTTCCCTGGATGATGTAAGGTGCAGAAAATAAGTGAATCAAGAAAAAGATGCATATAGCAGAAATCAAGTTGGTAATACTAGTGAGAACCAGACTGAATATAATGGGTTTGGAGGGAAAATGAAACAAAAAAAGTCTTCTATTGACTTATTAAAGAGTAAAAAAAAAGGACTGGGTTAATTTTTAAACACCAAAATGGGAATTTATGCATGACAGGAGAGGACATAGCTGACGTTCTAGCTGAGTACTTTGCATCTGTATTAACCAAGGAAGAAGGGAAAGTAATTGAGACAGATTAATTAAAGATGATATATCAAAGATGAGCATCAACCATAAATACTGGGGGAAATAGGGTAGAAATTACAGAGGCAGGGCTGTAGTCTTCTAATCCTCCTTTGTTACAAGGACGATGCAGAGGACTGAGAATTGCAAATAATGCAACATTGTTCAAGTAAGTATAGAAGAATAAATTACAGTTTAACCCTAGTGATGGGAAAGTTTTTAGAAGTAATAATCCAAGACAAAGCTAACTGTCACGTGGAAAAATGTAGATTAATTACATAAAACCAGTAGTTTGTTTTTAATTAATCTGATTAAGTTTAAGGTGAACTGACGGGAAGGGTTGGTGAGAATGATGCAGTTGATGTGGTGCTCATGGTGAAGTGCTACAGGACAGGCTTGACAGCAAAATTGAAATCCATGAAATAAAAATTTGAAAAAATGATTAACAAGGCACAAAGGATCCTGGCTTTATGAATAAAAGTAGAGTGTAAGAGCAAGGAAGCTAAGATAATCCCTTCTAATACACTCGTATGATTTCAACTAGAGCAGTGTATAGTGCTTGAGTCTGGGAATTTTTACAAGGACATAAAGGCATGAGGGAAATTGACAAGAATGGATCCAGAGACACAGAACTTTAGTTATAGAATAGAATGGAGAATAGAGAAATTGGGGAGTTGCTCTTGGAAAAGGCAAGGTTGAGAAAAGTTTTGATAGCAACTTTTTAAATCTTGAGGAGTCTGAACAGATTGGAAGGGAGAAACAGTTTTAAATGGCAGAAGTACTGTATACCACTGATTAAGGTGAATGACAAAAGAAACAAAAGCATCCTGAACAAAAAAAACAATTTTAAGTAGCAAGTGGATAGTATCTTGAAAATACTGCCTGATGGCAGAATCAATAACCGCTTTCAAAAGGGAATGTAATACATGCTTGAAGAGACAATGTTGGCCAGTCTACAGGGGAAGGACAGGGAAAGGGAAATAGCTGAGTTGTTTTGCAGAGATATGTCATTGAAACAATGGGCTGAATGGCTTCCTTCCGTACTATAACCATTGTATGATTCAATAACATGTTTATCATCTCAGGTTATGAACTGCCAGTGAGAAAAATTGGATGGAAGGGAAGCACATGTGTAGAATTGGCCCCGAAAGTGTTGCTGCACCTGCATTTCACAAACAAAGGGTCTACTGAGGACCATTAGCAAAATAAAATTTGGATACATATGGCCACCACGTCATGTTGAGTCACATTAATCTTGAGCCTGTCATAATCTAGTTTGATTCCTAAATCAGTTCATTTTTTTTGCTATATTGGTAGGTATTTAGCTGAAGATCAGGAAGATTTTAAAACTAAGTAAATTATTTAATATGAAATGATTAGAATTTCCTAACAACTTGCACTATATCAACTATGCCAAATCATGCTCTGCATTACAGGTAGACAATGCATTTCTTTATGATTATAGGGGAATAAATAATCTCCTTTTTGACGTATAACACAGTCTCCTCTCTAAAAGAGTGGAAAAAAAGCTGATTCATTACTGGCCATTTTGACACCCACCAGAATCCAATCCCTTATAATTTGTAAATGAGAAGATTTGCATCAATAAAAAGATAGATTTCTTGCTCATAGTGTGGGCTCATTTCACTTAAAAAAAATAACCCTGTGCTGTTGAAATGTTCAATTGGCATCAATGAGATGTGCAATGAACAACTTACTAAAACATCCTAGGGTGTTTCTCAGCAGTGGTAATACACAGCTTAAAGACACAGAATCAAGTATAAAGTTAGAGATTAAGTCAAATGATGACTATTTGGTCAAAGTGATAGGTTTTAAGGGTTTTGCTTTATAGTTAAAGGAAGAAAGCATAATGACAAGATCTTTGGCAAGGGTCCCCAAGTCTTTGCAATTCCAGATGGGTTATCCTTAAATGGTCCTGTACCCAGGTGAGAAGCAATGAATTGGCTTCTCTTAATTCACTCCCTTATTTGGTTAGTTGCAACTGGGTTAGTTAAAAAGGATCCCTTTTCTTGTGGATGCAAATGTATTTATATCTTAAAAACAGCCAACTTATTCATGTTTTCTCGAGTTAAAGAAAGTGGGATTTTATTACCTACTGAAGAAATAATAAATGTGACAGATCTACAGAACAGAATTTGAATTGAGTAAAAAAAAAGATGATACAAATCAGTGTAGATTTCTTGAAGAGTAGGTGTTGGAACTTTGTGACTTTTGACGTGAATGATACTGGTATAACTGATATTGGCAGTGACACATTTGTTTTTAAGATTCTTGGAACTGTAATTTTGCAGATAGGCTTTTGTCCTGTTTTACTTTTGACAGTGACTTCATTGGTTTGCCTTGCTTCCAATACTCAGAATGAGGAAAGTCATTCTTTACCTGCAGTACAGGGGTGTCTAATGACTGTTCTGAAGCTGTGACCTTCCCTACACACAAGTGATTAGTCCACTATAGCACAATGACTGGCTTGTTTTTAATCCTTTTTTTATACTTTCCTAGAAGGAAGTAACAAACATATCTGTAGTTTTGGACAGACTTCACAGGAGTTAGCTTTCTGCTGAGAGAGTTTGTTAATCCCTCATTATCACTGCAGCTACAGGAAATCACAGTCCAGTTTGTTTTGAATTGCATCTCTCTCTTTGAAGAGGTTCTAGTTTCTGCTTGACGTTTCCTTGTTATCTTTTCAGGTGTGACAACCTTTCCTTTCTGAGCTTTGCATGTCACTGAATTTACATCTGCAGTCATCTTTTAGCTGCATTACCTGTATTAAAAAAAAGTTGTAATTATAAGTTCAATATGTCCATAATTAATCTGAGGTTTTGATCTGTTGCAATGAGGTATAAAGGTGGAAAGGAGTATAGAGAGAATGCATGAGCTTAGATTCTACATAATTGAAGCCACAGTCACGAATGGTGGAGCAGTTTTTTGTATGTATAATTATTTATGAGATATGTGCACCATTGGCAAGATTAAAATACAGGTAGAAGATCCTTTATCAGAAATTTTTCAGTTTTCAGAATAAGTGATAGTTTAATGGTGAAATTTTAAAAAACTTTATACAGGAACAAACTTCTAAGTAAGGACATGCTTGGCCACGCCCCCTCATGTCATACCTGAGTGACATGCATTGAGTGGGTATCGAATTGGGAGGGTTCACAGGCCTAATGGTGCTTGGCTATGCCTCCCCACGTCACATCTGAGTGACACACATTGAGTGGGTGTTGACTTGGGTTAACTATTTGCTTGCCAAGCAACCTTGTTAATGAGAAAACATTTTCACAAAAAGCCTTCGGATTTTGGATGTTCAGATAAATGATTTTCTACCTGTAGAGGATTTGAAGAAGCCAAAAGTAGCTGCTGGTAACTCATAAGATTGTAGAGCTAGAGGGAATTGCATGGATAGGGAGGAGCAAGACCATATTGAATTTGATGACAAAGACTAGAATTTTAAACTCAAGACATTTCTTGGTAGAGAGTACTGCAGGCCAGCTAGCACATGGGTGCCAGATGAATGGGGTTTGACACAAATAAGTCACAGACAGCAGTAACTTGGATAATCTGTGGGTAAGGTAGAATGTGAGAAACTAACCAGAAGTGAATAGTCAAATTGAGGGATAACAAAGGCATGAATGAGGGTTTCAGCAGCAGATTAGTTGAGGCAGGGTTGAGCTTGAGCAATGTTACAGAAGTGAAAATGAGTGTCTTAGTGATGATGTGATTAGAAGTTCAAGTGGGGTCAATTATGACCCCATTTCAATTTGAACACACATTCTCACAATAATCAATTATCTTGGTGAACAGAGAAGCAGCCACAGAGAATTGCATATTTTCATATGCTGAAAGCTCTGAACAATTTAGTCATAACTCATTTTCTTCGAGACTTGTTTTCTCAGTCAATGTATCCAACTAGATTATTTTTGTAGTTAAATTATATGTTCATTTTCATTTGTTTTGACTGCAGGTTGGTACTATATGAATGCTGCCCAGGATACATGAGGCTTGATGAAGGGCGTGGGTGCCCAGCAGGTAATTAAAATGTCCAGATTTAATCATTTTTACCATTTGATTAGATGCAATTTTATTTATTGAATACAGTGGAATTGCTGAGAAATTGCGATTTTTTTTTATTATGTATGCCAATTGTTTTTTCTTTGTATGAAATTGTATCTTCATCATCTGCTGTATTCAGAGAGAATGCAAATTAGGAGACAATCTAGAAATCTTAAATGCTGGTTTGTTAATAGATTTTGCAGCAACGCCCTGGGCATAGCAATGAAGAAATAATGCCCATAACAGAAATTGAATTTTGTGGGTGGCACAGTGGTTAGCACTGCTGCCTCACAGCGCCAGAGACCTGGGTTCAATTCCTGCCTCAGGCGACTGCCTGTGTGGGGTTTGCACATTCTCCCCGTGTGTGCGTGGGTTTCCTCCGGGTGCTCGGGTTTCCTCCCACAGTCCAAAGATGTGCAGGTCAGGTGAATTGGCCATGCTAAATTGCCCATAGTCTTAGGTGTAGGGAAATGGGTGGGTCGGTGTGGACTTGTTGGGCCGAAGGGCCTGTTTCCACACTGTAAATAATCTAATCTAATCTTCCTGGTGTAAAACATTTGGTCTATTTCAAGCAAAATGAAATCAAATGTTAGCAATCTGTAAAATGAGGTAACGTCTTAGACAAAAAATATTTCTGCATTAGTCCAGCAGAATATTAGAAAACAGCTCTCAAATGTAATAATGAAGATTGATTTTTCAGTTGACATGTCTATTGATTGACCTAGAAATTAGTGAGGAACAACTCTCATGAATTATGATTTGGACATGATGGTGTTGGACTGGGGTGTACAAAGTTAAGAATCACACAACACTATGTTATAGTCCAACAGGTTTATTTGGGAGCACTAGCTTTCGGAGAGCTGCAAAAGGTAGTGATTCCAAATAAACCTGTCGGACTCTTACCTGGTGTTGTGTGATTTTTAACTTCATGAATTATGTTTACATTGAAGAAAGCTGCTGAAATCTGGAATACCAATGTCAGGTTCTGAAGATAATTATCCACCACATATTTTTTGACTCGACTCATAATTAAATTATTAATCACATGTACTTGACTAATTCTAATGCATCCATCCATCCTGAATGGAAGTAATTGTGGTATCCTTAGTAATCTCCCCTACCTTCTCCATCTCGAGGTACTGGAAATAATTATAGAGCTGCAGTTCCTCTGGACACAGTGAGGCTGAGGATAAATGTAGTATTCCTACTTCCTGCAATAGTCATCCAGAAGTGCTGAAAGTAATTCTAATCTACTTTGAATCAGCATGTTCAATATTGGCAGCCTTCCTATTTTGCGTGGTGCAGTAAATCCTCAAATAAACCTGATGTATCATGCTGTTAATGAATTAAAGAGCTTTTAGAAGTCTTGAGTTGTCATATAAATCATTGAGCATTTGTTTGTCATTGTACAACAGTAGTTAGAGAGTATTTCACCCTGTATTCAGTCATGTTTAACCAATCTATCAAACAAAGTTTAAAAATTTCTAACCAATTGGGCAGTTCTGTGCAACCAGCAGGAATCTATTAGTTTATCCATCACTAGTTTAAAAAAAATCCTCTTTTTTTAAAGCTTTCACCTTCATCCTCCAGCATGTATATTTTCTGCTATTTATTGTACATGAAATGTTAACATTTGAAGGCATTTTTATATTATTATTTAAATGAGATGTTAATTTTTTTCAGAAGGTTTTTATTCCCAGACATAATTTCTTACTAGAATGCTAGCATTAGTGGATGTCATAAAGTCTGAACAGGAGAGTCAGCTACATTTGGGAGAGCTTGCTCCCACAATAGACGGTATGTTACAGTTCACTTGAGGCATCCAAGTTGCTTGTGTCAATATGCACTTTCTACCTGCATGTTGGGGCTAAGAATAGTGACGGCGCAGACGCCAAGGTTATCTCCTTCACATGATTGATCCAGATTCTCTCTCACTCCGACTGCTTGTTGTTGCTATGTTTTAGAAGGATTTGCAGGTCGACATTCAACCTGCCAGGCTGCACTATGAATATGAATACACCTTTCTCAGCTATGAATGGATTGAAATTGGAACATGTGCCTCAGAGGCAGCGATACCACCCACTGCACTGCCAGACTTCATGCCAGAATAGACACCCTTGATCTAATGTGAATGAAGCAATAAATGAATCATTGCAACTTCAGTGGGCAACATTAACTCATTGTAGAACATAGTGTTTGGAATTATAATTTGCAATGTAGTGATGTGATTTAATTTCATAAACCAATAATATTTTAAGAGACCTTTGAAATGCAATCACCTGAGACACTTTACAATGTTGACAATATAGTGCACTGGCCATCATAAATATATAAAGTCATTTTATTTCCAAAGTAAATTTTATAATAGTTGTCCAAATTCTCCCGAGCAATTGGGAATGCCTGTAATGGAAATGATGATAGGATGACAATTTATGTCATTACTGTAATTGAGTACAACATAGTAGTCGTCTGTTGCTAAGATCAAGTATTATTATTTCAATGTGCAGAACTTCAAAGGTTTACATTGTGTTTGCTGGTATATTTTTCATATGAAGCTCAGATGTGAGTAAAATGCTTCCTTATATTTTTTTTTTTAGTTGCCCCTATCGATCACGTCTATGGTACTTTGGCTATTGTTGGTGCCAGAAGTACACAGAATTATGCAGACAGGTCTCAGCTCAGAAAAGAGATTGAAGGAGTTGGAACTTTCACCTTCTTTGCACCAAGTGATGAAGCTTGGATGCTGCTGGATGCTGTAAGTTGTTGATAAAATATGTGCCAGAAAAGCAGTCCTTTTCAATAGACAATAAGACTGGGAGAGTTGTGTAAAAATAGCACAAGTTATCTGTTGTCAGTCAGTTTGAACAGATGAGGCTTGAATTCCACTTCTGGCCGATGGCAATCATCAATTGTCAGCCACACTGCAAAGTGAGTCTCTGACATCAGAAAATCTCCCTTCAGAGTAAAAATGATTTGTTTTAAAAGGAAATTTCAAACCTACAGAGTTAAACCTCATCATGGTATGATTCAGTTAGCTGTTAGTTTATCTGTGTGAAAGATATTCTGGATTCATGGAAAGAAGAGAAACAACTGAGTTCAATAGCTCAGGATTAAATACAGTATTAAAATAAACTAAATTCATAAACAATTTCTTGGCAGAAGCAAAAAATATTTCTCCATCCATGACTGTTCTTAACACTTAAGTTAAGAGACATTTATTAATAGGTCCACAAATACACTGATATTTTGTGACATTAATTCATCCATGAAATTATAATCTTGGCTATAACAACAACATTCAAAATTGTAGGCACAAAGAACTGGTTAAATAATTAGTATTATCTTTCTTTTCCCCAACAGGAGATTCGTGATGCACTGTTGAGCAATGTGAACATTGAACTTCTCAATGCTTTGCATTACCATATGGTAGACTATCGTTTATTGACAAAGGATATGAAAGATGGAATGGCTGTACCATCAATGTACAATGACTTCCCCCTTCTCATCAATCATTATTCAAATGGGGTAGGTTTTTACTCTGTTTTACATTATTCACCACTTTTGAAGCTTGTCTGTCCTTCATGTGTGGGAGTCAGAGCTCTGACAGACACAGTCTGATTTTGACTGTGCTTATAATTCTGCTGTTTTGGTTCTTTCCATGATTGTCCCAAACTTCAAAAGCATACCAGGAGTGACATGACAGGTGCTAAAGTTTGTTCTGTTGACTTCAAAACTTCCACACAAATAATTTCCTCCCAGATATGAGTGAAGTATTACACCTCAGCAATGGGAATGCTTAGAATTAGGAACACACAGAGCGGGAAACGGGGGAGGGGGAGGTGGGGTGTACTCTGCAATTCTTCTACCTGAGCCTCAGCAGTGACCAACCTCTGAGCTGCCAGTGCTTCACTAAGGAGCTTAGCACTGAAGTCTGACAACTCTGCAGCCACAAATCCAACCTCACAGCAGAGTAAGGGTTACATTGTCACAGATGACAAAGGCAAACATGGTCATGAATTTTGACTCTGGTGCCTTCTAGCTGGAATAATTTCTTAATTTAACATTCACTGTCGCATCGAGGTGACCATGAAGCTCTCTAGGCAAAGAGACATAACTTTCCGCCCTCATCTGAGATAGGGGATGATGGATGATGGTGAAGGAGGGAAGGATGCTAGGAAATGATATGAAGTTATCTTCTCTAAAGAGTATTGAATCTTTTCTTTAAGTTTCATGGCTGTTTTAACAATTCTTGCTCTTCAATGCACTTTTTATTTAGAAAACTAAGTTCATATTCTGGGTTTGTGATGGAACTGGGGGAAGGGTTGTAGAGCTAAGGCTTTGAATTTACATTTATCTGAAACATTAATCTCATGCAGTAATATTGCCACTTCCCATTGAATGATGTTATAGTGGGGAAACATGTAGATAAGGTGAAGAATGGCCGAAACATGGAATCTTAAAAATCTATGTGGAAGGAGACGATTTGGAGGTGCCGGTGTTGGTCTGGGGTGGGAAAAGTTAAAAATCTCACAACACCAGGTTATAGTTCAACAGGTTTATTTGGAAGCACTAGCTTTTGGACCGCTGCTCCTTCATCAGGGTGATGGAGAAAACATTTCAGCTTCAATGTTGGCTTCAATGAGACAGGTTGAACTGAAATGATGAGACGTTAGTGCCACGGAGGCAAGTTAGTGAAGGAATGCAATGGGAGAAGAAGCTTTGCCTCTCGAGATGCAAAGTTTATAATATTGCTTTAGGAACAGTCTTGAAAATGTGGAACTCAGGGTGAAGTGTTTGATGTTTGAAATGTGTACACTAAAAAAATCTATCAATTGCTAAAACCCAGACAAAATGCATTTCTCTTCTTTGTACCTTTGCAGATTGTTACAGTGAACTGTGCTAGAGTGATTTATGCAAATCACATTGCGACCAATGGTGTTGTGCACGTCATTGACCGCGTTGTCACAGCAGTTGGTAACACCATTGCAGATGTCATTGAAGGAACTGAAGAGCTTTCATCTCTCAGGGTAAATTGCTGTACAACAAATAATCTAAGCGTCAATATTATGAAGAGTTCCTGATCTCTGATTATCAACACTTTCAATATCAGCTATTATTGAATTTGATCATGATAACTAAATATTTAGTTTAAGATGCTGGGCATACACAAACGTATTGTAGCACTACTAGGTTTAAGCATTTGTTTTATAAATGCTTGCTATTCCACCTGAAAAATTGAATGATCAAGCATAATATAATGAGTTAATGGGAGTGCCAACATGAAATTGTAAGTGAACAAATTGAAGACGATTTTGATCTCGTTCCCATAGCAATGTCTGGAAGTAAAGTAATGAAAATCAGACAGAAATTAGGTTTCCATTTAATTAAGGTCCAATTTAATTTTTGGGTTGAGTTTGGTATGCGAATTTAAAGCCCCACCGCAAAGCAGGTAGGAGGTTAAGGAATGTACTCAGAAGGCACATAAAAGTGCTGCATACTGTGTTTAGGCTCCAGGCATATTGCTCATCAAGTCTTCAGCTTCCTTATGAAACCTGAATTAGGACAAGGTATTGGAAGCGCTTGTGCACTGCTGGACTTGGCCACATCAAGCCAAGTGGAGTGGGCTGCATAAAGATCATTTTTTGGTTTCTTTCTCTATTTCCAGCAAGCACTTAGATTTTCATGTGGTTTTGTGCCAGATGCAGCTGTTTATTTATGCATTCCTACCTTTCTTTAGTTGGCTGTAGAGGGTTTATCACCAGGCTGAGCTAACAGCTTCACAGGAAGGTGGAACCAGTGTAAGGATGCTTAGCAGATTGGAAAGTTGTCTGCAACCACATTCCAATAATTTTGCAGAGAAAGGTAGCAGTTCCCATTCGGCAGCTGCTGCTGATAAAGCCTCCTATTCTTTGGGATTGAAAACAAATGTGGATTCCTGTCTAACTATATAAAGTAGAATTTTTTAAACATTGAGTCACAGCATGCCATCATTTACATGGCGCTGCATGAAAGATGGCATGTCAATATGACCCTCAACCCAACAAAATTAGCATCATTTCATCATCAGGTGAAAGCCTGAGAGGAACTTTAAAGGTAGCAGTTTCTCTGGCATGTGTAACAGATTCTGTGCAGGGAAAGCAGAGTTAATGTTTCTAGTCCAGTAATCCTTCTTCAGAAGAAGAATTCAGAAACATTAATTTGGCCTATTCTCCACAGATGCTGCCAGACCTGCATGCCTTCTGGGATCACACTCCAGTACAATTTTGAGCCAGCATTATTGATGTGTACAATGATCTATTCAATGGATTCATCTTGTCCCTGTGATTAGCTTGTTGCTGCAACATGGAAATTTTATATCAATTTTGATAGGATAAGGATAAATAAACCATTCTATTAATATATCGTCTAATTCCCAGTAAGATCACATCTGATGTTAATACCACTTATAAATGCATATGCTGATACTTCTTTATTGGACTAAATTGCACTGGCAGTTCGGTGACCATGAATATTTGGCTGATCTTAATAAGCTGACACCACATGTATGGAGTCAGTCTCATGAACAAGTTAGACATGTGTTCACATCTCACGAGTTCTGAAGAAGGGTCACTGGACCCAAAACATTAACTCTATTTTCTTTCTACACATGTTGCCACACCTGCTGAGTTTTTTCAACAATTTCTGTTTTTGTTTCTGATTTCCAGCATCAGCTGTTCTTTCGGGATTTTCTTTTCAAATTAAATTATGAGTGGGTTGTTTCCCATTGTAGAATGAATCTAAAGACTGACAGCAGTTTAAAATGTCAGCCTACATCATTTCTGACTTTTCAAAGTTTGCATTTCAATTCCTTTTGGTTTTGGACAAATGACATAAATCACATTTGTAAAAGAACACTGAAAAAAAACTTATTTAATTAAAAAAAATGACCACTTAACTCTAGACCAGAGATCATTCTACCATCTACTTTTTTCAATGAACAGTTTGATCAAGCTTTATATTGGACCACATTCTGGAGGTGATCTTTCTATTATGTTGCTCGATGGATAAGACGAGGCCATTTATGTTGCCAAAAATAATACTTTTTTTACACAATTGTGGTACCTTATCTTTTTAAAAATTCTTTCATGGGATGTTGGTACTTCTGACAAGGTTACCATCCCTACTTGGTCTTGAACTGATTCTCCTCCAGACTATTTCAGACAGCAGTTAAAAGTCACCCACACTGCAAGGGTCTGGAGTCAGATGTAGGCCAGACCAGGTAATGATGGCAGATTTCCTTTCTTAATGATATTAGTTTAATTCTAGTTTTTTTTAAAGTTGAATTCAAATCGCAATGTTGGGAGTCAAAGCCATGTCTCCAAACTATTTGCCTGGAGTTCTGCATTACCATCCCAGTAAAAGAAACATTATGCCACTGCTTTGACTTGCTTTCATTTCAGGGATGCATTTTAACTATGGGTCATTAAAACATTAGGATGTATGTTCTTATATAGGAAACTAAAATGTCAAGGATTGTAACTTATTGGACACTATCTAATGTATTTTCCTTTCAGGCTGCTGCCATTGCCTCTGGGTTGCTTGAAACCCTACGCAAAGATGGACATTACACTGTTTTTGCTCCTACCAATGAAGCCTTTGACAAACTTTCACGAGACGTTCTGGAGCGCATCTTAAGTGACCCTGTGGCACTGAAAGGTACTTTGTTAAATGATGCACAATGCAATAAATGACTCAGCAAAGTCATCTAGTTCAAAGAAAACATTTGGATTCCTCCTTTTTATTGATGCCATACCTGCATTCCACAACTTAATTTGGTTTGTGTCAGGATTTGCATTTCAGCTGTGTTAAAATGGTTGTCAGCCAAATAGACATGAGGACATAGATCTTGACTTTGTTCAACAGTGTAAAGTCAATGATAGCGATTCAGCAATCCATTGAGGTTAATGAAATAAAATTCTGGAGAGGTTTAGGACAGGCTACTAGCTCACACCATACATTTCATCCTGAAGCACAAAGATTTGTCCCAATGTGGTTTCAGAATTGTCTGCAAAGAGTTTTTTTAAATTAACATTTTGCTGATCACAAATCCAGTCATGATGCTTTGTAAACAGATAGTGTAAAGAATGGCAGAATAGCCTTTGGTGATTCTGCAAATAAAAAACTTTGCATGTACTGGACAAGTCCAAAGATGTGCGGGTTAGGTGAATTGGCTATGCTAAATTGCCCGTAGTGTTAGGTGTGAATGTAGGGGAATGGGTCTGGGTGAGTTGCTCTTCGGAGGGTCGGTGTGGACTTCTTGGGACGAAGGGCCTGTTTCTACACTGTAGGGAATCTAATCTAATCTAATTAGAAAGGATATTCAAGACAAATCCAAATTTTTTATAAGTTAATTTTATTAAGTTTTGAATGTCTTGACTGATGCATTTAAAACTGTTTCTTATTAGCTGGCTGAGCATTTCTGGACATTACATGAATTATGGGTTTTGGATATTCTTTTTTGAAATCCAGTGATTAAAAATCACTTTATTCAAAATAAAGCCAGAAGTTTTGACAAGATTTCTCCTCTGTTATCTATCTCTCCCTCTCTCTCTCTGTATGCTTAGATTTTGTTCCTCAAAATCTGTTGGAGAAAGTGCAGTGCCCACTTAAGGTTAGCTCCAAAAACGATTTGGGTGAATGTTTTGCTTGTCTCAGATGAGTTCCTACTTGCACTTGTCATCACTAGAGTTTCAGTGATGCTATCTTTTGGATGAGACATTGACCTCCTCAGGTGGCTGTGAAAGATTCCATGGCATTATGTCAACCAGCAGCAGCAGAGATAACCTCATTAACTTGGTCAATATTTATCTCTCAATCAGTATCACAAAAACAGATTATCATGTTATAATTACATTGCTGTTAGTGAAAGCTTGCTGTGCATTTCCTTCTTTATAACAGTTCTCCATTATCTTAAGCAGCTAGAAGAATGCTACCATCACCACAGGCACATCAAAAACTCTTCTTTGCATGTTTAGTGCTTTTGTGGTTATGAGAAGTGTTCTATAAATCATAGTGCTACAGCACAGAGTGAGGCTGCCTTATCCTGATCAATTCTATGAGAGCATTTCAACTATGGTGGCTCAGTGGTTAGCACTGCTGCCTCACAGCACTAGGAGTCTGGGTTCGATTCCATTCTTGGATGACTGACTGTATGGAGCTTGCACGCTCTCCCTGTGTCTGCATGGGTTTCTGCTAGGTGCTATGGTTTACTCCTGCAGTTCAAAGATGTGAAGTTAGGAGGATTGGCCATACTAAATTACCCATGGTGTGTAGGTTAGATGCATTAGCCACTGGAAATGCAGAGTGGGTAGGTGTGGACTTGTTGGGCTGAATGGCCTGTTTCCACACTGTAGGGATTCTATAATAATAAATTAATAATCCTGCTCTCTTACACCTTTCCCTGTAGCCCTGCATATTTTTCTATTCAGATACTTGTGAAATTCTGTATTGAAAGTCACGATTAAAACCACATAACATGCTCATGCTGTGTATTTGACCCTAACAACTTGCAATGCAATGAATTGTTTCTTCCTGTCAATTTTGGTTCATTTCTTATTCACTTTGTATCCAGGGTTCTCTGGTTGTGAACAGCAAACTCCCTTCCAAACAGCATGGCAGGTCACCTACACTTGCAAATAAGCACCAATTCAGAAAGACAGCTCACTATCACCTTCTCAAGGGCAATTAGGAATGCGTAATTAATACTTGCCTAGTTAGTGACGCCGATATCTCATGAACGATTTTTTACAAATTGTTTCTCCATTGGTTCTGGCCAGACCTCTTACGATTTTGAACATCTCTAGCAAAACTTCTGTTAACTCACTTTTCTCGAAAGCGAGCAGTCACACTACCATTCTATCCTCATGTCTGAAGTATCACGCCACTTGAACAAAAACAATGTTTTCTATATTCTCCCTATAATGCATTCACATCTTCAATGAAATATGGTGTCCCACACAGAATACCAGCTTAAGTTGACATCAAAGCAGCGTTTTGCAAAGATTCACTATAACATCTTTGGACAAGATGAGAAATAGCTGCTGCCATAGGAGAGAGATATCTGAAGAATGTTAAAGAGACATGGAGCTAGAAACAGACTAAATGAGCCTCCTTCCTTTATGCCTATCAACAACACACTTCAAGTTAAATCTTCACCACATGGTTGAGGTAGTTAAAATTGGTTTTCCTCCCTCTTTTGGACTATTAACATGTCAAACTTGCTCATAATTAATTGTCTCCAGACATCATGAATTCACCATCTCCAGAGCTTTTCGAGGCCAATTCTTTTGGCAAAATTGTAGCAGACATCCTCTTTAAACTACTGTTAATTGATCCCTATGCTTGTGCTTGATACACACATCGCTAAAACTGTACCTTAATCATTCATGGTTAACAGTGTCCAGTCACGGATTTCCTTTCACAGGCTTTCTTCGCGCATGATGAGAAGACATCTGGACTGAAATATAATTCACACCCCATCACTCATCACCCACCATTCCATCTCCCCTGTTAAACCTAGGAAGCCTATAGCTCCATGAACAGTTGGACTCTCAACAATTCAACCTGATAGTTAACTCTTGATTCCCCAATAAAATACAGAAATCATTTGAATCCAATGAATTGACAAAATCCACCAAGCAATTTAAAAATCTCTCTCCCTTTTTAATTCCATTAATTTCAACTTTCATTTTTATTTCAGTAGGACCTAAGTTTTATTTTATATTTTGAGGCTTAAAACACTCCCATGCTCTTCCTGAAATCACCAATGTGGCTGCTACATTGGATATGTGTGCATGAAATGTTCAGTTATTGAGTGTTTTGCATTTAATACCGATTATTTTTTGTGGCTCTGGTCCAAATAGTACATTTGCTCGATTTTAATTTCTGTTCATTTCTTCTCAGCAATAACTGGCAAATGAATGGTTACAAATCCATTCACAACATATTCCCACAGCTGCCTGAATTCTGGCATTGGGATAGTTGCCTGGCTCGATGGAGCAAGATCCAAATTTGATGTGATAGAGTTGTGTTCCAATGACACCATTTTATATTGGCCTGATTTTTAATCCTGTGGAGTCTTGATCCCTCCATAGAAGCCATGACTCTGATCACAGCCAGCCCAATCAGTCAAGTTCATTTTACTTTATGAAGTGTTGAGACACAAGGACATCATGGGACTTAAGTTCAGGATTTCAACCCCTTTCCCCTTCTCTGGTCCTGGAACAACCCAGTAGCAAACTATATCCCAATTCCTCTCCCTGTTCTTGATTTGTACTGTGAAGAACCATTTACATAGTTCCCTGCCAGCTCTGTGACTCTCCCACAACACAAACTTCAACTCCGAGCAGTGACGTAAATTCACAGCAGAATTCAAGCAACTTTCAGTAATGGAGAGTGTTGAATCTGATCATCAGTTTTATACTTTAATCTTTTGTCATTTTCTTGCAGCTATGCTGAACTATCATATTCTCAACTCTGTTCAGTGTTCAGAAGCCATAATGTCTGGATCCACCTACACTACCATAGAAGGAACAAATATAGAGATTGGATGCGATGGTGATAGTCTTACTGTTAATGGGCAAAAGATGGTCAATCGCAAAGACATTGTGACGAGCAATGGTGTCATTCACTTAATTGATAAAGTGCTAATTCCAGATGCAGGTAATTGGTGAAAGGCAGCGGGTGGCAGAATAAATTACAGTAAATGTTGCATTTCTTGCTTTTGACAATTAAATACATATTAAACATAATAAATTTCTTTGTTTAAATATGAAGTCAGTACTAATGGTGAATACCATTCTTATAAAAATCAATGTTTGCTGAATAAGAAGCATAATTATGAATTTGTACTGATTTTAAAACTAACCACTTATTACTGGAATTAATTTATGATGCTGAAATCATTGTTCATAAATGTAATTAGAATATAAAAGATAATTAGTCAGAAGTCAGATTTGAACCAGTTATTAAATACACACAATCACATTAATACAATGGATCAGTTGGAAATGACAGTATAAAAGTTCATTGTAAAAGCTTAGGTGCTATCCCTGATGACACTGATACTGCATTGGCTGGCTTACAGTCAGCTTTAGACCTCATTTTCTTCCTTGCAGGAAATAATTTGATAGTATTTATGGAACTAGAGCTAAGAATGACCATAAAAGGCCATCACAAGCAAGCCGAAATTATATCCTGCCCAACAATCAGACAGGCAATTTTTTTCATTTAATTATTGAGCTCATTAGTACAAGTATTCAAATTATGGAAAAACAAAGTATTATTATTTCGGCCCCTCGTCAGTTTAGTACATTTCAAATTGCCCTTAGCCTTCCAATAAAAAACAAATGTAGTCTTTCTTCATAGAAAAAGTTCTCTTTTCTGGCAACATCCTCATAAATTTTCTCTGTGCTCTGTGCAGTGGGATCACATATTTCCACAATGTGGTGACTAGAAATGAATGCAGAATTCTACCTGTGGTCAAACTAGTGCGTTGAACAGTTCCAACATCATTTTTGTACTGTCATTGATAAAGGAAATTATTCCATGTGCCTTTCTAATCACTTTAGTTATCTGTTCAAACTATAATAGAACAAGCTCTGATCACAAACACGCTCTTGACAATTACCCTTCTCTTCTGACTACTGAGCCACTTTTGCCAGTTTCCCACCAATCCCTTGGACTTTGCTTTTGTGTTAAGTCTGACTCATGGGGCATTATCAAAGGCTTTGCTAAAACCTGTACAAACTTCATCAAAAGCATTATCCTCACTGACTTTCCTTGTTCGCTGATCAAAGAATTCAATCAAATTATTCAGACCCAACCTGCCTTTTACAGTTGTGCTGATTGAGCCAGATTAATCACTGCCTGTCTAAGTGATGGTTGATATTATTATCTCAGAACCTATTCCAATAAATTTCCCCTGCCCCAGTAGGGTTAGGCTGACCAGCCTATCCTTTTCACTCTTTTTAAACAATGGTGGAATGATAGCACTCTGTCAGTCTTCCGACACTGTGCCTGTAACCAGAAAGGAGGGAAAATGACGATCAGGGCTTCCAATATTTCTTCTCTTGGTCTCTTAAAAATACCTTTAAAATCTTTTAGTGCCCCATTTGTCATTGAAGTCATGACATGACTGGTCAACTGAAATGGGGACAATTGTTTAGAGAGCTGAAATGAGTTGAATGGTTGATTTAGTACAAACTCATTTATAGGAAATCTGATAAGCTGTACAAACACTGATGCCTTTCTCTTATTGCACTTTAAGCTATGCAGGTCTTGGAGCTGACTAATGGCAAACAGACCACATTTTATGACTTAATGAAGGAAACTGGAATTTCTGCTGCTCTTGCTGAAAATAAGGAATACACAATCCTTGCTCCCATGAATGATGCTTTCAATGGTAAATCATCTCTGTCAAATATTTAATGCAGCACATTGATTTTGATTATGGAAGAAATTTAAGCTGGCTGTTCTAAATGGTTTGCTGCCTCGTTTAGAATACCAGACAAACAAGTTTAATCTCAGCATGTTAATCTATTGTACAAGAATATTAGGAACGTTAATTTTCAGGCCATTGTATTGCTTGCTTCTGTCATTTGAGTGCTAAAAGAATTACTTACAGTTGAAGACATTCTCCTGATCAGGATAATTCTAATCACTTCTGTATTGAAGGAAGTATCACCTACCCACATTCCACACCCATCAAGGGTTAAGCAAGCTGCTGGCTAATCAGAAAGCCAGCAGGACTCTAGTACCACTGGAAGTAATGGCCACTGCAGGGACTGCAGCCTGTCCATCACAAGGAGCAGCATGATAGCAAGATCCAAAGGTGAATCAGGGCAGCTTCATTGGGACCAATCAAGCATGCTTCAGTGAGGGGATATTTTGATGACTTGTTCAATTAACTTTAATCAATGCTAGGAGCAGAATTAGGTCATTTGGCCCATCCAATCTGTTCCACCATTCAATCATGGCTGATTTGTTTCATGATTCCATTCTCCTGCCTTCTTCCTGTAGCCTTCAATTCCCTTACCCATCAAGAACCTATCTTTCTCTGTCTTAAATACACTCAATGACTTGATCTCCATAGCATTTCGTGGCAATGAGTTCTTCAGAGTCATCACCCTCTGGCTGAAGAGATCCCTTCTCATCTCGGTTCCAAAGGGTTATCCCTTCACTCTGAGGCGATGCCGTTGGGTCTAGTCTCTCCTGCTAGAGGAAACATCTTCTCCACATCCTTTATATCCAGGTCTCTCAGTAAGTTTCAATCAGATCCTCCCTCATTCTTTTAAATTCTATCGACTACAGACCTAAAGACCTCAACCGCACCTCATACAAAAAGTCTTTCATTCACAAGATCATTCTTGTAAACCTCCTCTGGATCCCTTCCAATGCCAGCATAGCCTTCCTTAGTTACAGGGCCCAAACTACTCACAATATTCCAAATGCAGAGCCCATAATGCTTCAGCAGCACATCTCTGCTCTTACATTCTAGTCTTCTTGAAATGAATGCCAACATTGCATTTGCCTTCCCAACTGTTAACTGAACCTGCATGTTAACTTTCAGCGAATTGTGAACTAGGACTCCCAAGTATAGAGTCAGAGAGTCATACAAGATGGAAACACACCCCTCGGTCCAACTCGGCCATGCCAACCAAATTTCCCAAACTAAACTCATCCCATTTGCCTGCATTTGGCCCATATCCCTCTAAATCTATCCTATTTATGTACCTGTCCAAATGTCTTTTAAATGTCGCAAATGTACCTGCATCTAACACTTCCTCTGGTAGTTCACTTTTTGCTTCAGATTTCTGAAACCATTCCCTACTTAAAAAATAGTCTATACTTCTTTTCTTCCTATCAAAGTGCATAACCCCACAATTTCCCACATTGTATTTCATCTGTCATTTCTTTGGTCACTCTCCCAGCCTGTGCACATCCATGTGGCTTCCCCACATGGTCAACATTACCAGTCCCTCCAGCAAACAGAGCCACTACGCCCTCAGTTCCTTCAGCCAGATCATTAAGGTATATGGTTGTGGTCCCAACTCTGACCTCAACTGGTCACTGGCAGCTGCCCTGAAATAAGCTTCTTGATCCCTATTCTCTGCTTTCTGCCAGTCAGCCAATCCTCTATTCATGCCAGAACCTTATCCCTAACACCATGGGCTCTTATTTAGCACCTTGTCAAAGGCCTTCTGGAAATCCAAATAGATCACGTCCATTGGC
Source organism: Chiloscyllium plagiosum (assembly GCF_037043375.1). Taxonomy (NCBI): domain Eukaryota; kingdom Metazoa; phylum Chordata; class Chondrichthyes; order Orectolobiformes; family Hemiscylliidae; genus Chiloscyllium; species Chiloscyllium plagiosum. The sequence continues at coordinate 100,723,108 of NW_028270144.1, read as the reverse complement.
TCTCCTTTGTCTAATTGGCTCGATACCTCCTCAACTAATTCTCACAGAGTTACCATGCACTCTGAGTATTCTGCAATCTCATCCTTAATAATGGACTCTAAAATCTTACCAACAACTGAGGTCAGGCTAACCAGCCTATAGTTTCCTGTTTTCTGCCTCCCGCCCTTCTTAAACAAGGGTGTTACATTAACTATCTTCCAGTCTTCTGGGACCCTCCCTGACTCCAGCGATTCCTGACAGGTCACCACCAATGCCTATACAATCTCCTCAGCTATCTCCCTGATTGATTTAAACAATTAGAATCTGACAATTTAAAGGAATCAAGTTAGCAAATAATATTCCGGTTTCATGACTGACTTTAATGTAGGTGTAGACTTGTGTGATAAACAGTTTTTCAGATATGTCCAAGTAACTGCTCTTTAGGCAAAAATATCCTCACAAACTGTCACAGGTGTTGAATTAACCGTAATACGACTAAAAAGAATAGCAATTTAATTTAACAGTGTACTCAAGTAGTACCTCTTCCTTCAACTTGGATTTCTCATGGCTGCAGAGACTGTTCAATTTTGAATGAATCTTTCCCATTTCTATTTTGACAGCCGAAGTTATGGGACTTGATCAGCGAATACTAAAACTAATCCTGAGAAACCACATTTTGAAAATGAAGGTGGTCCTCAATGAGTTGTACAGTGGACAACGGCTGGAGACATTAGATGGAAATTTCCTCAGAGTTTTTATCTTCCGCACTGTAAGTACACTAGGCCAGAATTTCAATGTGCTTTGCTGGGGTATATTCCAGCAAGCATATTGGTCTGAGGCATAGCCCCACAGCTTTCCATTACAATTTCTCAATAACACATATCTTATTTTTTGGTTAGAGGGGGAGGGAAGAATAGAAACACTACAGTAATGTAGCGTTTGGGGCTTACCATTCCTTGACATCGCTCCACTGTTCAGTCATGGTGACTGAGCTGCCTTCTCCCAGAATGCTCCTCTGCCACCCTCTATTGGAGGGGCAGGAGGAGGGGACATACCTGGCAAGCAAAGCTCCCTTCCTCTTACTCACCCAAGACTGTCAAATGAAAATTTCATCAGCCATAACCTATTCATTTACACTATACTTTTTATTCTGCCGTTTTATGCAATATTTCAAATAGAAGACATTGTAAGGGAAATTTGAAGAAATACTGAATTTGGAAATTTGAAAATCAGTATCTCCGTAATGCTCAAACAAATTGTGCAGATACTTTGAATTAGCAAAGATTAGAAAGCTGTTGGGAGAAAAAGAAAAACCAAGTCCTGAATTAAATCATTATAGTTTGAATTTAAATAGAATTATTCAGTACAAAAATTAAAAGTACTGAAAACATTTAGTGAAAAAAATAGATTTTCCAGAGTTGTTTCTTGTAAATTTATTTGTGTCATAAGCATGCCCTTTTTGTGACTAAAAAAGTCGACACGAAAATAAAACTCATCAGTAGATTTATCAGCATCTACAATGGAAAAGATAAGTGATGTCTAGGAAAATGAGCATTTGTCAGAATTGAAAACTGCAGGATAAGCAATATCCATTCAACCATCCACTAAACAACACATGGAATTTTTTCTTCCTTGGGTGGATTGAGTAATGATAAGAAAGATGGGAAAACACTGAGAAATGCCCTCTCTGTTCCTGGGTTAACTCGAGACACCACTTCAGCCATTCAACAATTTCCCCAGATCTCAGGGATACCAATGACTTGCATGTTTCTGCCATCTGGCTTAAAGAGCAAGCGGAAGTGCGTATCTTGTGCAACGACACAGGCTGCTTTTGCACTCATATATATATGCATCTAACAGTTCTTACTTTCTTAACACTGACTGACTTTGTGCTTGCTCAGAGGCTGCTAGCCTTGAACCACTTCAAATTGCTTTCTTAGTGCATGATTACTGACCCTCAGGCTGTCAGCTGCTGTGTGGCTTGTACTGCTTTCTTAGCACACAAAGTCTTCAGTGCTCAGTCACTGTCTGCCAGCCTCTGTGACTTGCATTACACTTGTTGCAATTTGTAGAGGAAGAGGCAGACAGCTTATTAAGGTTGGGAGCATTGAACAGTCATGGGGATGCAGATGTCACTCTACAGCTTCACGAAACATAACTTCAACCCTGTAACATGTGACAGCAGTTTACATGGCAAATGCACTGTGTATACTTCAACCAAATGGCCATTTGTGTAAGTCCTAAGTGGTGACTGCAGCCAGCAGAGTGGACCATCACAGTCAGTCAGGGGTATCATCTGCTTCCAGGTTGACTGTGGTCAGTCAGGGCTTGGATCTTCTAGACTCCTGCCATTCTGAATCATTGCAGTCAGTGGGATTGGGCTGTCCTGCAGGTCCGATGTCTTTTTTGGAAAACAAATTATGTTTTTCTATCTTACAATAAAAAGAAAATAACCTCACACTTCTCCACATTGTACCATCTGCTGCCTTTTTGCCCATTCATTTAACCTCATTGCAGCCTCCATTTTTTCTCCTGACAGGGTGCCTTCCCACCTATCCTTGTATCATCTGCAACCATGATAAACTGCTCTGTACGTCTGTGTCTAAATGATGTGATTGTAAATAGGCCCCATATCTCAAGAAGGATGTACTGGTCCTGGAGCATGTTCAGAGGAGGTTGAGAATGGTCCCAGGAATGAAAAGCTTAACTTATGAGGAACGTTTGAGGATTCTGGGTCTGTACTCAATGGAGTTTAGAAGGATAGCGGGAGATCTAACTGAAAGGCCTGGACAGAGTGGATGTTGGGAAGATGTTACCATTGGGAGCAGAGACTAGGACCTGAGGGCACAGCCTTAAAGTAAAAGGATGACCTTTTAGAACAGAGATAAGGAGAAACGTCTTCAGCCAGACAGTGGTGAATCTATGGAATTCCTTGCTGCAGAAGGCTGTGGAGACCAGGTCATTGAGTAAATTAAAGACAGAGATAGAGAGGTTATTGAGCATCAATGGGATCAAGGGTAATGGGGAGAAAGCAGGAGAATGGGGAGGAGAAACTTATCAGCCATGATTGAATGGTGGAGTAGACTCGATGGGCTGAATGGCCGAATTTCTGCCCCAAGTCTTTTAGACTTATATTGAAGGAGATTGCATTCAGTAGTTCCACTTTACATAGTCTCAAAAGCATATGTAACTTTGTAAAGCAGGATTTCCCTTTCATAAAACGATGCTAATTTTCATATTCATGTTATGCTTTGTGAAGTGAATTACTAAGACTTACATAAAAATAGATTCCAATACTTACTTCATGATTTATGTCAGACGAATTGATCTATGTTTCCTGTCTCCTTTATTTCTTGAATAGCACTGTTACATTTGCTGACTTTCAGGTTAGAAATTACAACTTTAATGCCATTTACAGCAATCAGTACCTCAAAAGTAATCACTGTAGTCAAGGGAGTTCCGCCTAGAATATTTAAGTGGACAGACAGATAGTTGAAAGCAGTTGGTGGCGTCAATTAGAGACGTCACTGCACTGAAGCGTAGGAACTCAATGCTTCAGTGAGACCCACTGCACACTCCTGCCAGTCCATTTCACAGGAACATTGACTCACAGCACACTCCTCCCTGCACATTTCACAGGGACACTCATTCACAGCACACTCCACCCAGTCCATTTCACAGTGACATTCACTCACTGCACACTCCTCCCAGTCCATTTCACAGGGACACTCATTCACAGCACACTCCTCTCAGTCCATAACACAGGGACACTCACTCACTGCACAGTTCTCCCAGTCCATTTCACAGTGACACTCGCTCATAGCACACTCCTCCCAGTCCAGTTTACGGGGAAACTTACTCACTGCACACTCCTCCCAGTGCATTTCACAGTGAAACTCACTCACTGCGCAATCCTCCCAGCACATTTCACAGGAACACTGACTCACTGCACACTCCTCCGAGCCCATTTCACAGTGACACTGACTCATTGCACACTCCTCCTGTCCAGATCACATTGACACTCACTCAAGGCACACTCCTCACAGTCCATTTCACAGGGAAACTCACTCACTGTACTCCCCTCCCAGTCCACTTCACAGTGACACTCTCTCACAGCACTCTCCTCCCAGTCCATTTCACAGGGACACTGACTCATTGCACACTCCTCCGAGCCCATTTCACAGTGACACTTACTCATTGCACTCTCCTCCTGTCCAGATCACATTGACACTCGCTCAAGGCACACTCCTCCCAGTCCAATTCACCAGGACACTCACTCACTGCACACTCCTCCCAGTCCATTTCACAGGGACACCGACTCACTGCACACGCCTCCCAGTCCATTTCACAGTGACACTCACTCACTGCACACTCCTGCCAGTCCATTTCACATTGACACTCACTCACTGCACCCTCCTCCCAGTCCATTTCACAGTGACACACTCACTGCACACTACTCCCAGTCTTTTTCATAGGGACACACACTCACTGCACACGCCTTCAAGTACATTTCACAGTGAGACGCACTCACTGCACACTCCTCCCAGTCCATTTCACAGGGAACTCACTCACTGCACACGCCTCCCAGTCCATTTCACAGGGACACTCACTCACTGCACACTCCTCCCAGTCCATTACACAGGGACACTCACTCACTGCACTCTCCTCCCAGTCCATTTCACAGGGACATTGACTCACTGCGCACTCCTCCCAGCCCATTTCACAGTGAGACGCACTCACTGCACTCCCCTCCCAGCCCAGTTCACAGGGACACTCACTCACTGCACACTCCTCCCAGTCCTATTCACAGGGACACTCACTCACTGCACACTCCTCCCAGTCCATTTCACAGTGACACACACACTGCACTCTCCTCCCAGCCCAATTCACAGGGACACTCACTCACTGCACACTCCTCCAAGCCCAATTCACAGTTACACTCTCTCACAGCACACTCCTCTCAGTCCATATCACAGGGAGTCTCACTCACTGCACAGTTCTCCCAGTCCATTTCACAGTTACACTTACTCATTGCACACTCCTCCTGTCCAGATCACATTGACACTCACTCAAGGCACACTCCTCCCAGCCCAGTTCACAGGGACACTCACTCACTGCACTCACCTCCCAGTCCATTTCACAGGGACACTCAGTCACTGCATACTCCTCCCAGTCCCTTTCACGGGGGCACTCACTCACTGCACACTCCTCCCAGCCCAGTTCAGAGGGACACTCACTCACTGCACACTCCTCCCAGTCAAATTCACAGGGACACTCATTCACTGCACACTCCTCGCAGCCCATTTCACAGTGAGATGCACACACTGCACACTCCTCCCAGCCCAATTCACAGGGACACTCACTGACTGCACACTCCTCCCAGTCCAATTCACTGGGACACACACTCACTGCACACTCCTCCCAGTCCAATTCACTGGGACACACACTCACTGCACACTCCTCCCAGCCCAATTCACAGGGACACTCACTGACTGCACACTCCTCCCAGTCCAATTCACTGGGACACACACTCACTGCACACTTCTCCCAGTCCATTTCACAGGGACACTCACTCACTGCACTCCCCTCCCAGTCCATTTCACAGGGACACTCACTCACTGCACTCTCCTCCCAGTCCATTTGACAGGGACACTCACTCACTGCATACTCCTCCCAGTCCCTTTCACAGGGGCACTCCCTCACCGCACTCCCCTCCCAGCCCAGTTCACAGGGACACTCACTCACTGCACACTCCTCCCAGTCCAGTTCACAGGGAAACTCACTCACTGCACACTCCTCCCAGTGCATTTCACAGTGAGATTCACTCACTGCAAACTCCTCCCAGCACATTTCACAGTGATACTCACTCACTGCACACTCCTCCCAGTCCATTTCACATGGACATTGACTCACAGCACACTCCTCCCTGCACATTTCACAGTGACACTCACTCACTGCGCACTCCTCCCAGCCCATTTCACAGTGAGACGCACTCACTGCACTCCCCTCCCAGCCCAGTTCACAGGGACACTCACTCACTGCACACTCCTCCCAGTCCTATTCACAGGGACACTCACTCACTGCACACTCCTCCCAGTCCATTTCACAGTGACACACACACTGCACTCCCCTCCCAGCCCAATTCACAGGGACACTCACTCACTGCACACTCCTCCCAGACCAGTTCACAGGGACACTCACTCACTGCGCACTCCTCCCAGTCCATTTCACAGTGACACTCTCTCACAACACACTCCTCTCAATCCATTTCACATGGACACTCACTCACTGCACACTCCTCCCAGTCCAGTTCACAGGGACACTCACTCATAGCACACTCCTCCCAGTCCAGTTCACAGTTACACTCACTCACTGCACACTCCCCCCAGTGCATTTCACAGTGATACTCACTCACTGCGGACTCCTCCCTGTCCGTTTCACAGTGAAACTCACTCACTGCGCAATCCTCCCAGCACATTTCACAGAGACGCTCACTCACTGCACACTCCTCCTAGTCCATTTCACAGGGACACTCACTCATAGCACACTCATACAACATAGAACATAGAAAAATACAGTGCAGTACAGACCCTTTGGCCCACGATGTTGCGCCGATCCAAGCCCACCTAACCTACACTAGCCCACTATCCTCCATATGCCTAGCCAATGCCCGTTTCAATGCCCATAAAGAGGGAGAGTCGACCACTGCTACTGGCAGGGCATTCCATGAACTCACGATTCGCTGAGTAAAGAGTGAACTGGACTCCTCCCAGTCGAGTTCACAGTTACACTCTCTCACTGCACACTCCTCCCAGTACATTTCACAGGGACACTGACTCACTGCACACTCCTCCCAGCCCATTTCACAGTGACATTTATTCATTGCACACTCCTCCTGTCCAGATCACATTGACACTCACTCAAGGCACACTCTTCACAGACCATTTCACAGGGGGATACTCACTCACTGCACTCCCCTCCCAGTCCATTTCACAGTGACACTTTCTCACAGACTCTCCTCCCAGTCCATTTCACAGGGACACTGACTCACTGCACACGCCTCCTGTCCAGATCACATTGACACTCACTCACGGCACACTTCTCCCAGTCCATTTCACAGGGACACTCACTCACTGCATACTCCTCCCAGTCCCTTTCACAGGGGCACTCACTCACTGCACACTCCTCCCAGTCCAATTCACCAGGACACTCACTCACGGCACACTCCTCCCAGTGCATTTCACAGTGAGACTCACTCACTGCACACTCCTCCCAGTCCATTTCACAGGGACACTCACTCACTGTACTCTCCTCCCAGTCCATTTCACAGGGACACTCACTCACTGTACACTCCTCCCAGTCCATTTCACAGGGACGCTCACTCACTGCACCTGCCTCCCAGTCCATTTCACAGGGACACTCACTCACTGCACACTCCTCACAGTCCATTTCGCAGTGACACTCACTCACTGCACACTCCTCCCATCCCAGTTCACAGTGACACTCACTCACTGCACACTCCTCCCAGTCCATTTCACAGGAACAATCTCTCACAGCACACTTCTTCCAGACCATATCTCAGAGACACTCACTCACTGCACAGTTCTCCCAGTCCATTTCAAAGTTACACTCACTCACTGCTCACACCTCCCAGTCCATTTCACAGTGACACTCACACTGCACACGCCTCCCAGTCCATTTCACAGTGACACTCACTCTGCACACGCCTCCCAGTCCATTTCACAGGGACACTCTCTCACAGCACACTCCTCCCAGTCCATTTCACAGGGACACTCACTCACTGTACTCTCCTCCCAGTCCATTTCACAGGAACACTCACTCACTGCACACTCCTCCCAGCCTATTTCACAGGGACACTCACTCGCTGCACACTCCTCCCAGTCTATTTCACAGGGCCACTCACTCACTGCACAGTCCTCCCAGTCCATATCACAGAGGTACACACTCACTGCACACTCCTCCCAGTCCTATTCACAGGGACACTCACTCACAGCACACTCCTCCCAGTCCATTTCACAGTGACACACACACTGCACTCCCCTCCCAGCCCAATTCACAGGGACACTCACTCACTGCACACTCCTCCCAGACCAGTTCACAGGGACACTCACTCACTGCGCACTCCTCCCAGTCCATTTCACAGTGACACTCTCTCACAACACACTCCTCTCAATCCATTTCACAGGGACACTCACTCACTGCACACTCCTCCCAGTCCAGTTCACAGGGACACTCACTCATAGCACACTCCTCCCAGTCCAGTTCACAGTTACACTCACTCACTGCACACTCCTCCCAGTCCATTTAACAGGGACACTCACTCACTGCGCACTCCACCCATTCCGTTTCCAGTGAGACTCACTCACTGCACACTCCTCCCATCCCATGTCTAAGTGCGATGCACTCACTGCACACTTCTCCCAGACCATTTCACAGTGAGATGCATTCACTGCTACTCCCCTTCTAGTCCATTTCACAAGGAGACTCACTGCACTCTCCTCCCAGTCTATTTCACAGGGACACTCACTCACTGTACTCTCCTCCCAGTCCATTTCACAGGGACACTCACTCACTGTACACTCCTCCCAGTCCATTTCACAGGGACACTCACTCACTGCACCTGCCTCCCAGTCCATTTCACAGGGACACTCACTCACTGCACACTCCTCACAGTCCAGTTCACAGGGACACTCACTCATAGCACACTCCTCCCAGTCCAGTTCACAGTTACACTCACTCACTGCACACTCCTCCCAGTGCACTTCACAGTGATACTCACTCACTGCGCACTCCTCCCTGTCCGTTTCACAGTGAAACTCACTCACTGCGCAATCCTCCCAGCACATTTCACAGAGACGCTCACTCACTGCACACTCCTCCTAGTCCAGTTCACAGGGACACTCACTCATAGCACACTCATACAACATAGAACATAGAAAAATACAGTGCAGTACAGACCCTTTGGCCCACGATGTTGCGCCGATCCAAGCCCACCTAACCTACACTAGCCCACTATCCTCCATATGCCTAGCCAATGCCCGTTTCAATGCCCATAAAGAGGGAGAGTCGACCACTGCTACTGGCAGGGCATTCCATGAACTCACGATTCGCTGAGTAAAGAGTGAACTGGACTCCTCCCAGTCGAGTTCACAGTTACACTCTCTCACTGCACACTCCTCCCAGTACATTTCACAGGGACACTCACTCACTGCGCACTCCTCCCAGCCCATTTCACAAGAACGCTGACTCACTGCACACTCCTCCCAGCCCATTTCACAGTGACATTTATTCATTGCACACTCCTCCTGTCCAGATCACATTGACACTCACTCAAGGCACACTCTTCACAGTCCATTTCCCAGGGATACTCACTCACTGCACTCCCCTCCCAGTCCATTTCACAAGGACACTCACTCACTGCATACTCCTCCCAGTCCAATTCACAGGGACACTCACTCACTGCACACTCCTCCCAGTCCATTTCACATTGACACTCACTCACTGCAGCCTCCTCCCAGTCCATTTCACAGTGAGACGCACTCACTGCACACTCCTCCCAGTGCATTTCACAGGGACAATCACTCACTGCACACGCCTCCCAGTCCATTTCACAGGGACACTCACTCACTGCACACTCCTCACAGTCCATTACACAGCGACATTCACTCACTGCACTCTCCTCCCAGTCCATTTCACAGTGACACAGACTCACTGCACACTCCTCCAAGCCCATTTCACAGTTACACTCTCTCACAGCACACTCCTCTCAGTCCATATCACAGGGACACTCACTCACTGCACAGTTCTCCCAGTCCATATCACAGTTACACTCTCTCAAAGCACACTCCTCAAAGTCCAGTTCACAGTGACACTCACTCACTGCACACTCCTCCCAGCCCATTTCACAGTGAGATACACTCACTGCACTCCCCTTCTAGTCCATTTCACAGGGAGACTCACTAACTGCACTCTCCTCCCAGTCCATTTCACAGGGACACTCACTCACTGTACTCTCCTCCCAGTCCATTTCACAGGAACACTCACTCACTGCACACTCCTCCCAGCCTATTTCACAGGGACACTCACTCGCTGCACACTCCTCCCAGTCCATTTCACAGGGCCACTCACTCACTGCACAGTCCTCCCAGTCCATATCACAGAGGTACACACTCACAGCACACTCCTCCCAGTCCATTTCACAGTGACACACACACTGCACTCCCCTCCCAGCCCAATTCACAGGGACACTCACTCACTGCACACTCCTCCCAGACCAGTTCACAGGGACACTCACTCACTGCGCACTCCTCCCAGTCCATTTCACAGTGACACTCTCTCACAACACACTCCTCTCAATCCATTTCACAGGGACACTCACTCACTGCACACTCCTCCCAGTCCAGTTCACAGGGACACTCACTCATAGCACACTCCTCCCAGTCCAGTTCACAGTTACACTCACTCACTGCACACTCCTCCCAGTCCATTTAACAGGGACACTCACTCACTGCGCACTCCACCCATTCCGTTTCCAGTGAGACTCACTCACTGCACACTCCTCCCATCCCATGTCTAAGTGCGATGCACTCACTGCACACTTCTCCCAGACCATTTCACAGTGAGATGCATTCACTGCTACTCCCCTTCTAGTCCATTTCACAAGGAGACTCACTGCACTCTCCTCCCAGTCTATTTCACAGGGACACTCACTCACTGTACTCTCCTCCCAGTCCATTTCACAGGGACACTCACTCACTGTACACTCCTCCCAGTCCATTTCACAGGGACACTCACTCACTGCACCTGCCTCCCAGTCCATTTCACAGGGACACTCACTCACTGCACACTCCTCACAGTCCAGTTCACAGGGACACTCACTCATAGCACACTCCTCCCAGTCCAGTTCACAGTTACACTCACTCACTGCACACTCCTCCCAGTGCACTTCACAGTGATACTCACTCACTGCGCACTCCTCCCTGTCCGTTTCACAGTGAAACTCACTCACTGCGCAATCCTCCCAGCACATTTCACAGAGACGCTCACTCACTGCACACTCCTCCTAGTCCAGTTCACAGGGACACTCACTCATAGCACACTCATACAACATAGAACATAGAAAAATACAGTGCAGTACAGACCCTTTGGCCCACGATGTTGCGCCGATCCAAGCCCACCTAACCTACACTAGCCCACTATCCTCCATATGCCTAGCCAATGCCCGTTTCAATGCCCATAAAGAGGGAGAGTCGACCACTGCTACTGGCAGGGCATTCCATGAACTCACGATTCGCTGAGTAAAGAGTGAACTGGACTCCTCCCAGTCGAGTTCACAGTTACACTCTCTCACTGCACACTCCTCCCAGTACATTTCACAGGGACACTCACTCACTGCGCACTCCTCCCAGCCCATTTCACAAGAACGCTGACTCACTGCACACTCCTCCCAGCCCATTTCACAGTGACATTTATTCATTGCACACTCCTCCTGTCCAGATCACATTGACACTCACTCAAGGCACACTCTTCACAGTCCATTTCCCAGGGATACTCACTCACTGCACTCCCCTCCCAGTCCATTTCACAAGGACACTCACTCACTGCATACTCCTCCCAGTCCAATTCACAGGGACACTCACTCACTGCACACTCCTCCCAGTCCATTTCACATTGACACTCACTCACTGCAGCCTCCTCCCAGTCCATTTCACAGTGAGACGCACTCACTGCACACTCCTCCCAGTGCATTTCACAGGGACAATCACTCACTGCACACGCCTCCCAGTCCATTTCACAGGGACACTCACTCACTGCACACTCCTCACAGTCCATTACACAGCGACATTCACTCACTGCACTCTCCTCCCAGTCCATTTCACAGTGACACAGACTCACTGCACACTCCTCCAAGCCCATTTCACAGTTACACTCTCTCACAGCACACTCCTCTCAGTCCATATCACAGGGACACTCACTCACTGCACAGTTCTCCCAGTCCATATCACAGTTACACTCTCTCAAAGCACACTCCTCAAAGTCCAGTTCACAGTGACACTCACTCACTGCACACTCCTCCCAGCCCATTTCACAGTGAGATACACTCACTGCACTCCCCTTCTAGTCCATTTCACAGGGAGACTCACTAACTGCACTCTCCTCCCAGTCCATTTCACAGGGACACTCACTCACTGTACTCTCCTCCCAGTCCATTTCACAGGAACACTCACTCACTGCACACTCCTCCCAGCCTATTTCACAGGGACACTCACTCGCTGCACACTCCTCCCAGTCCATTTCACAGGGCCACTCACTCACTGCACAGTCCTCCCAGTCCATATCACAGAGGTACACACTCACAGCACACTCCTCCCAGTCCATTTCACAGTGACACACACACTGCACTCCCCTCCCAGCCCAATTCACAGGGACACTCACTCACTGCACACTCCTCCCAGACCAGTTCACAGGGACACTCACTCACTGCGCACTCCTCCCAGTCCATTTCACAGTGACACTCTCTCACAACACACTCCTCTCAATCCATTTCACAGGGACACTCACTCACTGCACACTCCTCCCAGTCCAGTTCACAGGGACACTCACTCATAGCACACTCCTCCCAGTCCAGTTCACAGTTACACTCACTCACTGCACACTCCTCCCAGTCCATTTAACAGGGACACTCACTCACTGCGCACTCCACCCATTCCGTTTCCAGTGAGACTCACTCACTGCACACTCCTCCCATCCCATGTCTAAGTGCGATGCACTCACTGCACACTTCTCCCAGACCATTTCACAGTGAGATGCATTCACTGCTACTCCCCTTCTAGTCCATTTCACAAGGAGACTCACTGCACTCTCCTCCCAGTCTATTTCACAGGGACACTCACTCACTGTACTCTCCTCCCAGTCCATTTCACAGGGACACTCACTCACTGTACACTCCTCCCAGTCCATTTCACAGGGACACTCACTCACTGCACCTGCCTCCCAGTCCATTTCACAGGGACACTCACTCACTGCACACTCCTCACAGTCCAGTTCACAGGGACACTCACTCATAGCACACTCCTCCCAGTCCAGTTCACAGTTACACTCACTCACTGCACACTCCTCCCAGTGCACTTCACAGTGATACTCACTCACTGCGCACTCCTCCCTGTCCGTTTCACAGTGAAACTCACTCACTGCGCAATCCTCCCAGCACATTTCACAGAGACGCTCACTCACTGCACACTCCTCCTAGTCCAGTTCACAGGGACACTCACTCATAGCACACTCATACAACATAGAACATAGAAAAATACAGTGCAGTACAGACCCTTTGGCCCACGATGTTGCGCCGATCCAAGCCCACCTAACCTACACTAGCCCACTATCCTCCATATGCCTAGCCAATGCCCGTTTCAATGCCCATAAAGAGGGAGAGTCGACCACTGCTACTGGCAGGGCATTCCATGAACTCACGATTCGCTGAGTAAAGAGTGAACTGGACTCCTCCCAGTCGAGTTCACAGTTACACTCTCTCACTGCACACTCCTCCCAGTACATTTCACAGGGACACTCACTCACTGCGCACTCCTCCCAGCCCATTTCACAAGAACGCTGACTCACTGCACACTCCTCCCAGCCCATTTCACAGTGACATTTATTCATTGCACACTCCTCCTGTCCAGATCACATTGACACTCACTCAAGGCACACTCTTCACAGTCCATTTCCCAGGGATACTCACTCACTGCACTCCCCTCCCAGTCCATTTCACAAGGACACTCACTCACTGCATACTCCTCCCAGTCCAATTCACAGGGACACTCACTCACTGCACACTCCTCCCAGTCCATTTCACATTGACACTCACTCACTGCAGCCTCCTCCCAGTCCATTACACAGCGACATTCACTCACTGCACTCTCCTCCCAGTCCATTTCACAGTGACACAGACTCACTGCACACTCCTCCAAGCCCATTTCACAGTTACACTCTCTCACAGCACACTCCTCTCAGTCCATATCACAGGGACACTCACTCACTGCACAGTTCTCCCAGTCCATATCACAGTTACACTCTCTCAAAGCACACTCCTCAAAGTCCAGTTCACAGTGACACTCACTCACTGCACTCCCCTCCCAGTCCATTTCACAAGGACACTCACTCACTGCACACGCCTCCCAGTCCATTTCACAGGGACACTCACTCACTGCACACTCCTCACAGTCCATTACACAGCGACATTCACTCACTGCACTCTCCTCCCAGTCCATTTCACAGTGACACAGACTCACTGCACACTCCGCCAAGCCCATTTCACAGTTACACTCTCTCACAGCACACTCCTCTCAGTCCATATCACAGGGACACTCACTCACTGCACAGTTCTCCCAGTCCATATCACAGTTACACTCTCTCAAAGCACACTCCTCAAAGTCCAGTTCACAGTGACACTCACTCACTGCACACTCCTCCCAGCCCATTTCACAGTGAGATACACTCACTGCACTCCCCTTCTAGTCCATTTCACAGGGAGACTCACTAACTGCACTCTCCTCCCAGTCCATTTCACAGGGACACTCACTCACTGTACTCTCCTCCCAGTCCATTTCACAGGAACACTCACTCACTGCACACTCCTCCCAGCCTATTTCACAGGGACACTCACTCGCTGCACACTCCTCCCAGTCCATTTCACAGGGCCACTCACTCACTGCACATGCCTCCCAGTCCATTTCACAGGGACACTCACTCACTGTACTCTCCTCCCAGTCCATTTCACAGGGACACACACTCACTGCACATGCCTCCCAGTCCATTTCACAGGGACACTCACTCACTGCACATGCCTCCCAGTCCATTTCACAGGGACACTCACTCACTGCACATGCCTCCCAGTCCATTTCACAGGGACACTCACTCACTGCACTCCCCTCCCAGCCCAATTCACAGGGACACTCACTCACTGCACACTCCTCCCAGACCAGTTCACAGGGACACTCACTCACTGCGCACTCCTCCCAGTCCATTTCACAGTGACACTCTCTCACAACACACTCCTCTCAATCCATTTCACATGGACACTCACTCACTGCACACTCCTCCCAGTCCAGTTCACAGGGACACTCACTCATAGCACACTCCTCCCAGTCCAGTTCACAGTTACACTCACTCACTGCACACTCCTCCCAGTGCATTTCACAGTGATACTCACTCACTGCGGACTCCTCCCTGTCCGTTTCACAGTGAAACTCACTCACTGCGCAATCCTCCCAGCACATTTCACAGAGACGCTCACTCACTGCACACTCCTCCTAGTCCAGTTCACAGGGACACTCACTCATAGCACACTCATACAACATAGAACATAGAAAAATACAGTGCAGTACAGACCCTTTGGCCCACGATGTTGCGCCGATCCAAGCCCACCTAACCTACACTAGCCCACTATCCTCCATATGCCTAGCCAATGCCCGTTTCAATGCCCATAAAGAGGGAGAGTCGACCACTGCTACTGGCAGGGCATTCCATGAACTCACGATTCGCTGAGTAAAGAGTGAACTGGACTCCTCCCAGTCGAGTTCACAGTTACACTCTCTCACTGCACACTCCTCCCAGTACATTTCACAGGGACACTGACTCACTGCACACTCCTCCCAGCCCATTTCACAGTGACATTTATTCATTGCACACTCCTCCTGTCCAGATCACATTGACACTCACTCAAGGCACACTCTTCACAGTCCATTTCACAGGGGGATACTCACTCACTGCACTCCCCTCCCAGTCCATTTCACAGTGACACTTTCTCACAGACTCTCCTCCCAGTCCATTTCACAGGGACACTGACTCACTGCACACGCCTCCTGTCCAGATCACATTGACACTCACTCACGGCACACTTCTCCCAGTCCATTTCACAGGGACACTCACTCACTGCATACTCCTCCCAGTCCCTTTCACAGGGGCACTCACTCACTGCACACTCCTCCCAGTCCAATTCACCAGGACACTCACTCACGGCACACTCCTCCCAGTGCATTTCACAGTGAGACTCACTCACTGCACACTCCTCCCAGTCCATTTCACAGGGACACTCACTCACTGTACTCTCCTCCCAGTCCATTTCACAGGGACACTCACTCACTGTACACTCCTCCCAGTCCATTTCACAGGGACGCTCACTCACTGCACCTGCCTCCCAGTCCATTTCACAGGGACACTCACTCACTGCACACTCCTCACAGTCCATTTCGCAGTGACACTCACTCACTGCACACTCCTCCCATCCCAGTTCACAGTGACACTTACTCACTGCACACTCCTCCCAGTCCATTTCACAGGAACAATCTCTCACAGCACACTTCTTCCAGACCATATCTCAGAGACACTCACTCACTGCACAGTTCTCCCAGTCCATTTCAAAGTTACACTCACTCACTGCTCACGCCTCCCAGTCCATTTCACAGTGACACTCACACTGCACACGCCTCCCAGTCCATTTCACAGTGACACTCACTCTGCACATGCCTCCCAGTCCATTTCACAGGGACACTCTCTCACAGCACACTCCTCCCAGTCCATTTCACAGGGACACTCACTCACTGTACTCTCCTCCCAGTCCATTTCACAGGAACACTCACTCACTGCACACTCCTCCCAGCCTATTTCACAGGGACACTCACTCGCTGCACACTCCTCCCAGTCCATTTCACAGGGCCACTCACTCACTGCACAGTCCTCCCAGTCCATATCACAGAGGTACACACTCACTGCACACTCCTCCCAGTCCTATTCACAGGGACACTCACTCACAGCACACTCCTCCCAGTCCATTTCACAGTGACACACACACTGCACTCCCCTCCCAGCCCAATTCACAGGGACACTCACTCACTGCACACTCCTCCCAGACCAGTTCACAGGGACATTCACTCACTGCGCACTCCTCCCAGTCCATTTCACAGTGACACTCTCTCACAACACACTCCTCTCAATCCATTTCACAGGGACACTCACTCACTGCACACTCCTCCCAGTCCAGTTCACAGGGACACTCACTCATAGCACACTCCTCCCAGTCCATTTAACAGGGACACTCACTCACTGCGCACTCCACCCATTCCGTTTCCAGTGAGACTCACTCACTGCACACTCCTCCCATCCCATTTCTAAGTGCGATGCACTCACTGCACACTTCTCCCAGACCATTTCACAGTGAGATGCATTCACTGCTACTCCCCTTCTAGTCCATTTCACAAGGAGACTCACTGCACTCTCCTCCCAGTCCATTTCACAGGGACACTCACTCACTGTACTCTCCTCCCAGTCCATTTCACAGGGACACTCACTCACTGTACACTCCTCCCAGTCCATTTCACAGGGACACTCACTCACTACACCTGCCTCCCAGTCCATTTCACAGGGACACTCACTCATAGCACACTCCTCCCAGTCCAGTTCACAGTTACACTCACTCACTGCACACTCCTCCCAGTGCATTTCACAGTGATACTCACTCACTGCGCACTCCTCCCTGTCCGTTTCACAGTGAAACTCACTCACTGCGCAATCCTCCCAGCACATTTCACAGAGACGCTCACTCACTGCACACTCCTCCTAGTCCAGTTCACAGGGACACTCACTCATAGCACACTCATACAACATAGAACATAGAAAAATACAGTGCAGTACAGACCCTTTGGCCCACGATGTTGCGCCGATCCAAGCCCACCTAACCTACACTAGCCCACTATCCTCCATATGCCTAGCCAATGCCCGTTTCAATGCCCATAAAGAGGGAGAGTCGACCACTGCTACTGGCAGGGCATTCCATGAACTCACGATTCGCTGAGTAAAGAGTGAACTGGACTCCTCCCAGTCGAGTTCACAGTTACACTCTCTCACTGCACACTCCTCCCAGTACATTTCACAGGGACACTCACTCACTGCGCACTCCTCCCAGCCCATTTCACAAGAACGCTGACTCACTGCACACTCCTCCCAGCCCATTTCACAGTGACATTTATTCATTGCACACTCCTCCTGTCCAGATCACATTGACACTCACTCAAGGCACACTCTTCACAGTCCATTTCACAGAGATACTCACTCACTGCACTCCCCTCCCAGTCCATTTCACAGGGACACTGACTCACTGCACACGCCTCCTGTCCAGATCACATTGACACTCACTCAAGGCAGACTCCTCCCAGTGCATTTCACAGTGAGACTCACTCACTGCACACTCTTCACAGTCCATTTCACAGGGACACTCACTCACTGCACTCCCCTCCCAGTCCCTTTCACAAGGACACTCACTCACTGCATACTCCTCCCAGTCCAATTCACATTGACACTCACTCACTGCACACTCCTCCCAGTGCATTTCACAGGGACACTCACTCACTGCACAGTTCTCCCAGTCCATATCACAGTTACACTCTCTCAAAGCACACTCCTCAAAGTCCAGTTCACAGTGACACTCACTCACTGCACACTCCTCCCAGCCCATTTCACAGTGAGATACACTCACTGCACTCCCCTTCTAGTCCATTTCACAGGGAGACTCACTAACTGCACTCTCCTCCCAGTCCATTTCACAGGGACACTCACTCACTGTACTCTCCTCCCAGTCCATTTCACAGGAACACTCACTCACTGCACACTCCTCCCAGCCTATTTCACAGGGACACTCACTCGCTGCACACTCCTCCCAGTCCATTTCACAGGGCCACTCACTCACTGCACATGCCTCCCAGTCCATTTCACAGGGACACTCACTCACTGTACTCTCCTCCCAGTCCATTTCACAGGGACACACACTCACTGCACATGCCTCCCAGTCCATTTCACAGGGACACTCACTCACTGCACATGCCTCCCAGTCCATTTCACAGGGACACTCACTCACTGCACTCTCCTCCCAGTCCATTTCACAGGGACACACACTCACTGCACATGCCTCCCAGTCCATTTCACAGGGACACTCACTCACTGCACATGCCTCCCAGTCCATTTCACAGGGACACTCACTCACTGCACACTCCTCCCAGCCTATTTCACAGGGACACTCACTCGCTGCACACTCCTCCCAGTCCATTTCACAGGGCCACTCACTCACTGCACATGCCTCCCAGTCCATTTCACAGGGACACTCACTCACTGTACTCTCCTCCCAGTCCATTTCACAGGGACACACACTCACTGCACATGCCTCCCAGTCCATTTCACAGGGACACTCACTCACTGCACATGCCTCCCAATCCATTTCACAGTGACACTCACTCACTGCACACTCTTCCCAGTCCATTTCACAGTGACACTCACTCACTGCACACTCATTCCAGTCCATATCACAGGGACACTCACTCACTGCACAGTTCTCCCAGTCCATTTCACAGTTACACTCACTCACTGCTCACGCCACTCAGTCCATTTCACAGGGACACTCACTCACTGCACTCTCCTCCCAATCCATTTCACAGGGACACTCACTCACTGCACTCTCCTCCCAGTCCATTTCACAGGGACACTCACTGACTGCACTCTTCTCCCAGTCCATTTCACAGGACACTCACTCACTGCACTCTCCTCCCAATCCATTTCACAGGGACACTCACTCACTGCACTCTCCTCCCTGACCAATTCACTGTGACACTCACTCACTGCACTCTCCGCCCAGTCCATTTCACAGGGACACTCACTCACTACCCACTCCTCCCAGTCCAATTCACAGGGACACTCAGTGCACACTCCTCCCAGTCCATTTCACAGGGACACTCACTGCACACACCTCCCAGTCCGTTTCACAAGGACACTCACTCACTGCATACTCCTCCCAGTCCAATTCACAGGGACACTCACTCACTGCACACTCCTCCCAGTCCATTTCACAGTGACACTCACTCACTGCATACTCCTCCCAGTCCAATTCACAGGGACACTCACTCACTGCACACCCCTCCCAGTCCAATTCACAGGGACACTCACTCACTGCGCACTCCACCCAGTCCATTTCCAGTGAGACTCACTCACTGCACATTCCTCCCATCCCATTTCTAAGTGAGACGCACTCACTGCACACTTCTCCCAGACCATTTCACAGTGAGATGCACTCACTGCACTCCCCTTCTAGTCCATTTCACAGGGAGACTCACTGCATTCTCCTCCCAGCCCATTTCACAGGGACACTCACTCACTGTACACTCCTCCCAGTCCATTTCACAGTTACACTCACTCACTGCACTCTCCTCCCAATCCATTTCACAGGGACACTCACTCACTGCACTCTCCTCCCAGTCCATTTCACAAGGACACTCACTGACTGCACTCTTCTCCCAGTCCATTTCACAGGACACTCACTCACTGCACTCTCCTCCCAATCCATTTCACAGGGCCACTCACTCACTGCACTCTCCTCCGAATCCATTTCACAGGGACACTCACTCACTGCACTCTCCTCCCAGTCCATTTCACAGTGACACTCACTCACGGCACAATCCTCCCTGTCCAATTCACAGGGACACTCACTCACTGCACTCTCCTCCCAGTCCATTTCACAGGGACACTCACTCACTGCACTCTCCTCCCAGTCCATTTCACAGTGACACTCACTGACTGCGCACTCCACCCAGTCCGTTTCCAATGAGACTCACTCACTGCACGCTCCTCCCAATCCATTTCACAGGGACACTCACTCACTGCACTCTCCTCCCTGTCCAATTCACAGTGACACTCACTCACTGCACTCTCCTCCCAATCCATTTCACAGGGACACTCACTCACTGCACTCTCCTCCCTGTCCAATTCACAGTGACACTCACTCACTGCACGCTCCTCCCAATCCATTTCACAGGGACACTCACTCACTGCACTCTCCTCCCTATCCAATTCACAGGGACACTCATTCACTGCACTCTCCTCCCAGTCCATTTCACAGGGACACTCACTCACTGCACGCTCCTCCCAATCCATTTCACAGGGACACTCACTCACTGCACTCTCCTCCCAGTCCATTTCACAGTGACACTCACTCACTGCACACTCCTCCCAGTCCATTCCACAAGGACACTCACTCACTGCACACTCCTCCCCGTCCGTTTCACAAGGACACTCACTCAATGCATACTCCTCCCAATCCAATTCACAGGAACACTCACTCACGGCACACTCCTCCCAGTCCGTTTCACAGGGACACTCACTCACTGCGCACTCCACCCAGTCCGTTTCCAGTGAGACTCACTCACTGCACTCTCCTCCCAATCCATTTCACAGGGACACTCACTCACTGCACTCTCCTCCCAGTCCATTTCACAGTGACACTCACTCACGGCACAATCCTCCCTGTCCAATTCACAGGGACACTCATTCACTGCACTCTCCTCCCAGTCCATTTCACAGGGACACTCACTCACTGCACTCTCCTCCCAGTCCATTTCACAGTGACACTCACTGACTGCGCACTCCACCCAGTCCGTTTCCAATGGGACTCACTCACCGCACGCTCCTCCCAATCCATTTCACAGGGACACTCACTCACTGCACACCCCTCCCAGTCCAATTCACAGTGACACTCACTCACTGCGCACTCCACCCAGTCCATTTCCAGTGAGACTCACTCACTGCACACTCCTCCCATCCCATTTCTAAGTGAGACGCACTCACTGCACACTTCTCCCAGACCATTTCACAGTGAGATGCACCCACTGCACTCCCCTTCTAGTCCATTTCACAGGGAGACTCACTGCACTCTCCTCCCAGTCCATTTCACAGGGACACTCACTCACTGCACTCTCCTCCCAATCCATTTCACAGGCACACTCACTCACTGCACTCTCCTCCCAGTCCATTTCACAGGGACACTCACTGACTGCACTCTTCTCCCAGTCCATTTCACAGGACACTCACTCACTGCACTCTCCTCCCAATCCATTTCACAGGGACACTCACTCACTGCACTCTCCTCCCTGTCCAATTCACTGTGACACTCACTCACTGCACTCTCCGCCCAGTCCATTTCACAGGGACACTCACTCACTACCTACTCCTCCCAGTCCAATTCACAGGGACACTCAGTGCACACTCCTCCCAGTCCATTTCACAGGGACACTCACTGCACACACCTCCCAGTCCGTTTCACAAGGACACTCACTCACTGCATACTCCTCCCAGTCCAATTCACAGGGACACTCACTTACTGCACACTCCTCCCAGTCCATTTCACAGTGACACTCACTCACTGCATACTCCTCCCAGTCCAATTCACAGGGACACTCACTCACTGCACACCCCTCCCAGTCCAATTCACAGGGACACTCACTCACTGCGCACTCCACCCAGTCCATTTCCAGTGAGACTCACTCACTGCACATTCCTCCCATCCCATTTCTAAGTGAGACGCACTCACTGCACACTTCTCCCAGACCATTTCACAGTGAGATGCACTCACTGCACTCCCCTTCTAGTCCATTTCACAGGGAGACTCACTGCACTCTCCTCCCAGTCCATTTCACAGGGACACTCACTCACTACACTCTCCTCCCAGTCCATTTCACAGGGACACTCACTCACTGCACTCTTCTCCCAGTCCATTTCACAGGACACTCACTCACTGCACTCTCCTCCCAATCCATTTCACAGGGACACTCACTCACTGCACTCTCCTCCCAATCCATTTCACAGGGCCACTCACTCACTGCACTCTCCTCCCAGTCCATTTCACAGGGACACTCACTCACTGCACTCTCCTCCCAGTCCATTTCACAGTGACACTCACTCACTGCGCACTCCATACAGTCCGTTTCCAGTGACACTCACTCACTGCACTCTCCTCCCAATCCAATTCACAGGGACACTCACTCACCGCACTCTCCTCCCAGTCCATTTCACAGTGACACTCACTCACGGCACAATCCTCCCTGTCCAATTCACAGGGACACTCACTCACCGCACTCTCCTCCCAGTCCATTTCACAGTGACACTCACTCACGGCACAATCCTCCCTGTCCAATTCACAGCGACACTCACTCACTGCACTCTCCTCCCAGTCCATTCACAGGGACACTCAGTACACACTCCTCCCAGTCCATTTCATAAGGACACTCACTCACTGCACACTCCTCCCAATCCGTTTCACAAGGACACTCACTCACTGCATACTCCTCCCAATCCAATTCACAGGAACACTCACTCACTGCACACTCCTCCCAATCCAATTCACAGGAACACTCACTCACTGCACTCTCCTCCCAGTCCATTTCACAGTGACACCCACTCATTGCGCACTCCACCCATTCCGTTTCCAGTGAGACTCACTCACTGCACACTCCTCCCAATCCATTTCACAGGGACACTCACTCACTGCACTCTCCTCCCAATCAATTTCACAGGGACACTCACTCACTGCACTCTCCTCCCAGTCCATTTCACAGTGACACTCACTCACGGCACAATCCTCCCTGTCCAATTCACAGCGACACTCACTCACTGCACTCTCCTCCCAGTCCATTCACAGGGACACTCAGTACACACTCCTCCCAGTCCATTTCATAAGGACACTCACTCACTGCACACTCCTCCCAATCCGTTTCACAAGGACACTCACTCACTGCATACTCCTCCCAATCCAATTCACAGGAACACTCACTCACTGCACACTCCTCCCAGTCCGTTTCACAGGGACACTCACTCACTGCACTCTCCTCCCAGTCCATTTCACAGTGACACCCACTCACTGCGCACTCCACCCATTCCGTTTCCAGTGAGACTCACTCACTGCACACTCCTCCCAATCCATTTCACAGGGACACTCACTCACTGCACTCTCCTCCCAAACAATTTCACAGGGACACTCACTCACTGCACTCTCCTCCCAGTCCATTTCACAGTGACACTCACTCACGGCACAATCCTCCCTGTCCAATTCACAGGGACACTCACTCACTGCACTCTCCTCCCAGTCCATTTCACAGGGACACTCACTCACTGCACTCTCCTCCCAGTCCATTTCACAGTGACACTCACTGACTGCGCACTCCACCCAGTCCGTTTCCAATGAGACTCACTCACTGCACACTCCTCCCAATCCATTTCACAGGGACACTCACTCACTGCACTCTCCTCCCAGTCCATTTCACAGTGACACTCACTCACGGCACATTCCTCCCTGTTCAATTCACAGGGACACTCACTCACTGCACTCTCCTCCCAGTCCATTTCACAGGGACACTCACTCACTGCACTCTCCTCCCAGTCCATTTCACAGTGACACTCACTGACTGCGCACTCCACCCAGTCCGTTTCCAATGAGACTCACTCACTGCACGCTCCTCCCAATCCATTTCACAGGGACACTCACTCACTGCACTCTCCTCCCTGTCCAATTCACAGGGACACTCATTCACTGCACTCTCCTCCCAGTCCATTTCACAGGGACACTCACTCACTGCACTCTCCTCCCAGTCCATTTCACAGTGACACTCACTGACTGCGCACTCCACCCAGTCCGTTTCCAATGAGACTCACTCACTGCACGCTCCTCCCAATCCATTTCACAGGGACACTCACTCACTGCACTCTCCTCCCAGTCCATTTCACAGTGACACTCACTCACGGCACAATCCTTCCTGTTCAATTCACAGGGACACTCACTCACTGCACTCTCCTCCCAGTCCATTTCACAGGGACACTCACTCACTGCACTCTCCTCCCAGTCCATTTCACTGTGACACTCACTGACTGCGCACTCCACCCAGTCCGTTTCCAATGAGACTCACTCACTGCACGCTCCTCCCAATCCATTTCACAGGGACACTCACTCACTGCACTCTCCTCCCAGTCCAATTCACAGTGACACTCACTCACTGCACTCTCCTCCCAGTCCATTTCACAAGGACACTCACTCACTGCACACTCCTCCCAGTCCGTTTCACAGTGACACTCACTCACTGCACACTCCTCCCAGTCCATTTCACAAGGACACTCACTCACTGCACACTCCTCCCAGTCCGTTTCACAGTGACACTCACTCACTGCATACTCCTCCCAATCCAATTCACAGGGACACGCACTCACTGCATACTCCTCCCAATCCAATTCACAGGGACACTCATTCACTGCACACTCCTCCCAGTCCAATTCACAGGGACACTCACTCACTAAACACGCCTTCCAATCCATTTCACAGGGCCACTCACTCACTGCACTCTCCTCCCAGTCCATTTCACAGGGACACTCACTCACTGCACTCTCCTCCCAGTCCATTTCACAGTGACACTCACTCACTGCGCACTCCATACAGTCCGTTTCCAGTGACACTCACTCACTGCACTCTCCTCCCAATCCATTTCACAGGGACACTCACTCACCGCACTCTCCTCCCAGTCCATTTCACAGTGACACTCACTCACGGCACAATCCTCCCTGTCCAATTCACAGGGACACTCACTCACCGCACTCTCCTCCCAGTCCATTTCACAGTGACACTCACTCACGGCACAATCCTCCCTGTCCAATTCACAGCCGACACTCACTCACTGCACTCTCCTCCCAGTCCATTCACAGGGACACTCAGTACACACTCCTCCCAGTCCATTTCACAAGGACACTCACTCACTGCACACTCCTCCCAATCCGTTTCACAAGGACACTCACTCACTGCATACTCCTCCCAATCCAATTCACAGGAACACTCACTCACTGCACACTCCTCCCAATCCATTTCACAGGGACACTCACTCACTGCACTCTCCTCCCAATCAATTTCACAGGGACACTCACTCACTGCACTCTCCTCCCAGTCCATTTCACAGTGACACTCACTCACGGCACAATCCTCCCAGTCCATTTCACAGTGACACTCACTCACGGCACATTCCTCCCTGTTCAATTCACAGGGACACTCACTCACTGCACTCTCCTCCCAGTCCATTTCACAGGGACACTCACTCACTGCACTCTCCTCCCAGTCCATTTCACAGTGACACTCACTGACTGCGCACTCCACCCAGTCCGTTTCCAATGAGACTCACTCACTGCACGCTCCTCCCAATCCATTTCACAGGGACACTCACTCACTGCACTCTCCTCCCAGTCCATTTCACAGTGACACTCACTCACGGCACATTCCTCCCTGTTCAATTCACAGGGACACTCACTCACTGCACTCTCCTCCCAGTCCATTTCAAAGGTACACTCACTCACTGCACTCTCCTCCCAGTCCATTTCACAGTAACACTCACTGACTGCGCACTCCACCCAGTCCGTTTCCAATGAGACTCACTCACTGCACGCTCCTCCCAATCCATTTCACAGGGACACTCACTCACTGCACTCTCCTCCCTATCCAATTCACAGGGACACTCATTCACTGCACTCTCCTCCCAGTCCATTTCACAGGGACACTCACTCACTGCACTCTCCTCCCAGTCCATTTCACAGTGACACTCACTGACTGCGCACTCCACCCAGTCCGTTTCCAATGAGACTCACTCACTGCACGCTCCTCCCAATCCATTTCACAGGGACACTCACTCACTGCACTCTCCTCCCAGTCCATTTCACAGTGACACTCACTCACGGCACAATCCTTCCTGTTCAATTCACAGGGACACTCACTCACTGCACTCTCCTCCCAGTCCATTTCACAGGGACACTCACTCACTGCACTCTCCTCCCAGTCCATTTCACAGTGACACTCACTCACGGCACATTCCTCCCTGTTCAATTCACAGGGACACTCACTCACTGCACTCTCCTCCCAGTCCATTTCACAGGGACACTCACTCACTGCACTCTCCTCCCAGTCCATTTCACAGTGACACTCACTGACTGCGCACTCCACCCAGTCCGTTTCCAATGAGACTCACTCACTGCACGCTCCTCCCAATCCATTTCACAGGGACACTCACTCACTGCACTCTCCTCCCTGTCCAATTCACAGGGACACTCATTCACTGCACTCTCCTCCCAGTCCATTTCACAGGGACACTCACTCACTGCACTCTCCTCCCAGTCCATTTCACAGTGACACTCACTGACTGCGCACTCCACCCAGTCCGTTTCCAATGAGACTCACTCACTGCACGCTCCTCCCAATCCATTTCACAGGGACACTCACTCACTGCACTCTCCTCCCAGTCCATTTCACAGTGACACTCACTCAAGGCACAATCCTTCCTGTTCAATTCACAGGGACACTCACTCACTGCACTCTCCTCCCAGCCCATTTCACAGGGACACTCACTCACTACACTCTCCTCCCAGTCCATTTCACTGTGACACTCACTGACTGCGCACTCCACCCAGTCCGTTTCCAATGAGACTCACTCACTGCACGCTCCTCCCAATCCATTTCACAGGGACACTCACTCACTGCACTCTCCTCCCAGTCCAATTCACAGTGACACTCACTCACTGCACTCTCCTCCCAGTCCATTTCACAAGGACACTCACTCACTGCACACTCCTCCCAGTCCATTTCACAAGGACACTCACTCACTGCACACTCCTCCCAGTCCGTTTCACAGTGACACTCACTCACTGCATACTCCTCCCAATCCAATTCACAGGGACACTCACTCACTGCATACTCCTCCCAATCCAATTCACAGGGACACTCACTCACCGCACTCTCCTCCCAGTCCATTTCACAGTGACACTCACTCACGGCACAATCCTCCCTGTCCAATTCACAGCGACACTCACTCACTGCACTCTCCTCCCAGTCCATTCACAGGGACACTCACTACACACTCCTCCCAGTCCATTTCACAAGGACACTCACTCACTGCACACTCCTCCCAATCCGTTTCACAAGGACACTCACTCACTGCATACTCCTCCCAATCCAATTCACAGGAACACTCACTCACTGCACACTCCTCCCAGTCCGTTTCACAGGGACACTCACTCACTGCACTCTCCTCCCAGTCCATTTCACAGTGACACCCACTCACTGCGCACTCCACCCAGTCCGTTTCCAGTGAGACTCACTCACTGCACACTCCTCCCAATCCATTTCACAGGGACACTCACTCACTGCACTCTCCTCCCAATCAATTTCACAGGGACACTCACTCACTGCACTCTCCTCCCAGTCCATTTCACAGTGACACTCACTCACGGCACAATCCTCCCAGTCCATTTCACAGTGACACTCACTCACGGCACATTCCTCCCTGTTCAATTCACAGGGACACTCACTCACTGCACTCTCCTCCCAGTCCATTTCACAGGGACACTCACTCACTGCACTCTCCTCCCAGTCCATTTCACAGTGACACTCACTGACTGCGCACTCCACCCAGTCCGTTTCCAATGAGACTCACTCACTGCACGCTCCTCCCAATCCATTTCACAGGGACACTCACTCACTGCACTCTCCTCCCAGTCCATTTCACAGTGACACTCACTCACGGCACATTCCTCCCTGTTCAATTCACAGGGACACTCACTCACTGCACTCTCCTCCCAGTCCATTTCACAGGGACACTCACTCACTGCACTCTCCTCCCAGTCCATTTCACAGTAACACTCACTGACTGCGCACTCCACCCAGTCCGTTTCCAATGAGACTCACTCACTGCACGCTCCTCCCAATCCATTTCACAGGGACACTCACTCACTGCACTCTCCTCCCTATCCAATTCACAGGGACACTCATTCACTGCACTCTCCTCCCAGTCCATTTCACAGGGACACTCACTCACTGCACTCTCCTCCCAGTCCATTTCACAGTGACACTCACTGACTGCGCACTCCACCCAGTCCGTTTCCAATGAGACTCACTCACTGCACGCTCCTCCCAATCCATTTCACAGGGACACTCACTCACTGCACTCTCCTCCCAGTCCATTTCACAGTGACACTCACTCACGGCACAATCCTTCCTGTTCAATTCACAGGGACACTCACTCACTGCACTCTCCTCCCAGTCCATTTCACAGGGACACTCACTCACTGCACTCTCCTCCCAGTCCATTTCACTGTGACACTCACTGACTGCGCACTCCACCCAGTCCGTTTCCAATGAGACTCACTCACTGCACGCTCCTCCCAATCCATTTCACAGGGACACTCACTCACTGCACTCTCATCCCAGTCCAATTCACAGTGACACTCACTCACTGCACTCTCCTCCCAGTCCATTTCACAAGGACACTCACTCACTGCACACTCCTCCCAGTCCGTTTCACAGTGACACTCACTCACTGCACACTCCTCCCAGTCCATTTCACAAGGACACTCACTCACTGCACACTCCTCCCAGTCCGTTTCACAGTGACACTCACTCACTGCATACTCCTCCCAATCCAATTCACAGGGACACTCACTCACTGCATACTCCTCCCATTCCAATTCACAGGGACACTCATTCACTGCACACTCCTCCCAGTCCAATTCACAGGGACACTCACTCACTAAACACGCCTTCCAATCCATTTCACAGGGACACTCACTCACTGCACTCTCCTCCCAGTCCATTTCACAGTGACACTCACTCACGGCACAATCCTCCCTGTCCAATTCACAGGGACACTCACTCACTGCACTCTCCTCCCAGTCCATTTCACAGGGACACTCACTCACTGCACTCTCCATCCAGTCCATTTCACAGTGACACTCACTCACTGCGCACTCCACCCAGTCCGTTTCCAATGAGACTCAC
This sequence comes from Chiloscyllium plagiosum, assembly GCF_037043375.1. NCBI lineage: Eukaryota > Metazoa > Chordata > Chondrichthyes > Orectolobiformes > Hemiscylliidae > Chiloscyllium > Chiloscyllium plagiosum. Next base: position 100,693,446 of record NW_028270144.1, on the reverse strand, counting down.
TCACTGCACGCTCCTCCCAATCCATTTCACAGGGACACTCACTGACTGCACTCTCCTCCCAGTCCAATTCACAGTGACACTTACTCACTGCACTCTCCTCCCAGACCAATTCACAGGGACACTCACTCACTGCTAACTCCTCCCAGCATATTTCAGAGTGACACTCACTCACTTCACACTCCTCCCAGTCCATTTCACATTGACACTCACTCACTGCACACTACTCCCAGTCTGTTTCACAGGAACACTCACTCACTGCACACGCCTCCAAGTCAATTTCACAGTGACACTCACTCACTGCTCACGCCTCCCAATCCATTTCACAGGGACACTCACTCACTGCACACACCTCCCAGTCCAGTTCACAGTGACACTCATGCCATCCATTTCACTCATTGCACACTCCTGTCCTGTTCACAGGGCACTCACTCACTGCACACTCCTCCCAGTTCATTTCACAGGGACAATCACTCACTGCACTCCCCTCCCAGTCCATTTCACAGGGAGACTCACTCACTGCACACTCCTCCCAGTCCATTTCACAGTGACTCTCACTCACAGCACACTCCTCCCAATCCATTTCACAGGGACACTCACTCACTGCACCCCCTCCCAGCCCATTTCACAGTGAGACTCCCTCACTGCACACTCCTCCCAGTCTGTTTCACAGGGACACTCACTCACTGCACACTCCTCCCAGTCCATTTCACAGTGACAATCACTCACTGCACATGCCTCCCAGTCCATTTCACAGGAACACTCACTCACTGCACACTCCTCCCAGTCCATTTCACAGGGAAACTCACTCACTGCACACTCCTCCCAGTCCATTTCACAGGGAAACTCACTCACTGCACACGCCTCCAAGTCAATTTCACAGTGACACTCACTCACTGCACACGCCTCCCAGTCCATTTCACAGGGACACTCATTCATTGCTCATGCCTCCCAGTCCATTTCACAGTGACACTCACTCACTGCACACTCCTCCCAGTCCATTTCACAGTGACACTCACTCACTGCACACTACTCCATGTCTGTTTCACATGGACACTCACTCACTGCACACCCCACCCAGTCCATTTCACAGTGACACTCACTCGCTGCTCACTCCTCCCAGTCCATTTCACAGTGATTCTGAATTTTCCCACATTCCTCTCAGTCTGCTTCACAATAATTATGACTTGCTACATACTCCTCTTAGTCTATGATGCTTCCGGGTTAAATTTTGAGGACATGCTGCATAGACTGGACTTTGAGGTTAACAGATTACAAGTATTAGTTTGTTCAAGAAGATGAAAGAATATTAGACAAAACCTGGTTCCTTTGTGCCTAAGCTTGTCCAAAGGTCACTGAAGCATTTCAAACAAAAGCATTATACTTGTACGATACCTCATTGCAATAAGCAGAGGCTTAGACAGGCAGCATGTTACGGTGGGGAGTAATGAATAGATGGGGGGCATACGTTTCGCTGCATTAGAAATCAGAACTTATTTTCCTCAAAAGGCTATTGAGGCTTGCTCAATGAAAAAATGTTGTAAATGAGAGGGATTTTTGTTTAGAACAATATGTTGCATAACGTATCCATGAACAGGCTATGATCTCGTAATGTGTAATTAATTCGGAATTGATGAGTTTCCTCGTTAATATTCCTCTCGGGAACAGTGATCACAACAAGGTAGAATTTCAAATTTAATTTGAGGGATAACAACTTGAATCTCAAACACTGTCCTTAACTTAAATTACAGAGAAGTGAAGAAAGGGTTCGTTAAAGCAGACTTAGAAAATAGACTAATTGGGTGTTCATTAGAAGGGCAATGGCAGATGTCATAGAAAAGGCTTTCAGTCCATTGAGTCTGCACCAACATATTGCATAATGCTAATTAAAAAAATATTCCATTCAAAAAGAAGGATTTGATGAGAAGGATGAAGCTCCTATAATAAATAAAAGTGATGAAGCAGAGTATCGAATCAAAAACTAAGACATATCCAATAGTGAAAACTAATGGCATGCCAAAGGATTGGAACTTTTTCAAGAAGTACCAGCAGACTAAGAATCCTCAGAAAAAGGTAGAAACTTGATTGGGAATATAAATTAGCAAAAAATACAACTGATTGTTATGACAGAAGGCAAGTAATATTTGCACCACAGTTCCAGGCAATAACCGTCTCCATTAGGAGTGAATCTAACCATCACAACTTCACATTCCGTGGTATCACTGTCATGGCATTTCTCACTATCAACATCTTGTGGGTTACTATTGACCAAGAACGGAACTGGACCAGCTATATAGGTACTGTGGCTATACGAGCAGGTCAGAGGTGGCACAATAGCTCAGTGGTCAGCACTGCTGTCTCATGGCACCAGGGACCCAGGTTTGCTTCCAGCCTCGGGGAACTGTCTGTGTAGAGTTTGCACATTCTCCCCGTGTATGCATGGGTTTACTCTGGGTGCTCTGATTTCCTCCTACAATCCAAAGATGTGCATGTCAGGTGAACTGGCCATGTTAAATTGCATATTGTGTTCGGGGAGGTGTAGGTTAGGTATATTTGTCAGGGGAAGTGTATAGTCATAGGGTAGGTGGGATGGGTCTGGGTGGGATACTCTAAGGGTTGGTGTGGACTTGCTGGGCCAAATGGCCTGATTCCATGCTGTAGGGAATCTATGAAATGTGCAATGAATAATCACGTCCTGACTCACTAAAGCCTGTCCATGAATGCTCCCGCTTGCTGATGAGATGACTGCAACTCCAACAGTGCTCAAGTTTGATACCATTTAGGACAAAGCAGCCCACTTGATTAGCACCATCCCTACAATATAAACCCTCACTACCACTGATGCAGCAGTGTGTACTGTCTACAAGGTGCACTGCAGAAATTGGGTCCTTTGATGGCACTTTCCAAATCTATTACTACTACCATCTAGAAAGACAAAGGTAGCAGATAAATGGGAATGCCATCAACTGCAAGCTCAGCTCCAAGTCACTCACCATCCTGACTTGGAAGTATACCACGTTCCTTTAGTGTCACTGGGTCAAACTCCTCTAACTCGCTCCCTGACAATATTATCAGTCAATCTACAGCTCGTGGACTGCAGCAATTGAAAAAGGCACTCACCCCCCCATTCTCAGGGGCAACAAGAGGTTGGCAATAATGCTGGCCACTGACACCTATGTTCTACGAATATGTTTTTAAAAAAATATTTATATGATCTAGAAATTGTATAGTTTCTACCTTCTTACAATTTCTAATTTCTCTTTCTTGCTTCCCTATAATGAAACCTGTATTCACTCACAGCAATTAGCAATAAGCCTTGAAAAATGTTAAGTCCTGTCCCACCCCCCCCCGCCCCCCCATCTGAGAAGCAAAGAATAAACAATGAGATTTACTGCAATAATTACCCACAATGCTGTTCCAATGGTCTGAGTTTTGAAATGAGTTTGTACTGGTTTTTCTGGCAGGCAGTTTGCATTGAGAACTCCTGTATGATCAGAGGAAGCAAGGAAGGAAGAAACGGTGTCATTCACCAAATCAGAAAGGTCATTCTTCCTGCGGAGAAGTCTCTGCTGCAAATTCTGAGGGAAGATCCTCGCTTTAGGTAAGTACGAAGATGTTCTAGCTATTGGGATTTAAGAGAAATTATTTTATCAGAACCAGCAGGTCAATTGCCATTTTCACCAATGTTTATATCAGTGAACATAGCAAGAGAAGCGTACTCAATGTTCACAGATACAGCAGTATATTTTCCTTCTGGCAGAATATACCACGTTACTCACCCATTTCTGGGAGGGAAGTATTTGGAGCCATTTTGAGGCCCAGGCCTTATTTAAGTAGAACCATGACTAGTTGGCTATCAACTGGGTATCCTGATGCAGTGGTAAGAATGTAGTTACATTACTGCACTTGTAATCCAAAGCCCTGAACATCTCACCTAAATATACAGGTTCAGACCCTCTCCACGGCAGCTAGGTAATTTATGTTTAATGAAAGAAATAACATCTGAAATATGAAGCTTCAGTAGTGGTGACCCGATTTCCATAAAAACCCAGCAGGTATTCTAATATATTTTAGAAAAGAAAGTCAGACATCTTTGCCTGGTTTGGTCTGTATTTGATTCCAGATTCACTTGCCCATTGAGATGGCCTAGCAAGTCACTCAATTTTCAAGAGGTGTCTTACCATCTTCTCAAGGGGGTTTATGATTGAACGGTAAGTGCTGGCCTTATCAGTGATACCCATGTTCAGCAAATGAATAAACAAATACTTGCTGGATTTGAGTTGGCCTAAAATTAGTTGCATTTGAGTTTGCGGGGTAACTGTGAGGGAGGGAGATTGTTCCTCATTTCATGCCCATCACAGTGAGACTGTAGTCCATACCGATGAATCCTGTAGTAGCCTGTGAAGGCATGGAACCAGAAGAAATATATTCACTGACTTTACAGAGCAAGAGAGCAACGTGGGTGCAAACACTGACTCTCATCAAAATGTTGAATGGATATAAAAACTTATTGAAGTGAATTCTGACTGGACTGAAGTGGAAGGATACAGAAGGCTGTTAATGCAGAAAATGTTTGTAACCTTAAAAAGAATCTCGATACTAAAGCCAGCCGAAAGGGACGGCATCCTTTTCCCCATTATATTCTTCTGCCGATGTTTCTCTTGTCAAGGAACTTTCACTAATGTTACAATTACTTTTCTTATCAGCATATTCCTGACTCTGGCAGAATCTGCAGGTCTGACAGAACTGCTTACAGAAGAAGGAGACTGGACTTTATTCGTTCCAACCAATGACGTGTTTGAAAGCCTTTCATCAGATGACCTAAAAGAATTGACAAGTAAGAAATTGAAGCTTTAAAAACCCAACTGTAAGTTTAACAGTTTTAAATAAAGGATCTAAATATAAAGTTTTATTTTATAGACCTAAACTAGGTGTCTTAATAATTGATCAATTCAGAGGTCCTACATGAACAATGAGGCTGTCACTAAAGTGTTTATGGCTTTTTTTTATCAGATGGTTCTGATACTGTCTTGAAATGTGCACAAATCTAATTTTGGTATTGAAATGAGAAGCCAGCCCTTATGTCAGTCAAAGATTCTGAAGTTTATATTCTTCAATCTTTAAATTTGCAACATGGAGATCTTCACCATCTTAACTAGTGGGTCCTTAAAAGGAAGGCTGAGAGCTCCTCAAGGAAAAAAGTTTCAAAACCTTTTCAACATTGTGTTTTATGGATTCTAAGGAAGTAGATGTGCCCTTCCTTGCTTCATAAGCTCAATGTAGGCAAATAACAGCTCACCCTCTTTCCCCTCAATGATTGCTCCCCATATCTCTGGTTTGTTATGCAGCATGGTTTGAGTGGTGTCTGCAGTTTTTGATTGTGATGTTTTTTTTACTTCAGTCCATAGATGGCCAGACAGTCTAGAATTGCAATGAATTTGGAGCACTCTCGGATTTTTATTCTCACGTTCTTTTATTTTTAACAGCTTTGTTAAAATGAAAACACATAGTAAGATTGCTTTGTATATATTTAACTTGCAGTGTGTCACTAAATTGATACCTTGCTTTAATTGATCATGTCAATGGTCTGTGTTTTAATCCAGTGAATTCATTCATTAACATAGCTTTATAGGCAGTTCCCTAACTCCAGTGCGAAAGGAGAATCACGTTGTTAAAGGGATATAAGAGTGAAACTCCACTTAGCTACTTTCTTGAATAGCCACAAACGATCCAATACAGCTAATTTTGAAAAAGAAAGTAGGACAGTCTATTGGACTGAATTTATCCTCTGGCCAGAAGCAAAATACATATTTATTCATTCATTTTGATGTACTGCCCAACATTCTTCCCTCAACTTAAAACAGATTTCATGCTAATTCATTTGTCCTTTGTATGGAAACAGGTGGTTGCATATAGCTACATTACACAAGTGACTTCATTGCAAAGACATTTGTTTATGATAAGGAGCTGCTTAACGCAAGTGCTTGTAGTTTCACGCATTTCTCACAGTACACTGGCATCTTTAGAACTCCAAGAGTGTTATTGATTCAGGTGTGGAAAAAACATTAGGGGGCCATTTTATTTGCCTACCTCCACATTCATGCAGAAAAAGAAAGGTGGATTTGTATGGAAATTGTGAAACAAAATTTTCCGACTGTTGGCTGTGTCCAAGCATGCCTTAAAATAACACCTCGATTTCCAATCTAAAACAGAAGGGACCCTTACATTTAGTGATAAAATGAGGATCCTTTATCTGCTTCCTAGGATTGCCTGCATTTCTTCCAATAATTGTAGCTGGGCATCTCAAGAAGCTTTGCAAATTGAATTTACTGGAGTTGCCCACTAGATATTTATTACATTCTCTATATTAAATATTAAAGCTAGTCCATTCAAGTCCAAGTACATTTTTAAAAACACGGTAAATAATAATTATAGTCAAATTATCTGTGACACTGAAAACATTGTAGAATTGTAGAATTGCTGAAATGTAAAAAGGAGATATTTATTTTACTTATTTCTCTATTTTTGTCTGAATCCCATTCCTCTTTCCCTCTTTATTTCACTTTCTATACATGACAGGTATTTAATTAAATATTCTAACTTACATGTCAAGATTTAGACTCCATGGTGCTTATTAAGAATTCTACAGTCTAATTGATTAAGTTGCTGGTCTTGCTTACCTTGCTTCCAGACACTGTAGAGAGCACCTCACTAATATGGATTTCTAATTACCATAATACCATCTAGGAGCCTGTGTGAGGCGTAAATGTGATGAACAATCAACACCATCCATTTAGCACTGACAGCTCAAATAGCAAGACCTGCTCATTGTGTGTCCACCAGCAACAACAATATCTTCTACTTAAATAATGGCCTTTTCCTGGTAAAACATTCCAATGCATGTACAGCAAGGCAGAGAACAAGTCATTTAGGCAGACTATCATAGCTTGGCCAGAGAAGTAGACCTTAAAGATTGCCTGAAAGGAGAGAAAAGAGATGGAGAATTTTAAGGAGCTGATTCCACAATTTTGAATCTTGGAAGCTGAATGCACGGTCGTGCAAGGAAGAAGTGCAAAAAGCTTTCAACATTGTAGCATTGAAGGAGATTTCAGTAATTGGGAGGTGTGAGCCACAGACTGATTTGTAAATAAGGATGAAAATTTTAAAAAGCAGGCTTTGCTTATATGTGAGCCAAAGAATTCAGTAAACACAGGGGCATTGGATGAGCAGGACATGGTGCAAGTTAGGAAGTGGACAGTAAGGTTTTGGTCCTCAATCCTTAGGTTTCCCTGTTTCCAATTCATACAACCTCTGGCATTTATTTCTAGACAAAATCAGAAACAATTTGCATCTATCTTACAGGTGATAAAAATGCTCTCAGACATATCCTTCTGTACCACCTCCTCAAAGGCATTTATGTTGGAGGTGGTATTGAGTATGGAGTCACCAATGTGCTGAAATCATACCAAGGCAGCAGACTTATGGTAAAACTGGTGAGTTGTTTTGACTATAAATGTAATTTTTAGCTTAGTGTACCTAAAACTGGAATGCTGCACAGCAATATGTTCCAAACCTTATTACACATTTAAGAAAGTAGCTGACTAAAATCTCATCTGATAAAATTGCAGCCAGAATTCTGTCATGCAGGGGAAATTCTAGCAAGTTAAGTATTTTTACTGGAATCAGTGATAATACATTAATCAATTGATCATATGTCCTTAATTCAAGGAATAGCTAAACTTTTTAGTACATTGTTACAGTCACCCCATACCTTGATCTATTTCATGTCCTTCAGTAGTTTCATACAAAGCTGAAATCATTTAGTACACTGCAGTTTTACGAGTGTGTTATGGTGTTTTGTGTTTCATTATTCACACGTGAGCCTTAACACTAAATGTCAGCAGTCTTTATAACATAGTGAGAAAGGGAAGGTAGAAATTTGTAATCAAGTTCCCCTCAACCATCACCCCGCCACCTTCCCAAACTTTGTCTACCTCTATTTATAACAGGAGTTGTTGATGGAGAACTCCTGAGCTATTTGTTTCCCCACGACGTGTGAGGTACTGTGGGCACTTGTGGCAGTCATCTGGCTGAGATCAACTAATTGAACACAAACAGTGGATTGTGCTGAGGCCTGTGTTGTTTGTTGGACTTAGCCGATTGAGTAATGGGTAAACTTAATGAACCATTAGAGGAAGTTCACATAGCTTTAAACACAAAACTAAAGAAAGTCATCATTCACAAGTTAAAGGTACATGGGTGATTTATTGTAATGAAACACATTATTGATAAAAGCACTTAAGTCATCAATCTTCTTTGCTTTCAGGCAAACAACACAATGTTAGTAAATAACGTGAAGTCCACAGAATCTGATCTCATGGCAAACAATGGTGTTATTCATGTGGTTAACTCTTTACTCTTTCCAAAAGGTAAGATTTCTGTTTTTTCAATAATGGTTAGTTGAACCTTTTCCAGTGTCTCAATTAGAGAAATCTAAGGGAATTCATTGCTAAATGGATCTTTTCAAACTGTCTACTACATGTTAATCTGTTTGTGTGTTTCAGAACAGTAGCAAAACTGCTTTGGAAATTTCCTTGTTTGCCATAATGTTAGTTGTAATGACAACAAACCACTCCCAATCTTGTATGGCTTAGCTGGGATTTGCTTTTATCACCTGGAAAATTAGTGCAGCAACTTTGGAAATGCTCAGTGTTAATATCTCATCTCCATATGGTGAAGTTTCTCAAAAATTGGAATTTTAGTCTCGCAGCAAGTCTTCCAGTTATAAGACAGAAGGCAGGGGAAGCTCTAACATAGACATCTGTCAGACCCAGGGCTTCATTTTTACAGGATCCAGGCAACTAGCTAGTTGCCAATGTGAAAGGCCCCCAGGAGCTATTGAACAATTGGAATGCGATCAGGTCGAAAATCTTAGCAATGTCACTGGAAATGGTGCTCATAGCTAGGATTATACCTGACTGAAGAAGATACAGTGGAAACCCTCCCAGCAATCTGCTGGTGTTTGAGACATCATGCTCAGTTGGGTGAGCCATGATGATGCTGAAAATGTGTTGCTGGAACAGCGCAGCAGGTCAGGCAGCATCCAGGGAACAGGAGAATCGACGTTTCCTGAAGAAGGGCTTATGCCCGAAACGTCGATTCTCCTGTTCCCTGGATGCTGCCTGACCTGCTGCGCTGTTCCAACAACACATTTTCAGCATCATCATTTTCAGCTCTGATCTCCAGCATCTGCAGACCTCACTTTCTCCTGAACCATGATGATGACTGGAGGGAACAGGATTGATGATGGCACGTGCTGCACTGCCCATGGGCCATTAGATACACTCCCTCCAAACATATATGAAGCATTTACATAGAGAAAAAAAATACAGCGCAGTACAGGCCCTTTGGCCCTCGATGTTGCGCCGATCCAAGCCCACCTAACCTACACTAGCCCACTATCCTCCATATGCCTATCCAATGCCCGTTTAAATGCCCATAAAGAGGGAGAGTCCACCACTGCTATTGGCAGGGCATTCCATGAACTCGCGACTCGCCGAGTAAAGAATCTACCCCTAACATCTGTTCTATACCTACCACCCCTTAATTTAAAGCTATGCCCCCTCGTAATAGCTGACTTCATACGTGGAAAAAGGTTCTCATGGTCAACCCTATCTAAACCCCTAATCATCTTGTACACCTCTATCAAGTCACCCCTAAATCTTCTTTTCTCCAATGAAAACAGCCCCAAGTGCCTCAGCCTTTCCTCATACGATCTACCTACCATACCAGGCAACATCCTGGTAAACCTCCTCTGCACCCGTTCCACATCTTTCCTATAGTATGGCGACCAAAACTGCACACAATACTCCAGATGCAGCCGCACCAGAGTCTTATACAACTGCAACATGACCTCAGGACTCCGGAACTCAATTCCTCTACCAATAAAAGCCAGTACGCCATATGCCTTCTTCACAGCACTATTTACCTGGGTGGCAACTTTCAGAGATCTGTGTACATGGACACCAAGATCCCTCTGTTCATCCACACTACCAAGTGTCTAACCATTAGCCCAGTACCCCATCTTCTTGTTACTCTTACCAAAGTGAATCACTTCACACTTACCTACATTGAACTCCATTTGCCACCTTTCTGCCCAGCGCTGCAACTTATCTATATCCCACTGTAACCTACCACATCCTTCCTCACTGTCAACAACTCCACCGACTTTCGTATCATCTGCAAACGTGCTCACCCAACCTTCTAGCCCCTCCTCCAGGTCATTTATAAAAATGACAAACAGCAATGGTCCCAAAACAGATCCTTGCAGGACACCGCTAGTAACTGCACTCCAAGATGAACCTTTACCATCAACTACTACCCTCTGTCTTCTTCCAGCCAGGCAATTCCTAATCCAAACCTCCAACTCACCCTCAATGCCATACCTCCATATTTTTTGCAGTAGCCTACCATGGGGAACCTTATCAAATGCCTTACTAAAATCCATATTCACCACATCTACCGCTTTACCCTCGTCCACCTCCTTAGTCACCTTCTCAAAGAATTCAATAAGGTTTGTGAGGCACGACCTATCCTTCATAAAACCATGCTGACTATCCTTGATCACATTATTCCTATCCAGATGTTCATAAATCCTATCCCTTACAATTCTCTCTAAGACTTTGCCCACAACAGAAGTGAGACTCACCGGCCTATAGTTACTAGGGTTATCCCTACTCCCCTTCTTGAACAAGGGAACCACATTTGCTATCCTCCAGTCTTCTGGCACTATTCCTGTAGACAACGAGGACATAAAAATCAAAGCCAATGGCTCTGCAATCTCCTCCCTTGCTTCCCAGAGAATCCTAGGATAAATGCCATCAGGCCCAGGGGACTTATCTATTTTCACCCTTTCCAGAATTTCCAACACCTCTTCCCTACATACCTCAAAGCCATCCATTCTAATTAATTGTGACTCAGTATTCACATCGGCAACAATGTCCTGTTCCCGAGTGAATACTGACGAAAAGTATTCATTCAGTGTCTCTCTAATCTCTTCAGCCTCCACTCACAACTTCCCACTACTATCCTTGACTGGACCTATTCCTACCCTAGTCATTCTTTTATTCCTGACATACCTATAGATAGCCTTAGGGTTTTCCCTAATCCTACCAACTAAGGACTTTTCATGTCCCCTCCTTGCTGCTCTTAGCTCTCTCTTCAGATCCTTCCTGGCTACCTTATAACTCTCAATCGCTCCAATTGAACCTTCACGCCTCATCTTTACATAGGCCGCCCTCTTCCCTTTAACAAGGGATTCCAATTCCTGATTAAACCACGGCTCCCTCACACGACCCTTTCCTCCCTGCCTGGCAGGTACATACTTATCAAGGACACTCAATAGTTGCTCCTTGAACAAGCTCCACATATCAATTGCGCCCTTCCCTTGAAGCCTACATTTCCAAGCCACGCATCCTAAGTCGTGCCTCACCGCATCATAATTTCCCTGCCCCCAGCTATAACTCTTGCCCTGCAGTGCACACTTATCCCTTTCCATCACTAGAGTAAAAGTCACCGAATTGTGGTCACTGTCCCCAAAGTGCTCACCTACCTCCAATTGTAACATCTGGCCTGGTTCGTTACCCATCTGGCCTCACCTCTTGTTGGCCTGTCTACATATTGTGTCAGGAAACCCTCCTGCACACATGGGATAAACACCGACCCATCTAACGAACTCGAGCTATAGCTTTCCCAGTCAATATCTGGAAAGTTAAAGACCCCCATAACAACCACCCTATTACTTTCACTCTTCTCCTGAATCATCCTCGCAATCCTTTCTTCTACGTCTCTAGGACTATTAGGAGGCCTGTAGAAAACTCCTAACAGGGTGACCTCACCTTTCCTATTCCTAACCTCAGCCCAAACTACCTCAGATGGCGAGTCTTCATCCATCGTCCTTTCCACCGCTGTAATACTATCTTTGACAAGCAATGCCACATACCCCTTCTTTTACCCCCACCTCTGACCCTACCTTTGAGATATTTCCATGCAGCCATTTTTCAGAAATCATATTACACAATTGCGTGAATTAAAATATTTCTTTCCTGTTCTCGTTCTATGAAAAAGGAGAATTATCATGCACTGGAGTACTTTGTATAAGCGATTGGCCTATGCAATTTTTATTTTGTATGAGATGACATAACCTTATGGTTATGTTCTGAATTGATGTGGATTAATCCATAATTGTTTAATAAAAAGCAAGGGTCCATCTTTGAATTTTGATGCTGAACAGTGAATATTGGGATCCTAACAAAACAGAGGGGAACCACAATTTCATTTCATCTCAACAATTACAATTTGAGTATAGGACCGTGAAAATCAATCAGGGAATGGGAAGGTGCCTAATAGTTTCCCTGATTCAGTCAAAGGATGCAAAGGCTAATTGTAGATCTCGACTATCACACCAAATTACCAAAGTCCCACAAATCGAACAAACAAAGACATAATATTTTTGTATGGGCCAGAACAAACAAAATTGGTCATTGTAATTTTGATAAACTTGTGTTTTTTTTTTATTTTTCTCCAATCAGACAAAAATGTAAACTCAAGATTTATTGTCTGGGCATTATCATTTGAGGATGTTCGTGAGGCTGCTTCTGAAGTATTGTGTGCAATTCTGGTCGCCCTGCTATTGAAAGGGTATTATTAAATTGGAGAGGATTCAGGAAAGATTTACCAGGATGTTGATGGGAATGGAGGGTTTGAGATATATAAAAGGCTGAATAGGTTGGGACGTTTTTCACTGGAGCAAAGGTGTTTGAGGGGCGACCTTATAGAATTTTATAAAATCATGAGGCGCATTGGTAAGGTGAAAAACAAAGGACTTTTCCCTAAGCTTGGGGAGTTCAAAATTGGGTTTTCTTTTTAAGATGAGAGAAGAAAATTTGAAAAGGACATGAGGAGCAGCTTTTTTTTACACACAGGGTGGTTTGTGTGTGGAATGTACTTCCACAGGAAGTGGTAGATGCAGGTACAGTTACAACATTTAAAAGGCATTTGAATAAGAACATGTATAGGAAAGGTTTGGAGGGTCTGGGCCAAATGCGGACAGATGGGACCAGTTTCATTTGGGAACATGGTTGGTGTGGACTCGTTAGACCGAAAAATCTGTTTCCATGCTGTATGACGCTGTGATTCTATGACATAATTCACCAATATGTTTTCTCAACCAAGTATGGTTGTCATTTTTGTCTTAATTATTCATGTAGCTGTTATTAAATTATTGTGATTGAAGTTTTATGAACATTTAACATTCATAATTTAAGGTCATGACTTTAAATTTTGAATCTGTTTCGACAGATCTTCCTGTAGGAACTGATTATCTGTACAGAATTCTTACAAAAATGATCAAGTACATTGAGTTTAAGGTAAGTTAATTTAAAATTGGACCATTGAAAATAATTGAGCCAAGCATTGCATAATACTTTGAATTAGTAATAATAGATATAGCTTAAATAAATGAGATATATTTAACATTTAGATACAAGCAGTAGCGTACAGAAACGGTGGCCAGTTACATTGTGAGCAATTAAGTCACAAGTGTCTTACATTCCTTTGGTCAAGATAATGACTGTATGTCAAAATAACTTTATGTTGACAGAGAATTCTCCTTGCACGAGATGCTTAAATACAATAATTTATGTTTATGATCTTCCAAGCTTGTATTATGAAATATATTTCTGCAATTTTCAGGATAATAGCATTGTGTAACATTACCCAATCAACTGGATTTCACAGAAACAGCAAAACAACAATATATGCAGCTGACCATGGAAATAACAATCAATATAGGCTTAACAATAAATACGGGGTAAATGTCCCCCTATTCCCAGTAGCATGAAGTCAGAGGAATTTCCAGACATCCAGCAGGTTACGTAGTCAATCACATTTGGAGTAGTCTTACAGACAGCAAACAAACAAGTTAAAAGCACTGATTATTCTTCATTTTTCAATATAATTTTAAAAAGAGCGGAAGCTAGTTAGGGAAATACCTATGTGTTTAAAGTAGGTAGTGAATATCATGTTTTTTTAATAAAGATAATAATAATTTCACATAATGGTGAAATTTAAACTTTCTGGTAATATAAAATAAGACTTTCAGGGCATTTAAGAATGTTCAGGGATAATTATGAGCTTGGTATGACATTTAAAAACCCAGTTACTCCTCATTTTAATAAGTAATTATTTTTTCGAGGATCTTTGAGCAAATTTTAATTGCATAAAACATTAGGTTCGCATCCATTTAGTGATCTCTACTTGATTGCATTCTGGGGACTTCAAAAGCTCACCCCAAGGAAAAGTGTAAACTCTCTTAACCACATGTTCTGCTGTGCTTGTACTTACACCAGAGGTTACTATGAATTTCACCATTACATCTTTTTGACCTGCAAATCCAGGCCATAGGCTTGCATTTTCCCACTAACCGTGCCTCGTCTTCATGACTTTTAAAAGTTTCTATGATTTATTTAGGACTTCGACCTTGAAATTACACAATCACATAACTGAGAATACTTCTCAAAATAGGTACAAGAGAGAGACTACTCCTAAAGCACGTGGGAGGAGAGGCTTGCAAATTTCAGTGAAAGCAGGCATGGAAAAACATTTTAACAACTGCATAGGTTGTGACAATTGCACAGCAGGTTGAGGGAGTGCCATGAGAAAATGTGATCTTAGAGTAAAACCTTCTACAATGGGCAAAGTCTAAAATTTGGTTTGAAGGCCAAAAGAGATGGACATGAGGGAGTCTGGAAGGATATAATGCATAAACCATTGAAGCTTTTGGAATGAAGACATCTGAATTTGGGTGACCAACAAATGGTTGATGGCTGTCAGCTGCCAAAGCATTTTCTGGGATTTTAATGTACTGGCCTCAACTAAATTTGACAGACAACTCATGAGGGGTCAAACAGATACTTTAGTAGAGTTTGCAGGATTGAGATTTCAGAGTTGGGTTGGGGGAAGGGGTTAAAATCACAGAGGGTGCATGTTCCAGTGTGATGGGGAGTCAGGATATTTTAGTGGACCTTGAAAGAATGAGAGCTGACAAAAATGAACTGACATTATTTTTTCACAGCCTCTTTTGTTCCATCTTCCATAGCACATAGCAGGCTGTAACAAATTCTGCCCTGAAATGGACATGGAGTTACATTTATGTCATAAGATACTGATATACAGGTTAGATTGGACCTGAACCTTGAGGCAATGGATGATTTGGACACCTGATTACGGGCTCCTTTGTAAACAGAGCTAGATCCATTACGCTGCTTAGAAAAATGCAATGTAATGGGAATATAAGGAGCATGACTAGATATTAAAAATGGACGCAAAGTCAACATGTTTTGAGACACGGGATGTGCGGGTAAATGAAGGTGATAACAGGGATGATGTAGTCGGTATATATTAACTGGAGAGTAAACAAAAATATTTGAACTGTGTGTGGAAAGTTACAACTACATCTATAAAGAGTCAAAAGTCCAAAGAATTCATTAGGAACACCACATAGCAATGGTAAACTTGAGAAAGAGAACATTTGGCCTATTAAGAAGTGAAAAGACTAGTTAGGAAGGAAACTGAAAAGATTTCTCAATAAGCTAGTTATAATTTTATAACTAGGGGGAGCTCTAGGGGGAGCTCTGTCTCACCTCTTTGGGAAAGCCTGCTATATCATTACTATCAACAGGGACTTAAAATGGGCAGCAGCTGACCTTCCCAGGAATCTTATGACCCTGGGGATAGATATCCCTTCCACTTAGAGGCCAATCAGAAGCCAGCACCTCTTCATTGTTCAAGGGAAAGGTTGCTGCTGTTGCAGACATTGCACTGGTCTGAGGCCTAGGATCAACATGGAGAGGAACACAGTTAAGTGATCCCTGGATGAGGGGTTGCTGAGGAGATGAGAAAAGGTAGCCAGAGCAGAGGTAGCAGGTTGCCCTTTTCCGACTCCCAGGTCCCTCAATCAAGCCTGACTACAAAGGACACCCCAGAAATCCAAAAATACCAAGGTTTTCTTACATACGCCTGAGAAGCAAATCAGCAATATACCACTTAATGAAAAACAGTGATGGCAGGTTGGGGCCTGAAAGTGGCTATTATTCAGTATTCACTAAGTTGAACCAGTCAAAATGCCACGGGCTAGAAGGCCAGGACGGAGGTTTTCTATGGCTCCTGATTCCCCAAAGTCTATAGGTCCAAGTGAGGCATGTGATGAACTATCCCCTTTTAACTGGATGAGTGCAGCTCCTACAGCTGTCTCAACATCATCCAAGACAAAGCAGCCTGATTAATTTATCCCAATCCACCACATTCATTGATACACAGTAGCAGCAGTGTGTATCAGTGTGCACTGCAGAAACTTCCCAAGGATCCTCTGACACCACCCTCCTAATAACTTCTACCAACATTAAAGATAAGGGCAGCAGATTCAAGTTCCCTCCGAGCCACTTACCATCTTGACATGGAATTATATCATTGTTCCTTCACTGTCACAGAGTCAAAATGGCTTATATTCCATGAATGAATTTTTTAAAATAGCCTCTTTAGACTCCTCTATATCAAAGAAATCAAATTCTACTGATCCAATCTTCGCTCATAATGAAAATTCACCACTGCTGGCAACATCATTGTGAATCTCCTTTGTATTCAGTCAGATATGATTACTTCCTTCCTGGAATGAGGCAACAAGAACCACATGTAGGACTCTTGTCATTTTCTGTCTAGCATGTTGCATTGTCCTCATATAACCTTTCTGACCCTAGCTCTCAACTAATAAAGGAAATTAGATACATTCTTGACCATCTTATCTGCTTTGAAGAGTGTGGGACTGGAAAAGTTCAATCGGTCAGGCAGCTTCCGAGAAGCAGCAGAATCGACGTTCTGAACATAAGCCCTTCATCAGGAAAGAGTCTTGTGGCCCAAGGGGGCTGATAAATGGGAGGGGGTGTGGCTGGGGGGAAGGTAGCTGGGAATGCAATAGGTAGATGAAGGTGAGGGTGATGGTAATAGGTTGGAAAGGATGGAGTAGCGGAGAGGTGGGAAGGATGATAGGCAGGCAGGACAGTTCAAGAAGGCAGCGCAAAGTGGGAAGGTTGGATCTGGGATAAGGTTGGGGGAGGGGAAATGAAGAAACTGGTGAAATCAACCAATTCCATGTGGTTGGAGGGTCCCAAGGCAGAAGATGAGGCATCCTTCCTTCAGGCATTGGGTGTTTGGGGTTTGGCGATAGAGGAGGCCTAGGACTTGCATGTCCTTGGCGGAGTGGGAGGGGGAGTTAAGTGTTCGGCCACATGGTGGTGGGGTTGTTAAGGTATGTGTCCCAGAGATGTTCTCTGAAATGTTCCGCGAGTTGGTGTCCTGTCTCCCCAGTGTAGAGGAGACCACACCGAGAGCAACAGACACAGCAGATGATGTGCGTGGAAGTACAGGCGAATCTCTTTTGGATGTGGAAGGAACCTTTGGGGCCTTGGACAGAGGTTAGGGGGACGTGTGGGTGCAGACTTTGCACTTCTTACAGTGGCAAGAGAAGGTGCTGGGAGTGGAAGGTGGGTTGTTGGGGTGCATGGACCTAACAAGGGAGCCACGGAGAGAATGGTCTCTCTGGAACACAGATAGTGGAGAGAAGGGAAATATATCCTGGTGGTGGGGTCTGTTTGTAGGTGGTGAAAATGGCAGAGGATGACGTGATGTATCCAAAGGTTGGTGGGGTGGAAAGTGAGGACCAGGGAGGTTCTGTCCTTGTTGCGATTGGTGGGGTGGGATTCAAGGACGGAGGTGCGCAAAGTGGAGGAGATACACTGGAGGGCATCATCGACCACATGCAAGTAGAAATTGCTGTCTTTGAAGAAGAAAGCCGTCTCAGATATTCTGTGATAGAATTAATCCTCCTAGGAGCAGATGCAGCGAAGGCTGAGGAATTGGGAATAATTTCTATATTGGAATTGGTCCTCCTGGGAGCAGATGCGACGGAGTCTCTGTGGTATAATTGGTCCTCCTAGGAGCTTTTAGTGCGTGTTTCCCAGAGATATTCTCTGAAACATTCTGCAAGTTGGTGTCCTGTCTCCCCAATGTAGAGGACACCACATCAGGAGCAACGGACACAGTAGATGACGGGGTGGTAGTACAGGTAACTCTCTGTCGGATGTGAAAAGTTCAGTTGGGACCTTGGACGGAGGTGAGGTGGGAGGTGTGGACACAGGTTTTGCACTTTTTGTGGGATCAATGTGGATTTTACCAGTTAACTCATTTCCTCTCCCCCCACCTTATCCTAGATCCAACCTTCCAACTGGGCATTGCTCTCTTGAACTGTCGTACCTATCCATCTTCCTTCCCACCTATCCCCTCCATCCTCCTGTCCGACCCATCACTTTCATCCCCACCTTCATCTACCTATCACATTCCCAGCTACCTTCTCCCCAGCCCCACTCCCCTCCCATTTGTCTTTCAGCCCCTTTGGGCCACAAGCCTCATTTTTGATGAAGAGCTTATGCTCTTCGATTCGTCGATTCTGCTGCTCCTCGGATGCTGCCTGATCTGCTTTGCTTTTCCAGCACCACACGCTTCGAAGCTGATCTCCAGCACCTGCAGTCCTCACTTTCTCCATCTTATCTACCTGTCCTGACACTTTCAGGGGTCTCTCAACATGCAGTCCTGTGTTCATCTACACTTTTCCTCAGAATCCTCTCATTTATTTTATGTTCCATTGTCTTATTTGTTCTTGTCTCACTTTGTTTTTTGGATTGTATTCCAATCACCAGGTTCCTTCCCACCTCACCAATCCATTGACATCTCTTACAGTCTGCAGTTTCTTTCTTACAACCAAGCACATGTCTAAGCCTCGTATCCTCTGAGTACTTCTCAATCATGCCCCTTCAATTGAAGTCTAAATCATCAATATGTACCCCAAGCAAAAAGTAACTTAGCGCTGATCCCCACAGAACCTCTCTGGAAACAGTGGTCCAATCACATTTACAACAGTCCAGTTGACCACGACGCACTCATTCCTGGCACTGAGTCAAATTTGGCTCCAACATGTAACTTTCTCCTGGAGGCCATGTCCATTTGATTTACTGGTCAGTCTGCCATGTGGAACATCTGCTAATGGTCTTGCCAAAATCCTACATCAAGCACATGAATCATCCTTTTTACTTCTTCAAGAATTTCTATCAACTTTAAGAAGTTCTACTGCTGTTCACAATGGGACTTTGCATTTGTTCCCCTAGTTTTTCTAAATTATTTTTCTTTGAAGTAAACATAGATATTGTTGAAGGTGTGTTGTAAAACAATAAAAAATATGAGAATTATACCATCCCACTGTGCAGTGTTCAGTCAAATTCATAAATACAGATTAGCATTTTATGAGTTCTTTACAGGTAAACATTAATTTCTTTCAATAGCTACTGCTCATGACATTATTTTAACCTTTTTACTGCAACCTATTTCGAGGGGATGTAGATGTACAAATTTCTTTTATCGAAGAAGATTAAGTCAGGTAATATATAACACAATGACATAAAATATGTTTTGTTTTATGTTTTTCCTTGGCTAGTACATTCCGGGATACACCTACAAAGAAATCAGATTGCCCATCTTCAGTAAGTTCTTTAACTATTAGCAATATTTTTGAAAGTTTGAAATTGTTAATATTGTTTTTATTGAAATTATCTGTTTAAGATTTGAATGCAAAAATCTATTAGGTTGCTTGAAACAGAGAAAAAAATTGGCAAAATTATAAAATGGGAAGCATCAGAGCATGAAGGTGCCACATGAGAGTTAAGCTGTTGAAAAAAATATGTCATGGTTATCAGCACATGTCTGTCTTCAAGCTGTACTGTGTTATAGCCCGAATATATTCAGTTCCAATTAATCTGGGCGGCCAAGATCAAGGCTCTATGTGTCCCTTAGAAACTTTTTCAGAAGTTGTGATTGCCAGGATTCCCCTACTCAATCTGACCCCACATCAGACAGAATTGTGAACAAAATAATTTCTCAAGCCCATTTATCTTGGTGGTCTCTGAAAATCCCATTGACCATGGTTAAATCCAAGTTGCTGCCAATCTTTGGAGTTGGAAATGAGTTGCTGGAAAAGCGCAGCAGGTCAGGCAGCATCCAGGGAACAGGAGAATCGACGTTTCGGGCATAAGCCCTTCTCATTCCTGAAGAAGGGCTTATGCCCGAAACGTCGATTCTCCTGTTCCCTGGATGCTGCCTGACCTGCTGCGCTTTTCCAGCAACACATTTCCAGTTCTGATCTCCAGCATCTGCAGACCTCACTTTCTCCTCAAAGATGCCAATCTTTGGAGTGCCACTCGACAGTGATGGCCGATGCACCAACTGGAGTAGATGAAGAGTTGGGAAAGGAAGAAATTCCTAGAGGTGCTACAGGTAGCACTACTGTTTATGTTTATACTGTTTACTAACCATAACGTGCTCTGGTGAATCAACTGCTCTTGGACTGGCATGCAATTTGCTTAGAAAATGACAGGGGAAGATGCTATAAACCTTTGTACACATAATCAGTTTGAAAGTTACATGACATGCACTGCCAACAGATGGAAAACAATAAAGCAACCTGGAGTTCAGCAGACTGCAAGATGAATTGGATAGCTGTGTCAAAAGGAAATTATACATCTGAATGGAACAGAATGTGGGAAAGCTAAGACTGGATCTGTCTATCAATTGCTGCAAATTATAATGAAAAACTTAATGGTCTTAATATGAACCTGAATGTACTGAAAGAATCAATGAAGTCTGTTTGTTAGTCTCCCAATTGAATAATTCCGCATAGTTCAGATTTGAGTGTAATGTCCAAATAGAAGTTAATTACTCAGATGTCAGTAACACAATAATCGTTATGGTTATATAATAGTTATGTAACCTGGGTTCCCTACAGTCTTAAGGTTCATCAAGCTTGGCTGTTGTAGATGTTGCATTTTCTTAGAATCTCTAGTTATACATTAGTTGCTTCACAACCATCTCTTACATGCCCAGGAGATCTTCCCAGTATCTTTAAAGGACCTTGATCCTTGATATAAATCATTCATTTTACCCAAAATTTAAATTGAAGTGAGGTTCCTTCTCTCAAACTGGTTATGTTAATGGTTTATCTGTTGATGCACTGAGATTAGATTCCCTTCAGTGTGGAAACAGGCCCTTCAGCCCAACAAGTCCACAACGACCCTCCAAACAGTAACCCACCCAGACCCATTTCTCTCTGACTAATACACCTAACAATATGGGCAATTTAGCATGGCCAATTCACCTAACCTGCACACCTCTGGATTGTGGGAGGAAACCAGAGCACATGTAGGAAACCCATACAGACAAGAGGAAATGAGCAAACTCCTCACAGACAGTCGCCTGAGGCTGGAATCGAACCCGGGTCCCTCGCGCTGTGAGGCAGCAGTGCTAACCACTGAGCCATCGTGCCCCCCCCAATTGAGCTACTGTGCCGCCCCAAATCTGTTTGATTTCTGACATTATAAAGGCGATGTTATGGACTATTTAGGGTGCTTAACATAACTTTGCAGCTAGTTTGTACGCAAGCTGGAATATTGTCTCCTCCTGGCTAATTATCTCACATCACCGAACTATCCAATTGTTCTTACTTTCCTATTGATCCAACTATTGGCTGGTACAAGTACATACAAATTGGACAGCGACCCCAAAGGTTAATTGTACTGGATGGGTAAGGTGACACAAAGCAAATTCTAGTCTTCTCTCAAGCAGCTTAGCTTTTAAACTCTGCCAATTTGTTTACTTTTCCTTTCCAATCATGTTCATCCCAGCTGTTTCGCCTTCAATTTGCAAACCTACAAGTTACAAAGCACCAATTTATTTACCGATAATTTTGTGAATTGTGTGAATTTCATGGGAATTAGAGATATGATGCGGAACCTTTCAAAAGGCTGCGATAAATAGGCAGAGGCTGCCGGTCATGTAGCTGGCTCTCCAGCCGGCGACACACACTGCGAAAATGTATCAAAGTAACAATGACTGTAATGGTCAAAACAAATTGAATGATTAAGAAAGCGTAGGAGGCCATACGAGCCCAGACAGACTGTCCTACATTATATACCACATCCCACCATTTGTGGTCTCCTAAAGTTTTGATTCCTTTCTCAATATCTTTGTTATCCTGTTGCATGTGAACCAAATGTTCTTGCGAGGTAGCTGTACGTTGAAGGATCGACTTCAGGCTAATGGACAGAGGGGGGATTGGGTGGCCAAAATGGACCACAGACTTTAGAGTTTCCTCCTGAAGAGGCAGCTCCAACTGTATTTCTGTAACATTGTGCAGGTGAACCGGTAATAACACTTTGCCTCCAACCTTGACTGGTTCAACTGGGTAAAGACAGAACATTGGCATGTTAATTGGGCATAAGGTTTCCCCATGATGCAGATGAGAGGCACTGGTTGTAATACAGTACCTTCCCCTACCCACATAGACAGTTCTTGCCTGCCCAGGGCTCCACTGGCTTACAGCAACTGTGCAGTTTGGCGAGTGTTCGTCCAGTGTGAAGCCACAGGCCGGGGTGGTATGCTGGTAGACGTCACACCTACACACCCACTCATTTCCAACTTGTCGACAGCACTGTAAGTCTGGGGCTAGCCATGTGCCCTTTTTGTTGATCAGCCATCGAGGATAGTCCCTAAATTCCTTGAAGATGGGTTTGCCGTTGGAATGTTCAATGACTCCTATGGATTCTACCTTATACAATTGCGCAGGAGGGGCTGTGGAGTTCAAGACGATTGGGACTGCCAATAATACTGGGACCTGACTGTCAGCACCCTGAGCGTGAGCTCGAGGGGCGAAAAATGCCAAACCGTGCCGCCTTATCTGCTTATATTCTTCTTCTGTCTTATTGGACCCTAGCCATTTGGCCAAGTGGTGATTCTTAACAAAGGCGGGAATACGATTAGATTCAAGGTCTGATAATCCCTTTTGCAGTAAGGTTAGCACAAAGTTCCCATACATACTGCAGGTGACTGCTTTGGAAATATTCTGCTGTGCGTACTCCTCGTTGTTATCCTCAATGATTTCATTGACCTTGTTGACGATGGACTGCATGGCTGTCACAATTTCTTGGGTGGATAACAATGTTTTGCTCTGTTCATGGATTAAGTCCCCACCTTGGTCATTTAATTTAGTCAGAAGCCCCTTCAGTTGCCTCCGTATGACTTCATCATGTTCCCACATTGATTCAACATCTATACGATTCAGGCCAGCCAAACTTGCAGTCGCTCCTATCCCTACCCATTCAGCCAGGTCTCTACGTTTGCGTGGTGCCTTTAGCCCTTCACCCATGTCTGGGTCAGGGCTTCTCCAATCTGTTCTTTGGTTTCTTGCCTGTGAATCCCATACTAATTCCTTCAACATGAGGTGAAACAAATGGAGATAGTTACTATGGCACAATCCATCTGGCAGGGGCAGAGAGCTTAAATTAAAAACAACTGGAACAATTTCAAAGCGGACATCATTATATAAAAATTCTCCTGATTCTATCACTTCTAACCCATTAGTTTGTGGATTAGGTAGGAACATGGGACAAGGAGGATCTAGACTTCTGGCAGCAGTTTTAGCAGGTTTCTTGATGGCCTCTAACCTCACATGAGAGCTGCCATAGGCACTGTCATCATCTGGTTCGCAACGGATGTTACCACTGTGCCTGTTCCAGAACTGGGGCCAGTTTAATGTTTGTATTATTATCAGACGGTTCTTTCCATCAGGTTGTTGGAATATCTTTCCTTTATATGGCACCCCGACATCCCCAACCAGTGGGGCAAACATGCCAAACTGGTCCTGGAACCATCGCCACTGGATTCCCACTGCTGTTCCATTCCCGTTACAGGTGCATTTTATCTGAACACCCTTCCCTTCCTCCACACGAGCGCCAATAGTTCGGTTCCTATACAACATTCCTTCCATGTAACCAGGACTGGCTATCTCCCAGTGACAGGTCCACCGTCGACTCAGACGTTCGGTGATCTCTTTTACTCTTTCTTCTTCCCGAGACTGATTGTACTTATACCATTCAACTTGAGGGCCATGCTGGCACCAACCTTTAATCACTGCCGAGTGGCACACCCAAAGCATGCCGAAATCAATGATCAGGCACATCCACCAAATAATCCTGGCCATACCTAAGAAGCAATCAAAAACAGCATCTGGTTACTTGTTAGTTCAAACATACATGAGATAGGAACTATATCTAACAGGATGCTGGCTAATCACTAATCTCAGCTCCACTTTCTCACCCAAAATCCACCTCCTGCATGTTGAAAACTCTGTGTCAGCCTTGTGTACTCAATAGCTACATATCCATAGTCCCTCAGATAGAAAATTCCAAAGATTCACAACCCTCTAAGTGGAGGAATTTCCCTGAATCTCAGATTTGAATTATCAACCACTTCTCCTGAGATCATGCCCCTTAGTTCTCAACTCTCTGTCAGGGTATCAACCTCTCAGCTTCTGGCAAGCTCCTCAGAACCTTAGGAGAAAGTGAGGACTACAGATACTGGAGAGCAGAGTCAAAATATTTGGTGCTGGAAAAACACAACCGGTCCAAGGAGCAGGAGAATCGACGTTTTGAGGATAAACCCTACATCGGGAATGCACTGGAGTGAGCATAGCCCAAGGGGTCTAAGAAATAAATGAGAGCCGGGTGGGGCTGGGCGAAGGTAGCTAGGAATGTGATAGGTGGGTGAAGGTGGGGGACGATGGTGATAGGTCGGAGTGGAGGGTGAACCGAATATATGGGAAGGAAGATGGTCAGGTAGGACAGGTTGGGCTCAATCTGGGGAAGGTGGGACTTGTACAAACAGGACGGTCTTCACTTGAACCAGAGGGGTACTAATATCCTGGCTGGGAAATTTGCTGGTGCTATTCGGGTGGGTTTAAAATAGCTCAGCAGGGGGATGGCAATCTGAGTTATAGTTGCAGTGCACAGGAGGATGAGAGTAGGAAGGACAGGGACAGGATTTCAGGGTCACACCAATGTGCTGGCAGACAGCAAACTGTTTTGAAGTGTGTCTACTTCAACGCCAGAAGTATCCGAAATAAGGTAGGTGAGCTTGCAGCATGGATAGGTACCTGGCACTTCGATGTTGTGGCCATTTCGGAGGCATGGATAGAGTAGAGTGAGGAATGAATGTTGCAGGTTCCAGGGTTTAGATCTTTCATTAAGAACAAGCAAGGCAGTCAAAGAGGGGGAGGCATGGCCTGGTTAGTCAAGGATAGTATAACGGTGGCTGAGAGAACTTTTGACAAGGACTCGTCTACTGAGGTAGTGTGGGCTGAGGTTAGAAACAGGAGAGGAGAGGTCACACTCCGCAAAGTTCCAGGGAGGTGGAAGACAGGATTAGCAACATTATTCTGGAGAGGAGTGAAAGGAACAGGGTGGTCATTATGGGGGACTTTAACATTCCCGAACATTGACTGGAAATGTTATAACTAGTATGTCGGATGGATCAGTTTTTGACCAATGTGTACAGGAGGGTTTCCTGACACAGTATGTAGAAGGGCCGACAAGAGGGGAGGCCACACTGGATCTGGTGCTTGGTAATGAACCAGGCCGGGTGTTTGATTTAGTTGTCAGTGAGCACTTTGGAGAGAGTGACCATAAATCAGTTATGTTTAGTTTAGCAATGGAAAGGGATAGGTACATGCCACAGGTCAAGAGTATTCGATGGGGTAAGGGCAATTATAATGCGATTAGGCAAGAATTAGGATGCATAGAATGGGGTAGCAAAATGCAGGGGATGCAGACAATGGAAATATGGAGCTGGTTTAAGGAACGGATATTACGTGTCCTTGATAGGTATGTCCCTGTCAGGCAGGGAAGAAGTGATAAGGTAAGGGAACCATGGTTTACTACAGAAATTGTATCTCTTGTTAAGCAGAAGAAGGAGGCTTATGTGTTAATGAGGCAAGATGGTTCAGATGAGGTGATGGAGAGTTACAGATCAGCTAGGAAGGATTTAAGGACAGAGTTAAGAAGAGCAAAGAGAGGACACGAGCAGTCTTTAGCAAATAGAATAAAGGAGAACCCTAAAGCTTTCTATAGATATATGAGGAATAAAAGGATGATTAGGGTAGGAATAGGCCAGTCAAAGATAGAAGTGGGAAGTTAAGTGTGGACCCTGTGGAGATTGGAGAGGTGCTAAATGAACATTTCTCATCAGTGTTCACTCAGGAAAAGGAGAATATTGTAGAGGAGAAGAAAGAGGTACGAGATATTATACTAGAAAGGATCGAGGTTAGTTATGCAGGGATGTTATCAATTCGAGAAGGAGTGAAAGTAGACAAGTCTCTTAGACTGGATGCGATTTATCCGATGATTCTCGGGGAAACTAGGGAGGAGATAGCAGAGCCTTTGACTTTGATATTTGAGTCGTCATTGTCTACAGGTTTAGTACCAGAGGACTGGAGGAATGCAAATATTGTGCCTTTGTTCAAGAAGGGCAGTAGAGATGACCCAGGTAATTATAGACCAATGAGCCTTACTTCTGTTGTAGGAAAGGTTTTGGAAAGGATTATAAGAGATAAGATTTATAATCATCTAGCAAGCAACAATTTTATTTCAGATAGTCAACTTGGTTTCATCAAGGGCAGGTCATGTCTCACAAACCTCATTGAGTTTTTTGAGAAAGTGACCAAACATGTAGATGAGGGTAGGGCAGTTGATGTGGTATACATAGACTTCAGTAAAGCCTTTGATAAGGTTCCACATGCTAGGCTGTTGGAGAAAATGCAGAGGCATGGAATTGAGGGTGATTTAATAGTTTGGATTAGAAACTGGCTTTCTGACAGAAGGCAGCAAGTGCTGGTTGATAGAAAATATTCAGCCTGGAGTCTGGTTACTAGTGGTGTGCTGCAAGGATCTGTTTTTGGACCACTGCTGTTTGTCATTTTCATAAATGAATTAGACGCAAGCATAGGTGGATGGATTAATACATTTGCAGATGACACTAAAGTCAGTGGAGTAGTGGACAGTTTGGAAGAATGTTACAGGTTGCAGGGGGACTTGGATAAACTGCAGAATTGGGCTGAGAGATGGCAAATGGAGTTCAATGCAGATAAATGTGAGGTGATTCACTTTGGGAAGAATAACAGGAAGGCAGAGTACTGGGTCAATGGAAAGATTCTTGGTAGTGTGGATGTGCA
Source organism: Chiloscyllium plagiosum (assembly GCF_037043375.1). NCBI lineage: Eukaryota > Metazoa > Chordata > Chondrichthyes > Orectolobiformes > Hemiscylliidae > Chiloscyllium > Chiloscyllium plagiosum. Next base: position 100,666,232 of record NW_028270144.1, on the reverse strand, counting down.
GAGGGATCTTGGAGTCCATGTGCATGGATCCCTGAAAGTTGCCACCCAGGTGGATAGTGCTGTTAAGAAGGCATACGGTGTGTTAGGTTTCATTCGGAGAGGGATTGAGTTCCAGAGCCACAATGTCATGCTGCAACTATACAAAACTGTAGTGCAGCCACATTTGGAATATTGTATACAGTTCTGGTCCCCATATTTCTGGAAGGATGTGGAAGCTTTGGAAAAGGTGCAGAGGAGATTTACCAGGATGTTGCCTGGTCCGGAGGGAAGGTCTTATGAGGAAAAGCTGAAAGACTTGGATCTGTTCTCATTGGCAAGAAGAAGGCTAAGAGGGGATTTGATAGAGACATACAAGGTGATCAGAGGATTAGATAGGGTAGATAGTGAAAGTTTTTTTCCTAGGATGATGACAGGGGACATAACTACAAATTGAGGGGTGATCGATTTAAGACAGATGTCAGAGACAGGGTCTTTACACAGAGAGTGGTAAGGGCGTGGAATGTCCTACCTGCTAATGTAGTCAACTCAACCGCATTAGGGAGATTTAAACAATCCTTAGGTAAGCACATGGATGATAATGGGATAGTGTAGGGGGACGAGCTGAGAATAGTTCACAGGTTGGCGCAACATCGAGGGCTGAAGGGCCTGTTCTGCACTGTATTGTTCTATGTTCTATGACAGTTCAAGAAGGCGGTGCCAAGTTGGAGGGTGTACTGTCCTACTTGTCCATCTTCTGTCCCATTTATCCGCTCCTCCCTCCACTCCGACCTATCATCATCACGCCTCACCTTCATCCACCTATTGCATTCCTAGCTACCTTCCCACCAGCCCCACCCCACTTCCATTTTTCTCTCAGTACCCTTGGGCAACCCCCACATTCCTGATGAAGAGCTTATGCTTGAAACGTCATCTCTCCTGCTCCTTGGATGCTGCCTGACCGGCTGTGCTTTTCCAGCACCACACTTGTTGTCGCTCAGAACCTTAACCAATTTCAATGAGATGACTGCTCATCCTTCTATGTTCCAGAGAGCGTAGGCCCAATGTGCTTAACCTCTCATCGTAGGACAATCTTCTCACTGTCTCAAAATCAAATATTTCCTTCCTTAGATGTGGGGACCCAAACTGAACAGGAGTCCAGAGTGGTGTTATTAAAGCATGATACAATTGTAGCAAGACTGTATTACTTTTGTACTCCAGCCTGTTCCAATAAATATCACTTTGTAATTTCATTTGTAACATCCTGCTCTACCAGCGTGCTAACTTTTCATGTTTCTTCATGCATCCTTGTCTTGAGAAAAAAGGGGTCAGCATCTTCTGATTCAGGTTTGAGGAAGTTTGAAAGCAATGGACAGCAATAGTGAGATGATGGTCATTAGGGTGAGTTATCTGCCTGCTACTTAATGAAGGGGCATCCTACAAAATATTGAAAAGAAAAATGAAAATAGTAAGGGAATCATTTCCAATAGGCTATGGAAGATCAGAGATGTAACAGTAAGTACATAGAACATAGAACAGTACAGCACAGAACAGGCCCTTCAGCCCACGATGTTGTGCTGACCATTGATCCTCATGTATGTACCCTCATTTCCGTGACCATATGCATGTCCAGCAGTCTCTTAAATGTCCCCAATGATCTTGCTTCCACAACTACTGCTGGCAACGCATTCCATGCTCTCACAACTCTCTGTGTAAAGAACCCGCCTCTGACAGCCCCTCTATACTTTCCTCCAACCAGCTTAAAACTATGACCCCTCGTGTTAGCCATTTCTGCCCTGGGAAATAGTCTCTGGCTATCGACTCTATCTATGCCTCTCATTATCTTGTATACCTCAATTAGGTCCCCTCTCCTCCTCCTTTTCTCCAATGAAAAAAGTCCGAGCTCAGTCAACCTCTCTTCATAAGATAAGCCCTCCAGTCCAAGCAGCATCCTGGTAAACCTCCTCTGAATCCTCTCCAAAGCATCCACATCTTTCCTATGATAGGGCAACCAGAACGGGACACAGTATTCCAAGTGCGGTCTAACCAAAGTTTTATAGAGCTGCAACTAGAGCTCATGACTCTTAAACTCAATACCCCTGTTAATGAAAGCCAAAACACCATATGCTTTCTTAACAAACCTGTCCACTTTGGTGGCCATTTTAAGGGACCTATGTACCTGCACACCAAGATCCCTCTGTTCCTCCACACTGCCAAGAATCCTATCCTTAATCCTGTACTCAGCTTTCAAATTCGACCTTCCAAAATGCATCACCTCGCATTTATCCAGGTTGAACTCCATCTGCCACCTCTCAGCCCATCTCTGCATCCTGTCAATGTCCCGCTGCAGCCTACAACAGCCCTCTATACTGTCAATGACACCTCCAACCTTTGTGTCGTCCGCAAACTTGTTGACCCATCCTTCAATCCCCTCATCCAAGCCATTAATAAAAATTACAAACAGTAGAGGCCCTAGGACAGAGCCCTGTGGAACACCACTCACCACTGACTTCCAGGCAGAATATTTTCCTTCTACTACCACTCGCTGTCTTCTGTTAGCCAGCCAATTCTGTATCTAGACAGCTAAGTTTCCCTGTATCCCATTCCTCCTGACCTTCTGAATGAGCCTACCATGGGGAACCTTATCAAATGCCTTGCTGAAGTAGGAAGGAGAATGAACATTGTGAGTTTATGGTGCGGAAAGATGGATCTTGCCAAAAGGCTAAAGCAAAGTCAAGAAATTATGGAAAGCATGGTGCACAGAAGATTAAACACAACTTATTTGCACTATCGAGCATATTCACATTGATACAGTGGGAAAGCATCAGTTATGGCAAGAAGTTTATGTTGACTACAACGTGTGTTCAAAATGGCTGAAGATGAATAGAAGTGAATAAAGGTTATAGAATTTATTGTAGTTTGGTAAAAAGTATTTATATTGACAAAAGAATTATGCAATGGAAGATCAGAATGTAGGTCTATAGAAAATGGTATCGTGGAGAATGCTCTCAGAGGTTGCATCTAATGGTCTACTTGATTATGACAAGTGAACACTGGCATCTCTCATAAATACGTAAGTGTTTACTGAAATTACTCTGGTACAAAAATGGCACAAAAATAATTTGAGTTCTGAGGAAGGGTCACTCGACCCAAAATGTTAATTCTGATTTCTCTCCACAGATGCTGTCAGACCCGCTGAGCTTTCCAGAAATTTCTTTTTCTAATTTTCATTATCTGCAATTCTTCTGGTTTTCACAAAAATAATTATATCAGTTTAATTCTACAAATAATGCCGCAAAAAGGGCCTTTAATACCATGAGCATTCTGATAAAATATGGTGCATCTGTTTACAAGCTATCTTTTATTTATTCAGAATTTATTTTTGTTGGTGATTTCTGCATTACAACAAACTGAATATTAAAATCAATTTAATTCCAGAGACAGTTACATATTCTGATTTTTAAAAATGAATTCAGTCATTTTACAGCTGTCTCCCACTTCTACAGGAATACGTCTTAGGTCACAGCTTGTTCTTAAACTGGAGGAAGTGGTGATCGATTAATGTATTATAGCTTGAGGGTACCTGCCTTTAAATCATATTATCCTTGCATTTTCAGCTCGTATTATCAAGGTCATTTCTCAGCCAAACATTACCAGAGAGATTGGGACAACTATTACTCGAGTGATTCCATATGGTAGACAAACATCTACATGCACTGTATTTGCAATAGCTGTTTTTTTTAACCTAACTGTTCTTTCACTAATCTTTCCTCATTTCATCTCTCCCCCACCTTGAAGCCAGTGGGGCAAGGGCTTTGTGGAAGTGAATTATTTTGCCTGTCTCACTAATAGTGAGAAAGCACTGTCAGATATCTGTGATGTAAATCAATGCAACTAGTGCACTGATAAAATATTTTAAAGTGCATTAGGTCACGTAACTTGACAATAATATATGGGAGAAGGACTTATTTGCTTTGCCTCCCAGCATTGGAACCTTAGACTTTTGCAGTGCAGAAGGAGATTCTGTGTCTGTTGTCTGTGACCCCCCCTTTACTATGCAGCAATCCAAGACTGGTTCCATTATCCTGCACTTTCCCCATAGCCCTGTATCATCCACCGCTTCAATTTGTTTTTACTTCTATATTTAAAAGATGGTATGGCCTCTACCTCCTTATGCCATAGCATCACATCTCCAATAACCCAGAATAAACCAATATTTTTTTCTAACCCTTATTCTTACTCACAATAATAATTTTAGAATGATGATGCCCCCAATTGTTGACTGCCCAAGTATAAGGAATGATTAACAGATTTAAAATTGCGAGGAGCATGTTTAATATTTGCACGCAGCAGGCATCAGTTTGCGCCGGGAATGTGAACTTGTATAATTATAATGTTAACCCAGTGATAAAAGATTTAAGTAAATGAAAGCTTCCTTATATAAAATTTAAAAAAAAACACTGCAAGTATTCTTATGTTAGTCTGAACCATTGCAAGCATTAAGCTAATTTTAATGCCAGCATCTTGGCTGATGGAAGTGGGGGAAGGGGAAGCTTTTCTGGGTACCACAGTAGCCAGTGTTGACCCCAACATACTTCCTTGTGTTGGATTCATACCGAAGTTACAGCAGCCTCCAATCCAGATTTCCACTTGTGAATCATTTCTCATTACCAAAGTTCGGGAAATTGTCCAATGATGACTGCAGCAGCTTCAAGGGCAAGGTAACATTGCCGAATCATCAGTTGCAGACTTTGTTAATTAAGTCTCTAGAAATAATGGGAAATTCTGATACAATCACTGACTCTGTGGCTGCATCCAAATTAAAACTTCAGGTAAGTGCGAGGTGCAGTGGTTGGAAAGGGCTTGGGACATCCAAACTAAAAAAGATCTGACAAATGTATTACTTATATGGAATGAGCATAGAGTGTCACACTGCTAAATTCAATGCCTTCTGTCCATTTTATACTCAGATGTAACATCAAGCTGAATTTAATTCACCTGTAAGTGAGCTACCTGAATATAAATGAGTGATTAATGATGTTACATTGGTATAGTGACAAACATTGTCCCCGTAGCCCTGGTGAGATCTTGGACAGGGGATAAAGTCTACAATTTTGTGCTTTACTGAGGGTACCCAAGTAATCTTTTATGACTGCTCCGGTTTGAAACACAGTTTTATGACTGCTCAGGTTTGAAACACAGTTGACAGAAATAAGAAAGCAGGTTCCACTTTGAAAAACATTCATTTGTCATGACTTGAGTCCAACTGAAATTACATTTGGATCCCTTCCTGCTCACCACAAAATTTCAACCACATTGAATGCTTTAAAAACTAGAATGATTGATTGAAAATCAAGTGAGTTTTTACTTTCCCTTACCTCAGTTGATCTTTCAAAAATGGAAAATCAGAAGGTATTCGGTAAAGCTGCAAATCTGAACAACAGTGGAGGTAGAATTAAGACTCACACAGGTAAACCTGTATCCTGATGCTGATATTAACAACACTGTTTGAAATGAGTGAACACTTACTTATAAAATAGTGGCCTGAGGAATTTGATACAAATACATGAGTTGTGTTCGGAAGTTTCAATTTTATGTCAGGCTCCATTCAACAAAAGATATCCTTCATTGACTTATCATTTTACACGTTTTTTTAGACTTGATTCTGAAGGAGTGGATTCTAGTTAAGTAACAGCCCAAAATATCTTTTGCTTCTCAGAAACTAAGGTCACAGAAATTACAAGAATTGTTACAACTAAACCAGAAATAAAAATAATTAGTGGAAAGGTCATTCAAACTGGTGAGTTCTTCGTAATTTAACTTGATTATTTTGATGACGTTCTGTAACATGTCTACTATTCTCATAAATAAATATTTTTATGAGGAAACAGAATGGGACATGAAACAGCAATTCTTAAACTTATTTCATGTATTTATTTCTAATGAATATTTGATAGGTGCACTTCAGTTTGATGTAACATGAGAAGTAAATTATGAATTGGAAACTTTAATGATACCATTAAAGGAAGAGGCACATTGGCAAAAGCAGTGTCAATGTGAAAGCAAAGAGAACCCAAGGGAAAAAGCAGATTATCTGATGTGGCTCCAGCTGCAAGCATTGTGAGGGGTGAAGAGGTTCTGGTCACTGGGAGTGTAGGTGAGAATTGTCCAGTGAGACTGGAACTAAGAGAGAGCTGGTGTGCATAGGCCAGTGGGAGAGATTGGAGTGTCAGGCCAGAGGGAACAGCAGAGAGAGAAATAGCAAAGATCACTGCAGTTCCCAGCAGGAAGTGAATGGGAGATCAAACCTTGCCACCTTGCAGGGAAGGTGGGAGGGAAAAACACTACAGAAGAAAATAGGGGGAATAAATGCCAGCCCAGTCAACAATCCTGTGAATGATTTTGTTTTTCAAAAGAGGACCCTGAGTGGAGTGAAAATTGAACAAGTGAAAGTGACAGGGACTGTGGACAAAGAGCCGGAAAATGTATTTATATTAACTAGTAGTGATACTGGAAAAGCTAATGGCATTTTTAATTGGGAGGCCTTGGATCTGCAATATTGGTGATACCTAGATATTTAAAGATATGTAGAGTAAATACTGGTGAGTGAAAACAAGACAGATATTTAATAACACTAGGAAGCTTATTGCAAACTGGATGCAATCCATGTACGTGACCATGTAAGCCGAGGTCCAATTGAAATTGATGCTCAAGCTACATTTAAATTATATACAAGAGCTGACTGCAAATCTGCAGGTAGCTCAGCAATGAAGCAGACACAGTTATAAATCACTGCAGCTGTTACTCTCAGGTGAGTGTGGGAAGAGGACCAATAATGACCTTCAGTATCGCTGTGGAGACAGAGGAACAACCTTTCTCTTCCTGAAGTGGAAAGAACTACCATTCACCTCATAAGACCATAATAGGACATTAAGGTGTAGAAAAAGAAGTAGATCACTCAATTTATCAGGGAGACAGTGAGGTCTGCAGATGCTGGAGATCAGAGTTGAGAGTGTGTTGCTGTAAAAGCACAAAAGGTTAGGCAGCAACCAAGGAGTAGGAAAATCAATGTTTCAGGCCAGAGCCCTTCATCAGGAATGATGAAAGCCTCTTGATGAATGGTTCCAACCCGAAACATCAACTTTCCTGCTCCTTGGATACTGCCTGACCTGCTGTGCTTTTCCAGCGACGTACTCACATCAGTCTGCTCCTCCATTCAACGAGGTAACGGATGCCCTAATCATTCCACTTTCCTACCTTTTCCTCATAACATTTGATTCCTGATTACAAATCTGACTATTTCAACCTTGGATATATTTAACGATCCATCCCCAACAGCCCTTAATGATAAAAAGTTCCACAGATTCAATCCCCTCTGAAAGAAAAAAATCCTCCTCATCTCAGTCTTAAATGTGTACCCGCTTATTCATTGATGATGCTTTCTGGTCCTAGACTCTCCCACAAGAGGACAGAACCTTTCTGCATCTACCCTGTCAATTCCTCTAAGAATCTTAAATTTTTCACACACCTTGATGAGACTCGAAGCAAATTAAAGTATTTTTGATAAGATCAGCTGCCAGAGAACATGAATTATTTCTTTTTAAAATGTCACACAACTTCATTTGAGAGTTTCATTTTAGCTTTGCCAATAAGTGATTAGCATTTGAACAAAGTTAAGCAGATACTTTGTAATATCAGTCATTTATCTGGCATGCAGAAAAGTAATCTCTTGTTTTTGTAAATGGATTAAATATGTCTTGGAGTTCAGTATGCCATTCTGTTTTCACTCAGTCTATAATTTCAGTGATGTAACAGTTGTTTTGAAGGTATAAATATTAATAAATTTGGTCTGCTAAATGCTTACTGCTAAATTGGGCTATAGTTCCAAAACAGATGATCAAGTCCTGTGCCTGATGCAGAGATTGGGCCCTTTGCAAAAGCAAGTTAGAATCCTAATGCTGCAGGCGTCCATTTTACCAAATATTTTAGCTTAGTCATAGCTGCTACCAGTTTTCATGAAAATCAGGTTAACGTACAATCTGACCTTTAAATCTATCTTTAATTAGACTACTTCAGCCTGCAACCAAAATGTCTGTTTTCTTAAAAGAACTTAACCAATTAGGACTTCATTTTAAAACCATGGGCTGCTGTCAGCCACTACATATTCTCACCCCAAAATTGTTGTTGCATCTTTTTCTCTGCCAATTGCTGTCCATTCTCTCTGCCCTCTCTCTATTTCTCCCCTTTATCATGATCATTTACCCTTCTCATTAAATAAATGACAGAAAATGTCAGCATTCAAGTCACCAGGCAAGTTGTCTGGAGCCATCCAGTTCACTGGTATGATATAAATGAGACCTATTGATCAATACTGGGTCAAGATCAGGATTGCCTATTTCAGACCAAGAATCACTCAGTGAAAATCTTTCTCCAGTAACTAATGTTTAAATGTAATTTAAAGCTGTGATGATAGATGTGCCAAGATTGAAAACAGGAAGTATGTGAGGTTAAGAATCATCTTCCCAACTGGATACATTACAATATTAAGAACACAAGCAATATAGAGTTTCTGCAGAGACTTAAAGTAATTTTATTATTCCCTCTCTCTCTCTCAACATTGATTCAGGTTCAATTGAACGCGATGCTGACACCTTTACAAAACTTATTGAAGGAGGAGGTTCGTAGTTCTTTTTAAGAATGCTTAATGAAATTTTGTAATTTCATAACTGATGGTTAGGTTGGGATCCTTATTGTCAAAATATACAGATGAAGGGCATAGTCTAATTGACTACTGAGGTCATTTGTAAAGAAAGACCGTTGGGACACAGGTAGTAGCGAGGAAGCAGGCATGGGTAATGCTGCATTCTGTAAATCAACCTATCATCAATAAAGACATTAATGTCCAGTTCTGCCTTGCAATCAGATTTAGGGAGTGAGAGAGAAATTTTTCAGTTTCTCACCTGTCACATTGTCTATTTTGTCTCTCTCAGGATATTGTTTGCTCTGTACATTATGAGACATTCCTGAGACCTCTGACTCTTGGGAATGCTTGGTAGATTTAGATTTTATTGTAACATGTACTCAAGAACAGGAGAACAATGGAAAGTGTATAATGTCACCACACATGCACCATCTTAGGTATAAAGGTTCCTCGGTATAAAAAAATGTGGGTACAAAATAATAATAGAAACAAAGTGAAAAATGTTAAGCAATCCCTTCATAGAATAAGTAGAAAAGTAAAAAAAAAAATTAATAGTGAACATTAAAGTACTTCTTAATATAAACTAGCAAAGTAAAGGAATAAAGCTAAAAGTTCAACAGGCTTTTGATGAGTCTTTAGCTTAGCTCACTCTCTGGAAGACCTCAGCTCTCAGCTGCCTGTTCACGGCACTGCTGCTGCAGATATTACTGGCTCTTCCTACATCAGGCCATGACGCAGTCAGCACTGATGAAGCTGCCACCTCTCCGAACTCCTCCTGCTGCCTCTGGATGCGCCAATGCAGGACCCATTCACATGCCAAGATACCACCTCTCCAGGCTGAGAAACCAGGCCAAGACACAGCCATGCCGGGCCAAGAGACTGTCATGGGCTGCCCAAAGGATGAGCCAAGCCACCACCTTGCCAGGCAGAGACATAGCTGCACCGGGCCGAGAGACCATCAAGTACCTCCAGGAGACTGACACAGGCTGAGCCAGGCTGAGAAGATGCATCACCTCTGTGATGAGCCCATGAGTGAAGAAAGAAAAGTAGGACCAAGAGAGAAAAAAAGAGAAAGACATGGATGGAATGGATGAGCTCCAACTGAAGCTTCCTACTTCACCACCATCTTGGCATAGGAACCATAGTAACATTTAGGATGGTTTTTAATTAACGGAAGTTTGTTTCTGTAGATTTGTTTATCTTGATAATTACATTAAATTTTTAAACATTTACAGAGCAGCAATGACATTTGAAGAAGAACATCCTGTTTTGACAATTATGCCTCTTTCCCTCGTGAGGCTCTCTGCGTATTCTATATATAACTCATGCAAGAAATTCTACAGTAAATTGAGTTCAGATTGTACATACAGAATGCTCTTTACTCTGTGTGATCTGTGCTTTCCCATCAAAGTGGCAAATTTAAAGTTTAAGAACGGAGAATCTGCCTGTCAAATTTTCTGTTGTCAGAGATTGTGGTAGAGCTGTCAACATTGTTCACTGCCAGCATAGAAGATAATCCACTCAATCGCCAGGTAATTTTGTGGAATTACCTTTGAGCGGTCAATGAGTTGAAATGATATCTTGTGAGCGGAATATGAAAGGACTAATCCACTTATCACTTGATTTAAAACTGTCTGTTACACAAATCGTGTATGTTGAGTGGCAGGTAGCTATGTTTTAGGATTAATGCTCTGACTCTGTCCCAGGCTCCCTCTCTTACTGCTACAAACGCACTCAGTGTGAAGCACTTGCTGAAACTTAGGAGACACTCCAGGCTGAAATACAAGCCAGGCTGTTTCCTCTCTTTAGCTAATCAAATTGTCACAATGAGCAGAGGCAGGAAGCCAGGAATGTCAGCTCATGTCATCTGACATATATTTCATACTTGCTCTCTGATTTGGAACATAAGAAATGCGAGACCTAGCCCTGACTTCTCAGAGCTCAATGCTCCCTCACCCTGTCTCTGGTAGAAATCAGATAGAGGAGGTCAGTTATGATGCAGCATGAGACTAAATAACTCCATGTTACATGGCCCACCCCATCTCCTCCCTAGGTATGACCTACTGACTGCAATTTGAAACTGAAAAGAGTTTGGACACCCATCCCAGGTTGAAGGGGGTCCTCTGTACACATCTCATTCAGGCTCTGATGACATGATCAAGGCTAGATCCAAGATTTCAATTTGGGGCCTGAGCAGAGAAGTGGTGGTGCCTTTGCCGTCAGGCCAAATCTGCCAACAGCTGGACCAAAGGCCAGGCAACATCCTGAAAGATTCATTTTATTTTTGAGTTTCCTTGGCTTTGAGGAGTAGGAATGCTTAGGCCTCCAATGGCTTGAGCTTGCCATTCATCTTTCAGTTGGATTCCCAATCAATCCATCACAATTTCCCTAACTGGTGAAATCTCTTCTGGCAAGCCTTTAACACTGTCCTGCTCACCTGAATTCCCCTAACCCTCCCACACACCCCAAGCTGACCTCAGAACAGGTATCTAAATTAGGCCATAAGTTCAAAGCTGCCTGGTTTTCAGGTGGTTGAGACAAAAATCAAAAGTTACTTCAATAACTTAGTAAAGGTTTCTTTTCTTTTAACGCATACTTTGCTTAGAAGTAGTGAAGCTTTCCTGAAGTATGTCACTGTTTTTGCGGACAAGTATTATTTCAATTTTGAAATGTCACATTCTAGTGAAGAACAGTGATGAAGTCTTTGATTTAATCCTCTATAAATACATCAGGGCCATGCCTTCTAGGGAAATAAGATCAGAAATCAGTATTGAACCCAATCGATGAAGTCTTCCTAGCTGTGGAAGTATGTGGGCAATGGTGGGAAATCTGGGAGAGTTGTTTGAGATTGGCAGTGACGAGTTTCTAAATACGTGAGTAAAAAGTCCCCATTTTCCAGAAAGTTTTAAACAGTGAGATGAGAGTCTCACTAGCGAATGGCAAGATACTAATTTGCATGTATTCACATCCTCCTTTTGTGTCAGCTCGCCTCGCTGATTTGCAGTTTCCCATTTTTCTGCCCATTGGATACAAACCAGAAGGTGACAATTCCTACCAACTCAACTTACTTTCCAGCTCTGCATCTTAGATAATTGTCACCAACATCTCAAGGCATGCTCCATGGATAAGGACTATTTGCCCACTCCCACCCTTCAGGACATTCAGGTCTCCATCAGCAAAGAAGACAACATTTTCCCTCTCTCTGATATGTTTGAAGCAATTCACAGGAATTGTGCAAGGTAGCTGCAGACTGCCAGACCTTTACAAAATGGCGCTGACACCAGGAATCCTGGGTGGGCTTGGCAGTGACTATAGGATGTGGTGCGTAAGTAATGAGATGAGTCTGGGAATATAGCATGAGTAAAATCCCTTGGGCTTATATTGAGAAACTATCCATGAAACTCGCCAAAACCAACACAACAGATTTCTGTTGGGTTTGGGTTATTTTGTATTTGATCTCGCCTGAGGAGATAAAATCATTTTCTGTTCTGACAGCTGTCAAGGGCTAAGTCTATTAACTTTTCATTTGAGTCTGATGCAAGTTCAAAGGAAGTATGACTGCAGCAAATTAAGTAAATGGAATGGATCCACCAGTTCATAGCTTGATTAGATAACTATCTCAGGAGGAACTGCATGTTTTGAAAGTTGTTTCATTTCCTGAAACAAAATGATTACCCAGAAATTATCCCAAGAGATATTATGGTATGAATGCTCCATGCAATTGTCTCAAAGTCTTCTACCTACTACTTTAATAGAAGCATTAATTAGGAAATTAAAATAACTGAGTTATTGTATCTATTAAATATGTGACAAGAATTTAATATTAATATATTAAGTAATTGAACCATAAATATCGCGTGACTTATTGTTTACTTTATGTCTTGCCGCTCAATGAAATTAGTAAATTGCATGTGTCTTATTCAGTAAATATTTTGTATAATAAATTTAGTTTCATCAGGCACAACTGAAAAATCACATCATTAATCTTCTTGATAATTACCGTCAGTGGATCTAATAATCTTGTGGTATTTTCTGTATGTTTTCTATGTCTTTCTGTGGTCTCAGCAGTGAAATCATTTAAGATTCACCATTGACATGTATCTTGTCAGGAACACAGTACACAAAGTATACCAGGATTATTGAGGGTGATCCTAAATTACTTGAGGATGAAGACATCCAAAAGCTCCTTCATGGCGGTTAGTGAGCTGATGGCTCTGGCCTTTGCCTCCTGAAGCATGGACTCATAGAGTCTCCATTCCCTATTTATAACCTCAACCAACTAATTGTTTGTATTTCCTATCTCTATGTAGAATTTGCATCATTTTGTTGTGTCCAGTGCTGAAAGTTATTTTTCTCTGGACATGTGTTACTCATACCCAACATTTAAAAACGTCTTATTCTTAACAATCTAAGGAAACAATTCTTTATATTTATTTGTAACCTTCTTTGGTGCTGGATATCAAAATCCAGCCTGAGAAATTTTGCCTAACCTTCATTAACAATCCAAGGTTGCCTTTGTTAATGTCCAATTAACACTGGAAACTTACTTTTAGATGTATTCACCGTTTGAGTAATAATGTACTGGATTTTTTTTCTGTCAATATTTTGCACTGAAGTCTGATGACACAACTTTCAGAGGCTTTCATTTCCCTTTGTTGATGAACGTGGCGAGGGTGAGACCCTTATCTTTATTCATTAGCAAAAGTGTTCCACCATTTTATATTAGATGCTAATTTCAAAGGAGATTTCTAGTTCACACCCCCTCCCCGGGTTTATCATTGGGCACAACCTTTTGTATTATCTATTTTGGTTGTTTGCCATGGAGGTCAGAATATTCAAATGCAGTCAGTGGAAACCTCCTCCCATACACTTTCCTCCTCATTAACAATTTTTATATTCGGCATCAAAATTATTATGTTCTCATTAATGAATTTACATCCCATTAACAATCTAAAGAGACATACATTTTTATTCATTATATCGTGATGCCAGACATGGTCATCTTAGAGAATACATGGTTAAAAATGGTGGTATATGGCTTTTATGTCACGTTGTGAGCTGTTTATAATAACCAAGTTCACAAGTGATGCAATGCGGTATTTCCCGTAATGAGTGTTCCATTGCAAAGAGGAGTATGTTGTAGCAGTGAAACCCTTTCATTGTCTATCATTTCCATATTTCACTTCTATTTATCATGACAACAATTTGATTATCTGAATGTTATTCACAAATTTCCAATAGCGACAAATTTATGAGCTCTGCAAAGGGCTGAAATGTTCATCAAATGTGATTGGTTGTTTTATTTTACATATGCAGATACAAAAAAGGCCTCTCTACAAATGTCGAAGCATGTCGAATTGAGGAAACTGCTACATTTTCAGTAGCATTGCATTGGAATGCGGATAATATAATTAATTCTTAGTATTTAATAACTATAAGCTGGTGCACGACATTTAATAGAATAAGTGTAAATTTTTTTGAGATTTAACCAAGCATGACTTGATTCAGATTTCTTCTTAAAGGAACGGGTACTTTCCTGTATTAATACTTGTCGTGTATCTGCTATCAAGTACTGATGCTGTCATTAACTGTTACTTTAGCAGGCTCCTCGTCCAGATTCACTAAAATTACGATTGAGGGTGAACCGCTGAGGGAGCATGAAAAAGAAGTTGAAAAAATCATTCGTTCAGGTAAGAGTATCTTCCGAAAGTCACGTAGCATTTGCAATTGTGTTGAACTCATTCAACAGACCTAGGAAGATACATGAAACAAAGTTTTAGTGATGGACTAAACTATGATCTATTTACATTTTGACTTTTTACTGTGGCTTGATTTTAGTTTGTTGGGTCCTTCAAGAAAGCTTAGTGTATAGAATATACTAGCTCCAGTAACCATGCATTAGAACCACCACAGTGACTGCTTGGCAAAGATCTAAGATGAAGCAAGTGTCATATCTGTTATACCCTGAACTTCTGAGATGTTGTTCTTGTCATAGAGTCACACAACATGGAAACAGACCTTTCAGTCCAGCTCATTGGCACCGATCAGACATCCCAAACTGACATAGTCCCATTTGCTAGCATTTGGCCCATATCTCTCCAAACCCTTCCTATTCATTTATGCATCCAGATGCCTTTTAAATGTTGTAATTGTACCAGCCGCCACCATTTCCACTTCATTAAAGTAAAGCAAATATATTATATGTTGAAGCTACTTCAATTGACTCATCAGGTGGAACTAAGTTAAGCATATGCAAACAAAATTCTGTTGATGAGTATAAAATTGTCTTCTTTTTCTCATTTATGGCTCATGATTTTTAGTACATTTCCTGTGTTTCTGCCTTTGTTTCTAATTAAATGTATTTTTTTTTAAAAGAAACACCAAGGAGAACTAATCGTGGTGTGGAAAGAATGCCAGGTTTGTGAAAATTGCTTATTTGTTATTAGAATATTAGATATTATATAAATTCCCACCTGAATAATTTTTCATTTTGTACATGTTGCCTGCATTCAAATTGGATTCTCCAATTGAAACAGAGACGTTATCTTTATCGTTAGAAATTTGAGACCAGTGAATCAAAGCAGTTTATGCCATTTAGAAAATGGAGGAATAGTATGGGTTAGCGCTTTATTGACTGGTTAATAATTGAAGATGGAAAGTTCATGGTTCAGGTGTTGGCTGTGGACACTTTTTTCTGCCTTTGGCATTGTGATCAGTGGTACACTTCCAACAAGAAATAGGCAAGGGGGTCACCCCTCAAATTGGATGTTTGCGCACCCACTTGAAAGGCAAGTGCAGTGCCACCAAATGTTTAGGCCACAAATCCAGATCATTGCATTACCCACTGTTATGCAAAAAATGCCCAGAACAGGATTAGCTTTCTCACTTTCCTTTCTGTCTTCAAATAGTTTGTACTTTGTTGCTGATGGGTACTAAATTACAGGCATCCAATTTACCAGAGTTAAAGCTGTACAACTTTGTCCATTTTTCTTATATTTTCTTACTGAATGCCACAGTTGGCCTCTCCTTCAAGAAACATTAATTTCCTTCTTCAACTTCTCCTGGAACAAGTATCCAGCAATCTTATTTATACACATTACCCCCTAGACTCCTTTCAATAATTGTATTTGGCTAGGGTCCATGTGATGTTTAATTTGATATTGTAGTTTACTTGAATGTCTGTCACTGCTCCACAGTTAGGTCTTGCTAAATTAGAGACAACCTTGCAGATTAAGCAGTTTGATGCTGAATGTAACAATTTTAAAGGTGTTATTAAAAGCAACATGCAAATATTATATTACCACAATAAATGTAAAATTCTGACATAATGATAATGGATAGTTGTTAAAATTATTAATAAAAGTTCTCTTCCATCTGGGTTTTAAAGTAATGAATCTTAGAATAATTCTAACATTAATATGTCTGACCAAAGAATGCCCCATTGCATAGTTGGTATGCATTTAACTGTATTTTCAAACATGTCCTTGAAGGTTATGTATTTCATTTACGTTTTATGATTTCTACATACAGTTCGAAGAAAATCAAGACAAACTATGAGGAGACGCCCAATAAAAAGAAAACCAGTTCAAGCTTAAGAATGATTTTACACCTTTTGGTACAGAAAATGCAGGACATCCACAAAATACAACTGGTGCAATTTAAAATTGGAGTCTGGCTTGTGGCGATCACAAATGATAAGGATGTTATAAACTCTTGTCAGGTTAAATGGTTGTTGAATTGAAAGTCAGAATACATTAACTTTTGTATTTCCCTGTGTTTTGCATTGAATCTTAGTATATTTTAGGATCAAATTTGGATGGATTCTGGGGCATTTCCTTGGTATTATAGGAAAATTAAGTCAGTGACCTTTCAAGATGTAAAATGAATAATTTACTAAACAGCAATTTATTTGTTGAATTTGTTCCCTAGGACCACAGTTGCTTTTGCTGGGTAAAATTATAGCAAGTCAGGAAAAAGAAAGCAATGAAAGAATATGTATCTTCTTGTTTTCTCAGTATTGAGATTACCATAAGCACAAGGGAAATACATTCAAGGATATAAAAATGAGAATGTTTCAAAGCGAACAGTTTAAAAAAGATTAAAAGTTGCTTTATGTTTGGTATTTGTTTCCATTTTTTGAAGCTGGGCTTAATAACTTACAGATGGGGATTTGGCTAATGCTTGGAAACTGGTACATCTGCGTGGTTAAGGATAAAAATATTAAAGTCAGTGCTTGTTCTAGTGAGTCTATGGGCTATTTCTAACATGTATTTTGTACTAAGACATAAAAAAGCTTTACAGGCAACCAACACAAGTTGAGGTTGTTTGTACTTTTGTAAATGGAGTGATATCTTTATTCTGAACACTTTTTTTCTAACTCAAGTTTTGTATCAATGAGACTTGCTCTTTATTCCTCTTTATGTTTTGCAGTTTAAATCCTTACTTATTGCTATTTTTGGGAAACAATGCCTGAAAATCTGTGGAAAACATGCTGAACCTGGTGCTTTTCTGTATTCTCTTTGAGAAACAATTATCCATTAAAAAAAAATCCTCACGTGGTTATACCTTAATTGGCTCTGTTACTCATGTGTATCCATTTGAATGTAATAATTGCTCCATAGGATGGTGCTAGAATGCCCAGGATATTGTTGCTTTTGACCTTTAGTGGCAATAATTCTGGATATGGGAGATAGTGATATGAAGATATTTAACTGCAACTGCTGGAAATCTAAATTAAAAAGAGAAAATGCTGCAAGCATTAATTGGGTGAGACAGTGGTTGCAGACTGTTTTACACTCCACCCAATATGATGATTTTGCCGATTTGATGATTTCTGGGGTATGGAATTTGGATGAATAGCTCTGGATCTTAAAGGAGCTAGAAGTATTTTACATGTCTCCAAACAATCTTAGTAACCATGTCTAACTATCTAATGTAACTTGTACCTAATTGTAAGTGTGCAATAAACTCAATCTCATTAAGAGCTTCTTCTTCCTCAGACTCATTAGTGGTTGTTCTGCCACCACCATAAACCAAATAGGCTTTTAGACCCAGTCAAGGACAGAGGAATGGTGGCAGCATCCTTCTGCTCGCAAACATCACAATTGGTGCAATATCAGGTTCCATACACAGCACTTAGATCATCACTGTCTCTGTTTTGTTCTACCACTTGTTAGGCCTCCAATATTGAATTATCAGAAATTGCCTCCAAGTAAATTTTGAGAAGACCGAAGCTATTGTCTATGATTCCCAGCCCAAATTCTGTTCATTCTCCATTGTTTCCAGGCCTGATAATTGTCTTAAACTCAGCAAGACTTTGGTGTTGTGAAGAAACTTTGAAATGAGTTTGCAATTACATAGTTGCACCATCACCAACATTATCGACTTTCAGCTCTGTAACATTGCTGGACTCCAAACTTGGTATTATCCACTGCTGAAGCCCATGTCCTTGACTTTGTTAAAAATCAGTTACCCGACGAAGGAGCAGCGCTCTGAAAGCTAGTACTTCAAAATAAACCTGTTGGACTGTAACCTAGTGTTGCATGATTTTTAACGTTGACCACCCCAGTCCAAATCCAGCACCTCCACATCATCCTTGACTTTGTTAGATTCAAATATTGCAGTGATCATCTGAACAGACTCCCATCTTCCACCCAGCACAAATAATGGATATTAAAGAAATGAAGAATTAAATTAAGTTCCACATTGTCCTCCTCACAGATTACAAAGCTATCAAGTTTTGTTTCTGTCTCCACCATTGAGAATGGAAAAAGAAGTCCAGTATTAGCTACAAGTCAGGAAACAGAATGAGTGAGGAACTTAATGTAACATGAGGGAATTGGTCCAACATAAGTAAATGGAGCTGCAGGCTGACAAGTCTTTGGGTCTATGTGCACTTCATCTCAGGCTCTTAAAAGAGGTGACTAATGAACTTGTGGATGTATAATTATCATGTAAAAACACTTGTCAGTCCCATAACTGATCTGAATATATTGCATTTCAGCTGTGCCAGTCCATCCAATATCTCCCAGCAGTATAGCAAACTCTACGAGTGGAATGATAGTATCAGATTGTGAGGCTAGTTGACCATTAAAGGTTTCTACAGATGCAGATTTGCTTCTTTAAGCTTTTTGGAGTCAATCAAAGGAAACTCTTAGTGAGATATGAATTTTTTTATTGCACATAAGGAAAGGCACAAAGCAACATTTATAAACAGACTCAGTTTGAACCTGTGTAATTGTTAAGAGTCAACCACACTGCTGTGGATATAGAATCACCTGTAGGCCAGACCTGGGAGAAATGGCTGAGTTCCTTCTCTGAAGGACATTAGTGAACCAAGACTTTACAACGATAGTCGCTACATGGTATCCACTCAGCTAGCTTTTTTTTAAAATTCCAAATTTATTTTTATTGAATTCATATAACAATTCTTCAGCAGCAATATTTGACCAGATATGGTATTCAGAAAGCCTTAACAATATTTCTTCTTGTCGAATGCTACCTATCAAAAGTGAACATCTCTTTGTATCCAGATACTGATTTACTTCTTTCAAGTAGAAACAGAAAATCATGCAAATATTCAGAAGGTCAGGTAACATTGTTGGCGAGAGAAACAGACTCAAGAGTTGTGTAGTTGCTGGTGGTGAGCTTGGAGTGTAAAGAGCTTGTAATTATGAATGGTAGTAGCAGTGAACAATTTCAAAGTTTGGATGATGCAAAACTGGAAATCTTTGTAAACTGAGAAGGATAGTATGGAACTTCAAAAAGACTTAAACAAGTTGATGGAGGGGGCAGATGGGTGCAGATGATATTAAATACAGAGGAGAATAGGGTGACGCATTTTGGTAGGAAGAATTTGGACAGATAATGCAAAACAAGGGATATAACGCTTACGGGGGTGAAGGGCCTAAGCACATATGTGCATAGTTCAATGAAGCTTGCAGGCTAGGTGGAGAGAGCAGTTAAAAATGTTAATTCATATATGTCCTGGACTTAATTAATAAAGACAAATAGTACAATGGCAAGGAGGTTATGCTGAACTTTTGCAAGATACTTCTTAGACCACAGTGGGATTACTATATACAGTTTTGAGTGGCATGTTTTAAGAAGGATGTGAATGAATTGGAAACAGTGCAGAAGAGTTACAAAATTCATTCTAAGGATAGTAAACCTCAGAAAATGGAGAGGGAAAGGTCCTCTTTGGTGGATCAGGTTGGGCTACCTGGAAGTGTGGTTGAGGCAGGTTCAATTCAGGCATTCAATACAACATTTGATGTTTACTTGAATGGAAACTATGTGCAAGTTACAGAGAAAAGACAGAAAAATGATATTAAGTCCTATTGTCATTGGAGAGCCAGTGAATACAGAAAGGGCCAAATGGCTTCCTTTTGTACCGTAACATTTCTGTGGTTCTGTATCTGAACCTGACCATATTTCCATTTTGGCCAGAGTTAAGTTCTGACTACCCAAATTCCTTATACTGCAACTGCTGGCATTAACCCAAGTACAGGTGAGCCTACAATCTTGCAGCATGCATGACAAGTCAATCTGCATGGGCTACTTTTCACCTCAGGCAAGAGATACAGGTTCCTCAATCAAAGGCACTCAGTGCCTGACTAAGAAACTCAGTGGGTAAAGGACGGGTTGCCCTCTGAGAGCTGTCTCCCTGCCCTAGCTGGTATCTGAGCCTCCATCCCCTCTCCCTGCAGTCCCCACTGTGAACCACTCTTCCCCTGCCACCCACTTCATTTATCTGTGGCCTGAGTCTTACGCGATCCTGAATCTCCAGTGGGTCTCTTTCTGACAGCAGCCATTGCCACTTGAGGAGTGCTACAGAGCTGTCAGTCTCTGAGGTCAGAGTTTTGCAGCCAAGGTCCTTGTTCCAAAGGAAGATCTATTGGTGGCCTCATTGCTGTCTGATTAGCTCAGGGTTTGGTGAGTCTTCCCTAAAAGAAGCAAAACAGATGTTTCACCAGCTCTCCAGCCATCACCCCAACACCACATTCCTCCCAATGCTTCAGGTCAATAAATGGGGAAAGCATTAAGCAACTGAAGGGTGGGGCTGGAAAATAATCAATATTGTTAGGTCTGAAATAGGATGGAAGACAGGACCGAATTAAAGAATTGGTTTTGCCAGCCTAAAGGCAGTGATCTTGAGAAGAGTGGAGAAGCTATAAATATGTCTGGAGGAGATCCATCAGGGTACCCATCGCTATCCCATAATTTGGAGCAAGTGACAGGGGGTGAAGCAGACGTTGTTCAGTGTGAGAACAAATACACTCAGGTGTAGGAGGATAAAAATGCATGGAGATGGATTTGACCTTTCAAGGGAGAAGCAGAGACTATGTATACATTGGAGCTGGAGGTAAAGAGAGTTTGGACTTCTCCAGTGGTAATGGTGGTTAGGGCCAGGTAATTGTTAAGGTGATGGAGGGCATAGAAAATGTCATAGATTCCTGCTGGAGGGGAGAAGACAAGGGGATAAAGAATTTGAGGCAGGAAGAATGCTGTTCAGTGATGCAGGGAGAGACTGAAATGATGGGTCTAACAGAGCAGTCTTATTTGTAGAACTTGGAAAGGAGGTAAAATGTAGATTTTTTTGGGTCAGGGAGCATCTCTGAAGGAGGTTAGGTCAGTTACAGTCTTGGGGACAGTGCCAGGATGTTTGGTGTTGGGGTCCTGGTCCAGGAGGTAAGAAGCAATGTCAGACATTGTTGTTCAAGTCAGTTCAGCAGACAGTAACCCTCATCAGCGGATAAGGATAACAACATTAAGGTTGGGTCTGACAGAACACTGTGCTGCCACCTCACAGAAAGGCTGGGTAGAGTGAGCGAGAGAAACAGAGGAATTGAGATGGCTGATTGCAGATATTTTCAAATGAAGTTTTTCCACAGATGTTACTACGTACTTCTAGAATAGGTGGGAATTAAGCCCAGGCCTCCTGGTCCAGATGTAAGGACAATGGGTTGCCAGTTCTGAATGAAGAGAAAGGAGAGGGCAAAAGGCCAGAAGGAGGTATCCATATGGGGAGAGAATGGTGGAAACATTGGCATTTTGGACGATCATAAATGGAGAGAAAATAAACTATGAAAGCAAATTAGTGATGAATATAAAACTGACAATAAGAGCTTTGAATATATTAAAAGGAACAGGGAGATTAAAGTGGATATTGGCCCCTTCAGAAAATGGTTATGGGGAACAAGTAAATGACACAGGAGTTAAACGAGTATACTACATCAGCCTTTATCGTGGAAGATACTTTGAACATTCCATTAATACTAAAGAATGGGAGGGGGAGGAATTAAGTATCTTCACCAGAGAAGTATTATTAGACAATCTAATGGAACCAAAGGCTGCTAAGTCACATGATCCTGATGGTTTGGATCCTAGGATCCTAAAAGGTAGTTACAAAGATCATGGATGCATTGGATGTGGTTTTCCAAAAATCCTTGGATTCTGGAGAAGTACCAGAGGCCAATGCGACACCACTATTCAAAAAGGGAGGGAGGCAGAATCAACCGATCAACCAACATCGAAAAGAAGTGGAATCAATTATTAAGGAAGCAATAGGAAAACATTTGGGAAATCAAATCAAGCAGAATCAGCATGGCTTCATGAAAGGGAAATCCTGTCTGATGAGATTAATTGATTGATTGCTTTATTGTTGCCACTGTTCATTGACATTTTTCAAGGAAGTCTCAGCTAGAGTGAATAGAAGGCAACCAGTAGATGTATTTGGACTTCCAGAAGGTGTTTGTCACGGTACCTCACAAAAAGTTAAATAATAAGATAACAGCCCATGGTGTTGCAGCTAGTGCATTCATAAATAAAGGAATGGCAAATGGGCCAGAAACAGCGAGTGGGTATAGGGCTCTTTTTCAGCTTGGCAACCTGTGAGCAGTGGTGTTCCACAGGGATCAGCGCTAGGACCGCAGATGTTTACAATTTAAATAACTTCTAGTGGGAAGTAAATGTACCATAGCCAAACTTGCAAATACCCCAAAAATAGGTGGAAAGGTGAGAGGGATACAAATATCTTACAGAGAGATATATGCAGGTTAAATAACTGGGCAAAGATTTGGCAAATGGAATGTAATGTGGAGAAATGTGAAGTTCATTTTGGAAGGGAGAAAAAAAAGTAATATTTAAATGTAGAAAATCTCCTGAAACCTGCAGTACAGGGGGATTGGGGGGGGTAATTGTGCATGTAACACAGAAGCTAACACACAGGTGCAGCAGGTAATCAGGAAGGCTAATGGAATGTTGGCCCTTATGTCAAGAGTAGAGAAGTCTTACTGCAACTGTACAAGGTGCTGGTGAAACCACATTTGGAGTACTGGTCCCCTTATTTAATGAAAGGTATTATTTCATTAGAGACAGTTCAGAGAAGGTTGGCTAGGATTGATCCCCAGTATGGAGGGATTGTCTTGCGAGCAAAGATTAAACAGGTTGGGACTCATTGAAGTTCAGAAGAATGAGATCCCACTGAAACATGTCATGTTCTTAAAGGTCTAGGATCAGAGGGCATAGTCTCAGAATAAAGGGGTACCAATGTAAGAATCAAGTGAGGAAGAATTTTTTCTCCCAGTGGGTAGGGAGTCTTTGGAACTCATCGCCACAGAGAGCTGTGGGAGTGGAGTCCTTATGGATATTTAAAGCTGAGATAGATAAATTCTTGACCAAGGGTTTCAGGGAAAGGGTAGAAAAGTGAATATGAGGATTGTTGGATCAACCTAGATTATATTGAATGGCAGAGCAGGCTGAATATTCTCCTCCTGTCCCTATTTTTCGTGGTCCTCTGGCAGGCTGGGGAAGACTCCACTCTAAAGAATTGGGCACAGAGGCAAAGATGACAGAAGAAGCGATCAGAAATTTGCTGATCTCAGTTCATTGAGGTTGAGTGTAAGGAACTAAACCTTCAATAGTACACATTTTTCAAGGTCTGGGAGGGGATGGTCAGATAGTATCATGAATACACGGTGAAAAGTGAGATTAGAAGGAAGGCTGCAGTCAGAGGGAAGCAAAAAGGAAAAAAAAACTTGTTCAAAGTGAACCAAAGGCAGTTGAGCTGGGGAGTCCAGACTCAATTTAAATCTGATTTACATGCGACAGGCAGGGCTGTGTTCAGTCCTGTGAGCTTAAACTGTACAAGCAGAGCAAAATAAAGTCTTAACAGAGCATTATATTTTGCTTTTTAACATTTTTATGCTTTTCCTCTACAACCTAGCTTAGTATAATCCCATGTGTGACCTAAGTAACTAACTAGGGTTTCTGGCCGTGCACTGCATTTTCATCTGAAAGGTTCAACATGTTTGTTTGTTGGTTTGTTCATTTTCCAATTACCTCCTTTCCTATCCCTCCTAAAGTGGGCTAAATTTGCTGTCTATTCTCATGTGATCACTGGAAAATATTCCTCCTCCACACTCATACATGAGCAATGAAATTGTCCCACAGGACGGCCAGCAAAAGCTAATTAAGTTCAGAATATAATTCTTTTTCCAGTTTTGAGAAAAGCTAATGCTTGAATTGGCCATCAGAAGCTATTAACTGGCTCACATTGAAATGGAACTATATCTCTTAGCAACCTTGTGGAAGCAACGTTAGCAGACACAAACGTCTTCTGTCTTAATGACAGGATTAGGACAGTGTTGGAGCAACCAGAACAGAATAGACTGGCTCGATACATGCTGGCATGTGTATTGCACTGTGTTGCCAGAGGAAGGGACCTGCAGCAAGGAAATGCCTGCCCAAATTGGATGGAGAGCTCTTCTTCAATGTGTACGGAGTGATGTGCCAGAACTATATGTTCCAGATTCTGTTCCTCCGGCATGCAGGTCTTCTGATGTTAAAAATTCCAACTTGAAAAGCACATCCAGGAATACAGAGAAAGTAAATGTAAATAGCACTTAAAGTACATGCAACGTATCCCGAAGATTTGACTCGATTTATGTATGTCACATGTACCGAAGTACAGTGAAAAGTTTTGTTTTGCATGCAGTACAGGCAGATCATAACATACGAAATTCATAAGGTGGTCAAACAGAGTGAGGAATACACAGTCACGGCTGCAAAGAAGGTGCACAAAAAGCAAGATCAACATTAGATTTGAAATTTCAGAGCTCCATTTAGAAGACTAATAACAGCAGGGAAGAAGCTGTTCTTGAACCTATTGGTACGTGTGTGGTATACATTATCTTTTTAATTCATGATCCAGATTCAAGGAACACAAGGAAATAACAGCTCACCCTAACTGAGACAGTGGCTGTGTACTTCACGTTCAGCAGAATAGACTTACAGCAGCAGGAATCAAACATGTCCTTTTTGCTTTGTTTGCTTAAACAAATTACATAATAACAAAATTAGCCTTGGAAGCTCTGGTCTACTGCAATTATTTTGGAATAAAAATGTAGCGAGAGGGTGTGCTCCATCAAAAGATATCCAAATATGACAACCACCTCAAGGAACTTATCACATTCAATGAATGCAAATTATTTTAGTGATAGGAATGCTGCTTTCGAATGGTTGAATGCATAAGAAAAATGCAAATAGTTAGAATATCTGAAATTAAAATGTAAGTATTAATTTAAATGTAATTACCTCAGACTGTCAAGCCACATAGGTTTTTAGGAGAATGAGTATTCATTTTGAAAGCAAAATAGCACCCATCGCTTATACTGCTGTCAGACAGGAAGTAAATAGTGGTTGGAGCACAGGCTGAAATGCAAATGCTGCGAGTCAGGATTCAGGGAGCCGAGTCCTGGCTTAGGCTTTCTATGTCCCAACTGAGAGCAAAGGATAAACTCTAGCCAAGTGTAACTTGTCGAAGAGTGTGGGGCTGGAAAAGCACAGCCGGCCAGGCAGCATCTGAGGAGCAGGAGGATCAACATTCCGAGCATAAGCTCTTTGTCAGGAATGTGGGGTGTGTATGTGTGGGTGGGGGTGCGCGTAGGCTCTGAGAAATAAATGGGAGGGGGTGGGGCTGGGGGGGGGGGAAGGTAGCTGGGAATGCGATAGTAGATGAAGTTGGAGGTGAAGGTGATAAGTCGGAGGGTAGGGTGGAGCAGATAGGTGAGAAAGAAGATGGACAGGTAGGGCAGATCAAGAGGGCGGTCCTGAGTTGGAAGGTTGGATCTGGGATAAGGTGGTGGGAGGGGAAATGGGGAAACTGGTGAAATCCATATTAATCCCGTGGTGTCCTTCCTCCAGGCGTCAGGTGGTTAGGGTTTGGCGATGGAGGAGGCCCAGGACCTGCATGTCCTTGGTGGAGTGGAGGGGGAGTTAAAGCCACAGGGCTTAGATTACTTACAGTGTGGAAACAGGCCCTTCAGCCCAGCACGTCCACACCGACCCTCTGAAGAGTGGATTTGTTTGGTGCATGTGGCCCAGAGATGTTCTCTAAAATATTCTGCAAGTTGACGTCCTGTTCCCCAATGTAGGGGAAACCGCAGTAGATGATGTGTGTGGAAGTGCAGGTAAATCTCTGTCAGATGTGGAAGGATCACTTGGGGCCTTGGATGGAGGTGAGGGGGAAGATGTGGGTGCAGGTTTTGTACTTCTTGTGGTGGCAGCAGATGGTGCCAGGAGAGGAGGGTGAGTTGATGGGGGAGGGGGGAAATGGTCTCTCTGGAATGCAGATAGGAGTGTGGAGGGAAATATATCTCTGATGGTGGGGTCCGTTTGTAGGTGACAGAAATGGCGGAGTATGATGTGGTGTATCTGGAGGTAGGTGAGGTGGGAGATGAGGACTGGGGGGTTCTGCCTTGTTGCAATTGTAGGTGTAGGGTGCGGGAAGTAGAGGAGATGCACTGGAGGGCATCGTCGACCACGTGGAAGGGGAAATTGCAGTCTTTGAAGAAGGAGGCCAATTAGGATGTTCAATGATGGAATTGGTCATCCTGGGAACAGATGCAGCGGAGGCAGAAGAATTGGAAATAAGGGATAGCATTTTTACAGCAGGCAGGGTGGGAGGTGGTGTAGTCCAAGTAGCTGTGGGAGTTGGTGGGTTTGACATAGGTGTCTGTGTTGAGTTGGTAGCTGGAAATGGAGATGGAGAGGCCCTGGAAGGGGAGGGATGTGTCTGAGATGTTTATGGTAAACTTGAGGTTAGGATGGAAGATGTTTGTGAAGTTGATGAACTGTTCAACCTCCTTGTCGGAGTACAAGATGGTGCCAATACAGTCATCAATGTGGCAAAGGAAAAGGTGAGGAATGGCACCAGTGTAGCTGCTTCTTTCCAAGGCTGGTTGTGGCCCCCATCAACTCTAGGCTCCCAGCCTGCCTCGATCCCCTACAATTTGCCTACTAACTAACCAGGTCCACAGCGGATGCCATATCCCTAGCCCTGCACTCATCCATGGAACATCTGTACAATAAGGACAGGTATGTCAGTCTCCTGCTCATTGACTACAGCTTTGCCTTCAACACCATTATCCCCTCCAGACTGATTTCAAAACTCCGTGACCTTGTTCTCAGCTCCACCCTCTGCAACTAGATTCTCAGCTTTCTGACCCACAGACCACAATCAGTGAAGCTAGACAATTGCACCTCGTCCACAATAACTCTCAACGTTGAAGCCCCACAGAGATGTGTCCCAGGCCCCTGCTGTACTCTCTGATCACCCATGACTGTGTCGCCAAATTCCAGACAAGCATCCCCTACAAGTTTTCTGATGCCACCACTATAGTGGGACAGATGTACCCTAGAATTCCTACAGTGTGGAAACAGGCCCTTTTGCCCAACAAGTCCACACCAACACTCTGAAGGGTCACCCACCCAGACCCATTCCCCTAACTAATACACCTAACCTACACACTCCTGAACATTAGGAGCAATTTAGCATGGCCAATTCACCTAACCTGTACATCTTTGGACTGTGGGAGGAAACCAGAGCACCCTGGGAAACCCATGCAGACATGGGGAGAAAATGCAAACCCCACACAGACAGTCGCCCAAGGCTGGAATTGAACCTGAGTTGCTGGCGCTGTGAGAAAGCAGTGCTAATCACTGAGCCACTGTACTACCCTAACAATGCCGAGTCAAAATACAGAAAGGAGATAGAGGGCTTGGTGATGTGGCGCAATGAAAATAACCTCTCTCTCAATGTCGGAAAAATTAAGGCACTGATCATTGACTTCAGAAAGAAAGAAGGAGAACGTGCCCCCATCGACATCAACAGAACTGAGGTAGACAGGGAGGAGAGCATCAAGTTCCTTGGAGTGACCAAAAACCTATCCTGGATTTCCCACGTAGATAGTCAAGAAGGCCCAACAATGCCTCTTCTTCCTCAGGCAGCTGAGGAAATTTGCCATGTCCATAAGGACCATCACCAACTTCTACACTTGCACCATTGAGAGCATTCTGTCTGGGCGCATAACGGGCTGGTATGACAATTTCTCTGCCCAGGACCATAAGAAACTACAGGAAGTGGTGTGTAGAGACCCATCACAGAAGCCAACCTTCCATCTATGGACTCCATTTATATGGCTTGCTGCAGCGGAAAGGCTGCCAACATCATTAAAGACCCATCACACCCCGGTAATGCTCCCGTACAACCTCTTCCAATAGGCAGAAGATACAGAAGCCTGAACACATGCATTGGCAGGTTCAGGAATAGCTTCTTCCTGGCCACTATTAGACTGATGAATGGACTCTCTAGCCTCAAGTAATGCCGATCTTGCTAACGCTGAGCTCACTTAGTACTTGCATTGTGTAATTGTAACCTGTATACCTCTGTCTAAGTCTTTTTGACCTGTACACCCTTGCCTGCCATGATCTGCTTGCACTGCTCATAAACAAAGCTTTTCACTGTAGCTTGCTACACGTGACAATAAATCAATTAATTAATCACAAGTGTACACAATACTCCAGCTGAGATCTAACAAGTGTCATCATCTCCTTGCTTTTGTACTCTTTATTCTTATAAATAAAGACAAGAGTATGATGTCCTTTATTAACTGCTCTTTTCAACTGTTCTGGCACTATCAGTGATCTGGTCCATTGGTCTGGACCAAGGTCCCTCTGTTCATGCAATATCTTTAGAATTATAGAACCTATTTTATATTATTTTCTATCAATGTTCATTCGATCATAGTGCAGCACCTCATATTTCACTGCAATGAACCTCATCTGCCACCTTTCCACCCACTCGAGTAACTTGTTAATTTGGATTTCCATACTCTTTTTCTCACAGTTTACAATTCTTCCAAGTTCACTTGTACTGCAAATTTTAAAATTTTCCCCTGCATATTAATACATGTATCAGGAGAAGTGAGGGTCCCAATACCGAACCCTGGGGAACTCCACTACAGCCCTTACTCAGCCAAGTTTGCATCCACATGATGATATTCTTTTTATAGAATGACCTGCAACTTTCCTCACAACTCTGTAGTGAGGCACTGTATCATCTAGACCAGATGAAAGGTTAAATTCCTGCAATTGCTGATGATGGAATTCGAATTCAATACAAATCTGGAATTAAGTGTCTAATCATGACCATGAAATGATTGTCAATTGTCAGAAAAAAAATCTGTTCACTAATGTCCTTTAGGGAGGAAAACCACCATCCTCATCTGATCTGGCATCCATGTGACTCCAGACACACATCAATGTGGTCATCTCTTTATTGCCCTCTGGGTATTTAGGGACAGGCAATAAAAGCTGGCTAAGGCAGTGACATCCATGTCCTGAATGAACATTAAAAAAAAGCATTACCCTAATTGACCCTTTCAGTTACCTCTTCGAAAAAGCACTACCAAGTTAGTTAAACTTATTTTCCTTTTTGAAATCCACGTTGGCTCTTCCTCATCAAACCACCTTGTTATCTTGTAGATAACAGTATCCTGAATAATTTCCAGAAGTTTCCCATCACTGACGTTGAACTGACTGGTTTGTAATTGCTGGAATTACCTTTACAACTTTCTCGAACAAGGCCATTACATTTGCAGTCTTCCAGCTTCTGGCATCTTCCTCCAGAGAAGACTGAAATAGTATGGCCAGGGCCTCCACAGTTTCCAACTTCCCTTCCTTCAAAATCCTTGGATGCATCCATCCAGTCCTGGTGTCAAGCTTTAAGTATGGACAATCTATTTAAGACTTCTTCCTTATTAGTTTTGAACCCCTCTGTCACCACTCTGTTGACACACCTTAGCACATGCCTCTTCACTTTCTTGCTGCAGTCACTGTAGAATCACCAGGCCACGCAGTTAGAATGTGGGGACACAGTTTCAAAATAAGGCTTTCCCATTTCAGATAGAGATGATGAAATAAACATTTCTCTGAGGGTCATTAATCTGTGAAATTCTCTTTTCTAGAGAGTGGTCATTGAATCATCTTAAGATTGTGTTTGACACATTCAAGACTGACAAGGGAAGCAAAGGACTTAAGAAGTAGACTAGCGAAGCCACAGTGATTTTATCAAATGTCGGAGCAGGTTTAAGAAGCCACAAGGCCTACACCTGGACTTAATTCACCATCTTTCACTCATTGCTTACATCAAGTCTACATGAGGAATTGGTGTATACCATGAGATAGAATTAAATACCAGACTGTGTCCAGTAGGGGAGGAGGCCCTTCATCACCAATGCCTGGATATGCTGAGGCTGCATTAATGTTGGACATCTGCACTGGCAGTTGTAAGATGTCAAGTTAATTGATCAGCAAACTTGGAGAGTAATAGGTTGCTATGTTAAGCTGCCACTGACAGATGTACTCCATGTATTTCTGCATTTCACGCTTGCTGTCAAACTCACCCCAGTGTCTGTTCTCAACACATTAGCGATTTAAAATCCATACTCACACCATTATTTCAGTGTTAATGTTTTAAAGGTTGACAATGTAGTTTGTGTTTTTGAAAACTATTTCCCACTAATCCCTGTTACAGATTTGGTTCAATAAGCTAAACTAAACCAAAAATTATGAATTAAACACTGCTGTCATGTTTGGGTTGCAAACTGGACAAAGTACAAAATGGCTTCATACATTGTGCTAGCACAGTAAGAGATTTAACCTGGCTTAGTACTGTATCAGAGACAAGTCTGGAGTATTATCTAGATGGAGGGCCCATGATTAAATTCTGCTTTTTTGTCATTTATATCCTCAAAACAATTTTTATTTTAATTTTCGATGATAAAAAGAAATGTACATTTTATGATTATGAGGTTGCAATTTAATTATATAAAATTGGATTTAGGGGCAAAGAGGGGAAGTTGTGTATCATCATAATCAATATTCTGCCTACTGATATTAATATTTGGCAGAGTTAAATTTGTATTCCTGTACTGTAATGTATCTCAACTGGTGGCCTCCCTGAGAACAATACTTCAACTTAAATAACGAAAATAAACAGACACTTCTTTTAATGTTAATCATTAATATTTTAATATAGATAATTAACATTTTAATGTGTCAGAGACCTAGCATAGCTGAAACATTGTTTGATGGTCATCAGGGACAAATCTGGAATTTCGGAATGAGGAATGCAGTGAGTGGGAGAAAGGAAACGGGGCAGTAGGAATCCTTCACGGTCTCTGTTGAATAATTCATGCCATAACTTCACCTGAGAAATATGTTAACTACTTTCAGCTGAAATTTGTACTGAGGTCAGAGCAATAGGATCTCCTGTAACGATAACCCCACCTATTAAATGTGCAAATGACTTCTTATGTACATATTGGAAAACTGCTGAAATATTGAATTTCAAACATTAATGAATTCCAAAAATGCACAATAGTCCAGAAGATCACAATCTTCAGTTATGACACATCTATAGAATGGAAAACTGAATAATTGGCAAACATTTTAATAGGGCTAAACAGTGGGGAAAATTAGGATCTATAAACCAAAACAGCAAAATGGCATGCAAGTTACTTATAGGAAAAAACAGCCAGTGTGAAATAATGGCAAAGGTCCCTTCTCTGTCCATTTTTTCTATGCTGTTCTAATGAAGCACAATTAGAAAACTTGAGAACAAGTATCTCATAGCTCCAGAATCACAGCAATGTGCTTAACTCTTAATTGCCTTCTGAGGTGGCCTAGCATGCTACTCAGTTGTATCCTAGGGCAACTATTAGTAAATGTTGGTCCAGCCAAGTGACACCCACATCCCATGAGGGGAAAAAAAAATCAACCCTCCCCATAAGCCTTCTCCTTTCAGATAGTGAAGAATTAGTACCAGTGAAAAGCATTGTTTTGCGCACTATACAGGCAGATAATACCGTACAAAGTGTATCAGCTTAGCAATACAGGGTGCAGAATACAGTGTTACAGGTGCAGAGAAGGTGTAGCGATAGAGAATTAACATTGCAGAGGTTCTATCAAACGTCTGATAACAGCAGGGAAGAAGCTGTTCTTGAATCTATTCATTTGTGTATTCAAGCTTTCATACTACCTGCCTGATGGAAAAGGGTGGAAGAGAGTATAACCGGGGTGGGAAGGATCTTTGATTATGTTGGATGTTTTCCTGAGACAGTGGGAAGTATGGAAGTATAATATATTAATGGATGGGAGGTTGGTTTTTGTGATGGACTGGGCTATGTTCATGACTCTATGTAGTTTTTTGCAGTCTATCTAGGGTGCATCTGTAAAAATTGGTAAGAGTCCTTGTGAACATGCTGAATTTTCTTAGCCTCCTGATGAAGTAGAGATGTTGTTGTGTTTTCTCAAGGTAGAAAAGACTGATGAAAAACATGCTGTCAAGTTTGTAGCCAGCTTCTCATTGCACCATGACACCAAGCCCTCTATCTCTTTTCTGTATTCTGACTCATCGTTGTTTGATATCCGTCCTACCACGGTGGTGTCATCAATAAACTTGCAGATGGTGTTCATTCGGAATTTGGCTACACAGTCCTGGGTGTACAGGGAGTACAGTAAGTCAAAAATCACATGACCCCATGTTCTAGTCCAACAGATTTATTTGAAATCACAAGCTTTTGGAGCAACACTCCTTTTTCAAGTGATTTCAAATAAACCTGGTAGACTATAACCTGAGGTCATGTGATTTTTGACTTTGTCCATCCCAGTCCAACAACGGCACCCCCACATGAGGAGTACAGAATGGGGTTAAGAATGCATCCTTGGGGCGCTCCAGTGTTGAGGGTTATTGTTGAGGAGGTATAGTTATCTATCTTCACTGATTGCGGTCTGTGGATCAGGAAGCTGAGGATCCAGTTGCAGAGGGCAGAGTCAAGACCTGGGTCATGGAGTTTTGAAGTCAGTCTGGAGGGGAGAAAGGTGTTAAGGGCAGATCTGTAGGTCAATGAACAGGAGTCTGATGTAGGGGTCTTTGTTTCCTAGATGTTCCAGGGATGAGTGACATAGACATAGAAGCTCTATAGTGTGGAAACGTGTCCTTTGACCCAACAAGTCCACATCAATCCACCCAGATCTATTCCCCTACCCTATTATCCGACATTTACCTCTGACTGATGCACCTAACCTAAACATCCTTGAACGTGACGGGCAATTTAGCACGGCCAATTCACCTCACCTGCACATCTTTGGATTTTGGGAGGAAACCGGAGCACCTGAAGGAAACTCACACAGACGCGGAGAATGTGCAAGCTTCACACAGACAGTTGCCCGAGGCTGGAATCGAACCCAAGTCCCTAGCGCTGTGAGGCAGCAGTGCTACCCACTGAACCACTGTGCAATCATCTCAGGGTTCAGTGGTTAGCACTGAGGGCTAGCGATACAGCATCAGTTGTGGACCTATTTTGTTGGTAAGCAAACTGAAGGGGATCGAGGCAGGCTGGGTGACTAAGTTAGTGTGGGCCATGACAACCTCTCAAAGCACTTCAGGATTATTGAGGTCAAAGCCACTGGACAGTAGGCATTAAAGCACATTGCATTTGCTTCCTTTGGTGCCAGGCTAATGACGGTCTTCTTGAAGCAGGTGGGGATTGTGGCTATAGAAGGGAGAGGTTGAAGATGCCAGTGAATACTTCTGCCAGCTGGTCTGCACAGAATGTAAGTGCACAGCCAGAGCCTCCATCTGGGCCTGTCACTTTCCTTGGGTTGACTCTCAGGAAGACCGATCTAAGGTCTGCAGCGGTGACGGAGGGAACATGTGCATCTGGGATTTATGGGATTTCAATATCACTGGGTGAGCCAGCATTTATTTCCAATCATTTGTTGCTCTTGAGAAGATGACATGTATCTACCTTTTGAACCATTGCAGTCCACTTTGTATAAAGTACACCCGCAATGCGATTAACAATTAGTTCCAGGAATTTGAGCCAATGACAATGAAGGAACAGTGATATATTTTCAAGACACGATGGTGAGTGGCTTGGATGGGAACTTGCAAGTGGATTTTTCTATACGTCTGCTGCCCTTGTCCTTCTAGTTGGTCATGTTTGAAATTTGGAAGTTGTTGTGTAAGGAGTCTTGATGAACTTTTGCATCCTGTAGATGGTACACACTGCTGCTCCATGGTATCAGGGGTGAATGGAATTATTGCTTGAGGATATAATGCCTATCAAGCAGCCTACTATGTCCTGGGCAGTTTCAAGTTTCTTGAATATTGTTGGAGTTGCAGTCATCCAGGCAAGAGGGGAATATTCCATCACACTCCTGACCTTTGCCTTGTAGATGTGGACAGGTTTTTGGGAGTCAGGAGGAGAGTCACTTGCTTTAGGAATCCTAGCTTTTGACCTGTTCATGCAGCCATAGTATTTATATGGCGAGTCCAGTCCAATTTCTGGTCAATGATAAATCCCAGGATGTTGAAAATGGAGGATCAAGCAAAGATAATGCCATTGAATGTCAAGGGACTGTGGTTAGCTTGTCTCTTGTTGAAAATATTTATTGCCTGGTGCTTGTGTGGCATCAAGAATACTTGCTATTTGTCAGGAGGAGAAAGGGAGGACTGCAGATGCTGGATATCTGATGAAGGGCTTATTTTCCTGCTCCTCGGATGCTGCCTGACCTGCTGCGATTTTTCTAGCGCCACATTCTCAACTCTTGCTACTTGTCAGCCCAAATCTGTAATTTTGGACATAAACATTGGGCAATCAACAGTGAATATTAATAGTTCTAACCTTGTGATGGAGGAACGGTCATTAATGAAGCAACTGAAAGGACGCTACCCTGAAGAATTCCTGCGGTGAAGGCCAGGACCTGAAATGACTGATTGCCAATAATTACAAAGACCTTCCTTTGTGCCAGGTATGACTCCAATCAGTTGGGATCTTTTCCCCCAATTCCCAGTGATTCCAGTATTGCTAGGACACCTTAATGCCACATTCAGTCAAAAGTAGTTTTGATGTCAAAAGCGGTCACTCTCACCTCATCCATGGAGTATTGCCGGAATATTGTCAGGGCTCACAACCGTTGAAATATCCAATGCCTCCAAACATATCTCTATATCACATGGAGTGAATTGAATTGGCTGAAGAGTGACCTCTGAGAAGTGGGATATCTCTGGAGATGGCCAAGATGGATCGCTTTGAGGAGAAAGTGAGGTCTGCAGATGCTGGAGATCAGAGCTGAAAATGTGTTGCTGGAAAAGCGCAGCAGGTCAGGCAGCATCCAGGGAACAGGAGAATCGACGTTTCGGGCATAAGCCCTTCTTCAGCCCTTCCTGAAGAAGGGCTTATGCCCGAAACGTCGATTCTCCTGTTCCCTGGATGCTGCCTGACAAGATGGATCACTAACTCAGCATTTCTGGCTGAAGCTTATTGTGAGCGCTTCAGCCTTATGTTTTGCACTGATGTGCTGGACACCCCATTATGAGGATTTGGATATTTGTGGAGTCTTCAGTAAGTTGTTTAATCGTCTACCATCATTCATGCCTGGATATGGTAGGACTGCAGACCTTAGATGTAATCTGTTGGATGTGGAATTGCTCAGTCTTATTTACCCTCTATGCTGGCATACAGGAAGTCCTGTTTTGTAGTTTCACCAGATTGACACCTGATTTCTGTTCCAGGTTATCCTTCTGTTTTAATGCCTTGTTAGACACAGGTCTGTAACTCAGCAATAACCAGTTGTGATCCTTTAAATTGACCCTGTTGAAGTTGGGGGTCAGAGGAATGGTTCTTGCTGCTGCTGGACATGTGTTCTGTCATCTAGGTTTAAGACAGGATGTTCAATGGGCCCCTCAGTTCGAAAATGGCACTATTAGAGTCAACTTACCATTTCATATTAATGGATGTCATGGTCTGCTTTTTCTCGAATGTATTTTTTTTCTGTTTTTCAGCAGCAGCACCAGCTTGAAGGGTGGAAGTTTGGACCGGGGCCTGTTGCGAGTGGTAAGTCTCTAATCTGACATTGGAGAGCAGAGGTTTCTGGGAAAGGAGGGACGTTTTCATTTCCCTCCAGCTATATAAGTGAGTGTTTTCTAAACCCAAGACCCTACCTTTGTAGGGCCTCCCACCCAACCTTTTCCTCTAACCTTAAACACTAGGGACACATCAGGTAAGCTTCTCTTCTTTTTTACGTTCTGATAAAGGGTCTAGCAGGGATGGCAGTGCAGGGAGAGGAATGTTCCTCCTGCATGATGTTTGAGGTGAGGGATGCCATTAGTGTCCCATCCAAGTACAGCTGCAAGAAGTGCACCCAACTCTCCCTCCTCCAAGACCGTGTTAGGGAATTGGAGCGGGAGCTGAATGAACTTCAGATCATTCGGGAGGCAGAGTCGTGGTAGATGACAGCTACAGGGAAGTAGTTACTCCTAGGCACAAAGAAAGCTGGGTAACTGTTCAAAGGGGGAAAAAACAGTCAGTGCAGGGATACCCTGTGGTCGTTCCCCTGAAAAACAAGTATACCGTTTTGGACATTGTTGGGGGTGGGTGGGGTACTTACTGGGGGATGCATTGGGGTGCAGATCTCTCGCACAGAGTGTGTCCCTGTTGCACAGAAGGGAAGGAGGGAAAGGAGGAGAGTGTTAGTCATAGGGGACTCGATAGTGAGAGGGTCAGATAGAAGGTTTGTTGCGAATGAATGAGACTCACGGTTGGTGTGTTGCCTCCCAAGTGCCAGGGTCTGTGATGTCTTGAATGGTGTCTTTGTGGTCCTGAAGGGAGAGTGTGACCAGCCCCAAGTCATGGGCCATGTAGGTACCAACAGCAGAGGCAGAAAGAGGGATATGGATGTAAGGCAGGATTTCAGGGAGTTGGGGTAGAGGCTGAGAGCTAGAACAAACAGAGTTGTTATCCCTGGTTTGTTACCTGTGCCACGGGATAGTGAGGCAAGGAGAAGAGAGAAATATCAGCTAAACATGTTTCTACAGGGATGGTGCAGGAGGGAGGGTTTCAGGTATATGGATAATTGGCGCTCATTCTGGGGAAGGTGGGACCTCTACAAACAGGACAGTCTTCACTTGAACAGAAGGTTACTAATATCCTGAGTGGGAAATTTGCTGATGCTATTTGGATGGGTTTAAACTAGCTCAGCAGAGGGATGGAAACCTGAGGTGTAATTCCAGTGCACAGGAGGATGAGAGTAGGGAGGGCTCGTACTCTCTAAGATTTCACAGTCAACGGAATGTGGTGGCAGATAGCAAACTGCCAGAAGTATCCAAAATAAGGTAGGTGAGCTTGCAGCATGGATCGGTACCTGGGAATTCGATGGTGTGGCCATTTCAGAGAAATGGATAGAGCAAGGTGAGGAATGAATGTTGCAGGTTCCAGGATTTAGATCTTTCATTAAGAACAGGGAAGGCAGTAAAAGAGGGGCAGGTGTGACCTTGTTAGTCAAGGATAGTATAACGGTGGTTGACAGAACTCTTGACGAGGACTCATCTACTGAGATGGTATGGGCTGAGGTTAGAAACAGGAGAGGAGAGGTCACACTGCTGGGAGTTTTTTATAGGCCTCTGCAGAGTTCCAGGGATGTGGAGGAGAGGATCAGCAAAACGATTCTGGCTGGGAGTGAAAGGAACAGGGTGGTCATTATGGGGACTTTAACTTCCCCAACATTGACTGGAAATGCTATAACTCTAGTACGTCGGACGGATCAGCTTTTGTCCAGTGTGTACAGGAGGGTTTCCTGACACAGTATGTCGAAGGGCTGACAAGAGGGGGGGCCACACTGGATCTGGTGCTTGGTAACTAGGCCAGTCTTTGATTTAGTAGTAGGTAAGCACTTTGGAGAGAATTACCATAATTCAGTTATGTTTAGTTTAACAATGGAAAGGGACAGGTGCATGCCAAAGAGCAAGAGTTTTAGAAGGGGGAAGGGCAATTAGAATGCAATTAAGCAAGACTTAGAATGCATAGAATGGGGTAGAAAAATGCAGGGGATGGGGACGATCGAAATGTGGAGTTGGTTTAAGGAACAGATATTGAGTGTCCTTGATAGATATGTCCCTGTCAAGCAGGGAGGAAGAGATAAGGTAAGGCAACCATGGTTTACTACAGAAATTGCATCTCTTGTTAAGCAAAAGAAGGAAACTTATGCAACGTTGAGACAAGATGGTTCAGATGAGGCAATGGAGAGTTACAGATCAGCTAGGAAGGATTTAAAGAGAGAGTTAAGAAGAGCAAAGAGAGGGCACAAGCAGTCTTTAGCAAATGGTATAAAGGAGAACCCTAAAGCTTTCTATAGGTATGTGAGGAATAAAAGGATGACTAGGCTAGGAATAGGGCCAGTTAAAGACAGAAGTGGGAAGTTGAGAGTGGACCCTGTGGAGATTGGAGAGGTGCTAAATGAATATTTCTCATGTGTTTTCACTCAGAAACGGGAGAATATTGAAGAGGAGAAGAATGAGATATGAGATATTAGATTAGAACTGATCGAGGTTAATAAGGAGGAGGTGTTATCAATTCTAAAAGGAATGAAAGTAAACAAGGCCCTGGGCTGGATGGGGTTTATCTGAGGATTCTCTGGGAAGCTATGGAGGAGATGGCTGAGCCTTTGGCTTTGATCTATGAGTCATCATTGTCCACAGGTTTAGTACCAGAGGACTGGAGGATTGCGAATGTTGTGCCCTTGTTCAAGAAGGGCAGTAGAGATGACCCAGGTAATTATAGACCAGAGAGCCTGTAGGAAAAGTTTTGGAAAGGATTATAAGAGAGAGGGTTTATCATATTTAGCAAGCAACAATTTGATAGTCAACATGGTTACGTCAAGGGCAGGTCATACTTCACAAACCTCATTGGTTTTTTTGTGAAGGTGACCAAGCATGTAGATGAGGGTAGGGCAGTTGACGTGGTGTACATGGACTTCAGTAAAGCCTTTGATAAAGTTCCACATGGTAGGCCATTGAAGAAAATGCAGAGGCAGGGAATTGAGCAGTTTGGATTAGAAACTGGCTTTTTGTAAGAAAGCAGCGAGTGGTGGTTGATGGAAAATATTCAGCCTGGAGTCCAGTTACTAGTGATGTGCCATAAGGATCTATTTTGGGACCACTGCTGTTTGTCATTTTTATAAATGACTTAGACGCAGGCATGGTTGGATGGGTTAGTTAGTTTGCTTATGACTCTAAAGTAGTTGGAGTAGTGGACGGTGTGGAAGAATGTTACAGGTTGCAGGGGGACTTGGATAAACTGCAGAATTGGGCCAAGAGGTGGCAAATGGAGTGCAATGCAGATAAATATGGGGTGATTCACTTTGGGAAGAACAACAGGAAGGCAGAATACTGGGTCAATGGAAAGGTTCTTGGTAGTGTGGATGTGCAGAAGGATCTTGGAGTCCATGTGGATAGATCCCTGAAAGTTGCTACCCAGGTTGATAGTGCTGTTAAGAAGGCATGCGGCATATTAGGTTTTATTTTAGAGGATTGAGTTCCGGAGCTGTAATGTCATGCGGCAACTATATGAAACGTTAGTGCGGCCACACTTGGAATATTGCGTTTAGTACTGTTCACCCGATTACAGGAAGGATGTGGAAGCATTGGAAAAGGTGCAGAGGAAATTTACCAGGACATTGCTTGGTCTGGAGGGAAGGTTTTATGAGGAAAGGGTCTTGGGTCCATTATCATTGGAGAGAAGAAGGCTAAGAGGCAATTTGATAGATACATACTAGATGATCAGAAGATTAGATAGGGTAGACAGTGAGAGTCTTTTTCCTAAGATGATGACGTCAGCTTGTACGAGGGTAATGGCTACAGATTGAGGGGTGATAGATTTAAGACAGATGTCAGAGGCATGTTTTTTATTCAGGGAGTGGTAAGGGCGTGGAATGCCCTGCCTGCCAATGTAGTTAACTCAGTCACATTATGGGCATTTAAACAATTCTTGGATAAGCACATGAATGATGATGGGACAGTGTAGGGGGATAGGCTGAGATTAGTTCACAGTTCGGTGCAATATCGAGAGCTGAAGAGCCTGATCCGCACTGTATTGTTGTCTGTTCTATGTTCTATGTTCCCAATTCCAAACCAAAGCACTGTTCAGAGAGTCCCACACTGGAAAAGTATGTGTGTGGTACAGACACCATTCTCAACCTGAAGTGGCAACCATAGGACTGAAAATATAATTCTTCCATTTACAGTTTTAATCCTTCTGGCCTTTTAACCTATCACAAATCATCCCTTTTCTTTCCTTCTCCCCCTCCCCCTTACCTGGTTAGAAACATGACACCTTAACTTATTCCAGTTGTGATGAATGGTCATTGAATTGTCACATTAACATTATTTTTCTCTTAACATGTTTTGTCGGATCTGCGAACCAGATCCAACATATTCTGTTTTTAGTTTGGATTTCCAGAAAGAGCAGGTTTTTTTTCAGATAATAAGAACGAGGAGCAGGAGTAGGCCATCTGGCCCTTCAAGCCTGCTTAGCCACTCAATAAGATTATGGCTGATCTTTTTGTGGACTCAGCTCCACTTACCCACGCTCTCACCGTATCCCTTAATTCCTTTGTTGTTTGAAAAAAAATCCAGCTTACCTTTAAAAACATTTACTGAAGTAGCATCAACTACCTCACTCAGCAAAGAATTCTAAACAATTAACAACCCTCTGAGTGAAGAAGTTCCTTCTCAATTCAGTCCTAAATCTGCTCCCTCTAATCTTGAGGCTATGCCCTCTTGTCCGAGCTTCACCTGCCAATGGAAACATCCTCTCTACTTCTAGCTTATGTATTCCCTTCATAATTTTATTTGTTTCTATAAGATGCCCCCTCAATCTTCTGAATTCCAATGAATATAACCCCACTCTAATCAGTCTCTCCTCATAAACTAACTCTCTCAACTCCAGAATCAACCTAGTGAACCTCCTCTGCACCCCCTCCAGTGCCAGTACATACTTTCTCAAGTAAGGAGACCAAAACTGTACACATTTCTCCAGGTGTGGCCTCATCAGCACCCTGTACAGCTGCAACATAACCTCCCTTACTTTGAACTCAATCCCTCTAGCAATGAAGGACAAATTCCATTTGCCTTCCTCATTACTTCACATTTATTCACATTATATTCCATCTACCAGACGTGCCTAATCACTATGTTGCTATGTTACTATGTTGCTCTGCATAGTTTCACAGTCCTCTGCACACTTTGCTCTGCCACTCATCTTCGTGTCATCGGCAAACTTTGACACTGTACACGTGGTCCCCAACTCCAAATCATCTATATAAATCGTAAATACTTGTGGTCCTGACACCGATCCCTGAGGCACACCACTAGTTACTGATTGCCAGCCAGAATAACACTCATTTATCCCCATTCTTTGCTTCCTGTTGGTTAACCAATCCTCTCTCCATGTAATACTTTACTCCAAACGCCATGCAACCTTATCTTATGCAGCAGCCTCTTGTGTGGCACCTTCTTGAAAACTTTTTGGAAATCTAGATACACCACATCCACAGGGTCCCCATTATCTATCTTGCTCATAATGTCTTCATAGAACGCCAAAAGATTTGGTAAGTATGACCTGTTCTTCATGAACTCATGCTGCGTCTGCCAATGGGACAATTTCTTCCTAGATGCCTTGCTATTTCTTCCTTGATAATAAAGCTCAAGCATCTTCCCCACCACAGAGTTTAAGCTAACCAGTCTATAATTCCCCACCTTTTGTCTAACTCCCTTTATAAACAGTCCAGCCCCAGAGTCCAGCAAATTTTGCAAAATTACCACAAGTGAACTTACTATTTCTCCTACCATCTCTTTTAGTACTCTCGGGTGCATTCCATCAGGGCCAGGAGACTTATCAATCCTTAGCTCCATTAGCTTGCCCAACACTACCTCTTCTGTAATAATGATTGTTTCCAGATCCTCACTTACCTTTGTCTCTTTGTCAATTGCTGCCATGTTATTAGTGTCCTCCATTGTGAAGATCGATACAAAATACCTGTTCAGTGCCTCGGCCATTTCATCATATCCCATAACTAAATATCCCTTCTCATCCTCTGAAGGACCAACGTTTACTTTAACCATTCATTTTTGTTTTATATTTTTATAGAAACTTTTGCTATCTGTCTTTATATTCTGTGCTAGTTTTTTTTTCCCTCATGTTCTATCTTACTTTTCTTTATAGCTCTTTTTGTGGCTTTCTGTTGACCCAGTATTCTAGTTTTTTGCTTTTCATTCCATTTTTTTCACCTAAAATGAACGATTTTGGCTGTTATTTTGGCAAACAAATTATTATGGAAATGGTAGTTCAAGTTTTTTGAAACTTCTGATTTGTTTGGCAATGAGGAAAAGAACATTTTGCTCTCGTTTTTTTTGCGAAAGTTTGGTAATCATCCAGTAGCTACTGAAAGCTACAGATTGGATAAGAAACTGATCTTACAGCTTAGAAATGCATGAATATTGTTCATGAGTCCACTGAAAATAGAAGGCAGATGTGTTTCTTCATCCAACTACATCATAAAATCATGGTGCATACTGAAATAACTCCATGAAGGCCAGTATCCTTTCAGAACCTCCCCAGTTGCTGCCAGACCTGGTGAACATTTCCAGAAATTTCTGTTTTTGTTAAAAATAAACTTACTGGTTGTACCTGACTTCCATTTTAAGCATACAAGGTGAGTTAGATCAGTATGCGTCATTCATAAGGTTTACTGGCTTTTCCTTCTGAGATGTCACTTGTGAGATGATGTTAGAGCACAGCGAAGGTCTCAGCTACCACTTTGAAAGAGATGTCCGATATAGTCCTACGTCCTTTTGTCCATAACTCTGCAAATTAGTTCTGCTGTTTACAACAGTTTATACCCAAGAGGGTTAATTGTCATCATGGGTTCAGCTTTGCCCCATCACTGTATTAGGAACTCTTCCTGGGATGCATTAATTAGTTGCTGTGTTACTACTTTGGTAAAAGTAACGCCTAAGTATAGTTTGATGTCTCATTGGAATTTATCATTTAACTGTGATGTCACTCAATTGAATTGCCATATTATTAGCAATTACATACTATTTTCTCAAAATCTATGCTGATTATCAAAATTACACCATTCTGCTTAACACTGCTTTCCCCTATCAGTAACTGATTAAAATCAGTAGGGAGGATCAGTGCAATGAATATAATCTAGTCATGATGTAGAGGTACCAGTGTTGGACTGAGATGCACAACACCGGGTTATAGTCCAACAGATATATTTTAAATCACGAGTGCTCCAAAAGCCTGTTGGATTATAGCCTGGTGTTGTGTGAATTCTGCCTTTATATTTGGATCATCTCAGATAGCTCAGGTGAACATGACAACAATATACACAAAGTAGACTTCAGCGTAAGTATCATAATATATGTGCATATATACAGAGCGCTCTTAAAATGCACATACAATTGCATTTTTCATGTTTTGATGTGCTTTGATTCTACCATTCATGCATAATATGACAATGCCTTCCAGAACTCACAGCTTGTGAAGAAATTTATCCTTAATTTGCCTACAGCTCATTTGCCCATTATTTTGATTCTATGAGTCCTGATCACGAATCCTTGTTTCAGAGGAACCAGTTTGTCTCCACTTGCTCTAACAAAATGCCTCATATTTTTGAATAAATTTATTAGGTCATCTTAATCTTCTTTGTCCTAAGGAGGACAAAGCCTGTAAACAAAGGGCTGAATGAACATGCAGATGAGTCTCTGAAGTAAAGTCATCACAAGTCTGAGCAGACCATAGTGTTTATCTCTCATTAGAGAAAGAGAGAGAGATAGAGAAAGAGAGAGAGAGAGAGAGAGAAAACAGGTGGTGTTTTAACCTAAAGGGCACCATACCTCAGGCAAAGTGGTACAAAGAACAAAGAAAATTACAGCACAGGAACAGGCCCTTCGGCCCTCCAAGCCTGCGCTGATCCATATCCTCTATCTAAATCTGCTGTCTATTTTCTAAAGATCTGTATCCCTGTGCTCCCTAACCATTTCTGCAACTGTCTAGATACACCTTAGATGACATTATTGTTCCCGCCTCTACCACCTCTGCTGGCAATGCATTCCAGGCACTCACCACCCACTGCGTACAGAACGTTCCATGCATTTCTCCCCTAAATCTT
The DNA here is from genome assembly GCF_037043375.1 of Chiloscyllium plagiosum. NCBI lineage: Eukaryota > Metazoa > Chordata > Chondrichthyes > Orectolobiformes > Hemiscylliidae > Chiloscyllium > Chiloscyllium plagiosum. The sequence continues at coordinate 100,622,191 of NW_028270144.1, read as the reverse complement.
TCCCCTCTCACTTTGAACTTGTAACCCCTAGTAATTGAATTCCACACTCTGGGAAGAACTTCTTGCTATCCACCCTGTTTATACCTTTCATGATTTTGTAGACCTCAATCAGGTTCCCCCTCAACCTCTGTCTTTCTAATGAAAATAATCCTAATCTATTCAACCTCTCTTCATAGCTAGTGCCGTCCATATCAGGCAACATCCTGGTGAACCTCATCTGCACCCTCTCCAAAGCATCCACATTGTTTTGGTAATGTGGTGACCAGAACTGTACGCAGTATTCCAAATGTGGCAATCCAAAGTCCTATACAACTGTAACATGACCTGCCAACTCCTCCGCCAGCCCACCATGGGGAACCTTATCAAATGCCTTACTAAAGTCCTTGTATATGACATCTACAGCCCTTCCCCCATCAATCAACTTTGTCATCTCCTCAAAGAATTCTATTAGGTTTGAAGACATGACCTTACCATGCTGCCCATTACTGATAAGCCCATTTTCTTCTGAATGGAAATAGATCCTATCCCTCAGTATCTTCCCCAGTAGCTTACCTACCACTGACTTACCAGGTTCGATTCCAGCCTCAGGCTGTGTGGAGTTTGCACATTCTCCCCGTTTCTGCGTGGGTTTCCCCCCACAGTCCAAAGATGTGCAGGTCAGGTGAATGGACCATGCCAGATTTCCCATAATGTTAGGTGCATAAGTCAGAGGGAAATGGGATTGGGTAGGTTACTCTTTGGAGGGTCGGTGTAGACTGGTTGGGCCGAAGGATCTGTTTCCACACTGTAGGGAATCTAATTTAACAAAAGAATGTTGCCAGGAATGGAGGGCTTGAGATATAAAATAGACTGGAAAAGCTGGAATGTAGGGGTTTGTGGGGTAATGTTATTGAGGCTTACAAAATCATGAGGGGTATAGATAAGGTGAATGACAAGGGTCTTTTCCCAAGGTGGGGGAGTTCAAAGCTGGGTGGCATTTTTTTAAGGTAAGAGGAAAATAATTTTAAAAAGGAAATGAAGGGTAACCTTTTTACAGTGAGAATGGTTAGTGTGTGGAATGAACTGCCAGAGAAAGTGGGGGACGTGGATACAGCTACAATGTTTAAAAGACATTTGGATGAAGTTCATGAATGAGAAACGGGGGCCAAGTGCAGGCAGGTGGGATTTGTTTAGTTTGGGAACATGGTCGGCGTGGACTGGCGGATTGAAGGTTCTGTTTCCACGCTCAATGACGCAATGTATCTCTTAAACATGCGCAGAAAGGCCTCATTAGGGGTTGCTGGGGGCATCTGAGGCATGGACTAGGATGTCACAGTCAACAATCTATGCAGAAAGGAGGATGGGAAAAGTTTCTGGCTGTAACAGCTGCTCTTTTTTTGAGGTATTTAGGGGTTGAAGGTGATTTCCTTGAATTCCAGGAGCAGCAATTACTGTTTCATGTGCTGTTGCATTGTTTTGGAACTTTCGAAAAAAAAAGTCAAAACAACATCAGTTTTAAAAAGGGAGAGGTACAGACCAAGGAAGCATATTGTGAGGTCAGTGCAGGAGACAGAGAGAAAGAAACTGACACCACAGTGAACCTGCACAGTTACTGCCTTTGCTGTTTGAATTCATGTATCGCTGGACATCGGAGTGGGTCTCGGAAAATTAACAAACGGTGAAATTCACAACTGACCTTGGAGGAATTGTTGGGCGAAGTCACAGCACAGAAACAGATAAGTGAATAGTTTTAAGTGTGGCCTACAGAAAGTCTGCAGTAGTGAGTAGAGTGGGTTCTTCCCTGATTATATGTTTTTTGAGATATGTCTCTTGATTAAACTTAAAGTAAAAGCCATAACTATTAATTTAACCTGGAGCAATGTTTTGTAGAAGAATAAGACGGTGTTATTTTCTGGGTCTGTAGATTATGAAGGAACAAAAATGGCCTTTAGTAGAGTGATATGCACTTCTTAACAGATGTGGGAGTTTAAGGAGAATTTGCGGGTTACTATGGATTATATTTGCAATAAATGCTGTTGGTTGCGAATCCTATCAGATCGAATAGATTGGTTGGAGAGACAATTAGAGGCAATAAGGAATTTGCAACAGCAATGGTATGTGATGGATGACAGTTATAGGAAAGGGAAAAAGTCACAGATACAGTCACATAGATGGGTTAACTCCAAAAAAGGTAAGAGAGGTAGGCAGTTAATGCAGGTGTCTTCTGTGGCAATCCCCATTTCAAACAAGTATGCTGTTTTGGAAAATGTAGGGGGTGATCGATTCACAGGGGAACAGAGCATGAACAGCCATGTTTCTGGTATTGAGTCTGGCTGTAATGTAATGAGGAGTACGTTGGGTTCCAAGAGATCAATTGTGTTCGGAGACTCTCTAGTCTGAGGTGCAAACAGATGTTTCTGTGGCCAGCAGCGAAAAGAAAAATCAGAATAACTTCCCGCCTTTGCCCTTGAGTGGGCCAACCATTTCTCTAGTTACCCTCTTGCTCCTTAAATATTAAAGAAAAGGCTCTGGGATTTTCTTTAACCTTGTTTGCTAAAGATATCTCATGACTCCTTTTAATCCTCTTAATTCTACATTTCAGATTGGTCCTATATTCCCGCTATTCTTCCAAATCTTTGTCTGTCTTCAGTTACCTAGACCTTATGTACGCATCCTTTCTCGTCTCATCTAGTCTCACAATTTCACCTGCCATCCACGGTTCCCTAACTTTGCCATTTCGATCCCTCATTTTAACAGAAACATATCTCTCCTGAACTCTAATCAACCTCACATTAAAAGCTTCCCACATATCGAATGTGGATTTACCTTCAAATAGCTGCTCCCAATCCATATCCCCCAGCTCCTGCCGAATTTTGGTATAGTTGGCCTTCCCCCAGCTTAGCCATCTTCCTTTAAGGCCACGCTCATCTTTGTCAATGAGTATTCTAAGACTTATGGAACTGTGATCACTATTCCCAAAGTAATCCCTGACTGAAACATCAACCACCTTGCTGGGCTCATTTCCCAACACCAGGTCCAGTGTTGCCAATTCTCAGTCAGTGCAAGAATTGAACCCATGTTGTTGGCATTACTCTACATTGCAAATCAGCCCTCCAGCCAACTGAGCTAGCAAACCCTCAGCCAGGCTGTGCTGTAGCAGTGACCTCTGTGGTTATGTATTGGAGATTCTGTGAGAAAGTTGGAATTGGACCAGCTGAAAACAGTGATATCTCTTCTCACATCTCATCATGAATTATTGTTCATGAATGCTGCTTTTCTGGTCACCCTGCTGCTGTAAGTGGATATTATTAAATTAGAAAATTTAATAAAATAATATTATTATTTAATAATGAGGACATTATTAAATTGGAAAGGATTAAGAAAAGGTTTACCAGGATATTGCTGGGATGGAGGCTTTCAGTGATAAGGATAGTTTGCGACTTTTTTCCCCTGGAGGGTAGGAGGTTGAAGGGTGGCCTTATAGAGGGGCAAAGATGAGGAGAATAGCAAAGGTCTCTTCTCTTGGGTAGGGGAGCTGAGAAGAGAAAGATTTAAAAGGGACTATGAGGCAACTTGTTTCACACACAGAATGGTTTTTTTAGATTACTTACAGTGTGGAAACAGGCCCTTTGGCCCAACAAGTCCACACCGACCCTCCGAAGAGCAACTCACCCAGACCCATTCCCCTACATTTACCCCTTCACCTAACACTACAGGCAATTTAGCATGGCCAATTCACCTAACCTGCACATTTTTGGATTGTGGGAGGAAACCCAAGCAGACATGGTGGGGAATGTGCAAACTCCACACAGACAGTTGCCTGAGACAGGAATTGAACCCAGGTCTCTGGCGCTGTGAGGCAGCAGTGCTAACCACTGTGCCACCATGCTGCCCATTTGTATGTGGAATGAACTGCCAGAGAAAACGGTTGATGCAAGTACAGTTACAATATCTAAAAGACATTCAGATATGTACATGAATAAGAAAAATAAAGAAGGATATGGGCCAAATGCAGGCAACTGGAACTAGTTTAGTTTGGGAAACTTGGTAGTCATGGGCTAGTTGTACCAACCAGTCTGTTTCTGTGCTGTATGACTTAATGCTAATAGAAATCTTGGAGTCTAGCTTTACTTGTATAAAGAACAAAAAAAAACTCTATTAAATAATCCCAGCTTCTCCAGTCTCTCTATCTCATATCCCATGATACTTTATCTAAAATTTATTTACTTCCTGTCATGTCACATTGATGTTTGTACTGCAACCATGCGCTGAGTGACAATATGTCAGTCTGTCAGTCCACCTGTCACATGGAGAACTGCAAAATCTACATTCGATGACGCTGCAGCATTTTGAATTTAAAGTGTAATTATTTCTGACTTAAGAGAGTCAGAAAGTATAGCAGGCTAGCAGTGTTCATGAGTAACAATACAAGCATTCTAAATGGGTTTAATGTTCAATTAGATTGAAAAGTCAACCAAATTCATGCCAGACAGAGAGAAAGAGAAGTGAATCATACAAAAATGAAATGCTGCTGCAGGGATAAGCACACACCTCCGGCCATTGATAAATTGGAAGCTGATGATGTTGTTGAGACATTTGAGAAGTTTAAATGAAAGTGTGAACTTGCATTGCCAAAAGACATTCACAAAGAGGAGAGGGTCAGCGATATATTTTTGTGGGAATGAGAAGTATTACATTTATTTCAAAGCAGTGAAATGTAAACACTCCTTTTGAGATTCTAATAGATTCAACAAAGCCAGCCAAATCCAAAATCTTGGATTGACCAAAATATATTTCAGGAGGTGGAGACCAGTAAACCTATTGATAGTTTCAAAACAAGATTGCAAAATATAGCAGACAATGTCAATTTCAAGAGAGAGATGAAAGGTTGCTAATTCAACTCATTTGACGCTATTCATGTGCTGAGGTACAAAGAAATTGCTTGAAAAAGACAACTTCAAAGTGCTATAGGATGTAGACACTGCCAGATCACATGAATTCACAAAAAGTCAGATGAAAACACTGATTAGCCAAACAGCTGATTTTCTGTTCAGATCAGAATAGGACATTAGCAACAAAAGAATGCACATCTGACAGAGAAAACGATGTACAAAAGATGTAGAGGACCAAATAAGCTCATAGATAGAAGGAAATGTCCCACACATCGTTCAAACTGTAAAACTTCTAAAAGCCAAAACAATAGGTAAAGATGTGCAAAAAACAGGTTCAAAGTCAGGGCGACTGTGCTATGTCTGTTCTCCATTATTCTTAATTGTCTCCCCCCACTTTGTGTCTTAGGACGTAGAACATAGAACATAGAACAGTACAGCACAGAACAGGCCCTTCAGCCCACGATGTTGTGCCGACCACTGATCCTCATGAATGCACCCTCAACTTTCCATGACCATATGCATGTCTAGCAGTCTCTTAAATGTCCCCAATGACCTTGCTTCCACAACTGCTGCTGGCAACGCATTCCATGCTCTCACAACTCTCTGTGTAAAGAACCCGCCTCCGACATCCCCTCTATACTTTCCTCCAACCAGTTTAAAACTATGACCCCTCGTGTTAGCCATTTCTGCCCTGGGAAATAGTTTCTGGCTATCGACTCTATCTATGCCTCTCATTATCTTGTATACCTCAATTAGGTCCCTTTTCCTCCAATGAAAAAAGTCCGAGCTCAGTCAACCTCTCTTCATAAGATAAGCCCTCCAGTCCAGGCAGCACCCTGGTAAACCTCCTCTGAACCCTCTCCAAAGCATCCACATCTTTCCTATATTAGGGCGACCAGAACTGGATGCAGTATTCCAAATGCGATCTAACCAAAGTTTTATAGAGCTGCAACAAGATCTCATGACTCTTAAACTCAATCCCCCTGTTAATGAAAGCCAAAACATCATTTGCTTTCTTAACAACCCTGTTCACTTGGGTGGCCATTTTAAGGGATCTATGTACTTGCACACCGATATCCCTCTGTTCCTCCACACTACCAAGAATCCTATCCTTAATCCTGTACTCAGCTTTCAAATTCGACCTTCCAAAACGCATCACCTCGCATTTATCCAGGTTGAACTCCATTTGCCACCTCTCAGCCCATCTCTGCATCCTGTCAATGTCCCGCTGCAGCCTACAACAGCCCTCTACACTGTCAATGACACCTCCAACCTTTGTGTTGTCCGCAAACTTGCTGGCCCATCCTTCAATCCCCTCATCCAAGTCATTAATAAAAATTACAAACAGTAGAGGCCCTAGGACAGAGCCCTGTGGAACACCACTCACCACTGACTTCCAGGCAGAATATTTTCCTTCTACTACTACTCGCTGTCTTCTGTTGGCCAGCCAATTCTGTATCTAGACAGCTAAGTTCCCCTGTATCCCATTCCTCCTGACCTTCTGAATGAGCCTACCATGGGGAACCTTATCAAATGCCTTGCTGAAGTCCATATACACCACATCCACAGCTCGACCCAAATCAACCTTTCTAGTCACATCCTCAAAGAACTCGATAAGGTTTGTGAGGCATGACCTGCCCCTCACAAAGCCATGTTGACTGCATTTAATCAAGCCATGCTCTTCCAGGTGGTCAGAAATCCTATCCCTCAGAATCCTTTCTAACACCTTGCAGACGACAGACGTGAGACTTACTGGTCTGTAATTGCCGGGGATTTCCCTATTTCCTTTCTTGAAGAGAGGAATTACATTTGCCTCCCTCCAGTCCTCAGGTACGACTCCAGTGGAGACCGAGGATACAAAGATCTTCACAAGTGGCGAAGCAATTGCATTTCTCGTTTCCCAAAGCAGCCAAGGACAAATCTGGTCCGGGCCTGGCGACTTATCAATCTTAATGTTTGACAAAATTTTCAGCACATCAGCTTCCTCTATCTCTATCCATTCCAGCATGCACACCTGCTCTTCAAAGATTTCATTCACTACAAAGTTTGTTTCTTTCATAAAGACAGAAGCAAAAAACTCATTTAGGGCTTCCCCTACCTCCTCAGATTCCACACACAAGTTCCTTATGCTATCCCTGATCGGCCCCATTCTTTCTTTGATCATTCTCTTATTCCTCACATAAGTGTAAAATGCCTTTGTGTTCTCCCTAATCCATTCTGCCAAGCGTTTTTCGTGCCCCCTCCTGGCTCTCCTCAGACCATTTTTGAGCTCCTTCCTCGTCTGCCTGTAGTCCTCTAGAGCTGAGCTTGACCCTAGCTTCCTCCACCTTATGTAAGCTACCTTTTTCCATTGATGAGAAGCTCCACTGCTTTTGTCATCCAAGGTTCCTTTATCTTACCCCTTCTTGCCTGTCTCAGAGGGTCATATTTATTCATCACTTGCAACAACTGCTCCTTAAACAGTCTCCACATGTCTATAGTGCCTTTACCATGGAACAATTGCTCCCAGTCCATGCTTCCTAACTCATGTCTAATTGCATCATAGTTTCCTCTTTCCTAATTAAATATCCTCGCATTTTGCCTAATCCTCTCCTTCTCCATAGCTATGTAGAATGTGAGGCAGTTGTGGTCACTATCACCAAAATGATCACCACAAAAACAGCTCCATTCAAATTTTCTGCTCGAAGGAGGTTCCAATCAATATTGGGAAAGTTAAAGTCACCCATTACAACAACCCTACTACGTCCACACTTTTCCAAAATCTGCCGACCTATGCTTTCTTCCATCTCCCTGCTGCTATTTGGGGGGGCCCTAACGAGGTGACTGCCCCCTTGCTGTTCCTAATTTCCACCCATACTGACTCAGTAGGCAGATCTTCCTCGACAATGGAAGTTTCTGTAGCTGTGATACCCTCTCTGATTAGTAGTGCTACACCCCCTCCTCTTTCTCCCTCCTCCCTATTCTTTTTAAATGCTCTAAACCCTTGTTCACTTTGCTCTTACAGAGAGGTTTCATTCTCTCCTTTTCACATCCTAATTTACACCCTTTTTACATTTTTTCTTTCCCCACCATTAATAACCCCTTTGTGTTTTGCACTGGGCCCTCTGCCTCAGTCAAAAATATTTTTTTAAAAACTATGCTCCAACACGTTTTAGTTCTGAGGAAGAGTCATAACGGACTTGAAATGTTAACTTGGCTTCTCTCTCCACAGATGCTGCCAGACCTGCTGTTGAGTTTCTCCCTCCTCTGTGGTTGTGACAAGTGGAAATTGCTTGGCTGCAGGAGACATGGATGTCTCTGTGTCCCCACAGGACCATTCCTGGTCCTCTACTCCAAGAGCACAGACTGTTCCTCATCTGGGGTGAAGACACAGATAACAGGCATCTCTCCCACCTGCACAGCATCAATTTACCACATCATGGGATATCTTCTCCTGTAATGACATAGAAATGATGAATGAGTAAGAAACAAGTGGATTGAAGATTGGGCTGGTGCACGTGGGGAAGAGGACTTGAGGTGTTCCAAGGGAATGGGGAGTCAGCAATGACGGAATACAGGGTTAGTGCTGTGGGAAGATGGAGGGTAATGAGAACAAGTGAGGGAAGGTGTTGCATACAACAGAAGAGGTGTTTGACCATGTGTCTTGGGAGTTTGGTGCATTGGCAGAGATCGAGTGAGTGCACAGCAGCAGAGGATGGCACTTATGCTGGTGGAGCGAGGAATCCTGACCTTTTATCAGGATTGCAGCCTAGTTCTGCACCCCCTCAAAGGAGCAGAGCAGTGGCCAGATGCCAACAATCCTCCAGTCATACCATGGGCTTTCAAAGCTGGCACAGATGCAACAGATGTTGATCTGAGAATGGCTATCTGGTTAGTGGCGAGCTGTTTCAGGGATAGTACATGGTAATATGGGGGAGAAATCAAATGTGATACATGTCACAGGGGCAGGAATAGCAATTAAGATGGCAAGTTTGAAATCTATTCCAGGCTGTTGAGTGAGGCAACAGGAAAAAAATGGTAAGGGCACTGACAAAATTTTTTCAAGTTCTCTCTGGTCACAGGAGAGGTCTGGAGGACAGCCAATGTTATACCATTATTCAAGAAGGTTGCAATGGATAAACCAGCAAATTATAGGCCAGTCAGTCTAATCCCAGTGGTAGGAAACTATTGGAAGCAATTCTGAGGGATAGAATTAACCTGCATTTGGAAAGGTAGGGATTAATCAAACATGGTTTTGTTAAGGGGAGGTGATGTCTGACGAACTTGATTGAATTTTACAAAGAGGTGACCAGGTCTGTAAATGAGGGCAATGCATTTGACATGGTCTACTTGAACTTTAGCAAGCACTTTTGATATAGTCTCGCATGGGAGACTGAGAGCGGAGGTTCTAAAAAGATTGGACTAATTGGATCCAGAATTGGCTGAGGGAAACTAGTGAGACCTCAGCTGGAGTTTGTGAACAGTTCTAGGCACCACACATTTGTGAATATGCTGTAGGGGGAGCAGTAAAAATTAACAAGAATGGATGTGAAACTTCAGGATGAGAAAAGATCAGAGGAGTTGGGGCTGTTTTCTCCAGAGGGAAGAAAGCTAAGAGGAGATCTGATAGAAGTTTTCAAAATCACAGAGTAGATGTGGGATTAGTTTCTCCCTTTCTATAGAGATTAAGAATCAATGGGCACAGGTATAAAAATGTTTTGCAATAGAAGTAAATGCAAACTGAGAAATATTTTCACTCACGCGGCAAGGGCGGGATCCATGAGATCCAAAGAAAGTTGGCTAATTGGGTACAGAATTATCTGAGTGACAGGAAGCAAAGGGTGAAGGTGAAGGGCTGGGTTCATGACTGGAAACCTGGGTCAAACATGATTCTGCAGAGATCGGTCTTGGAGCCCTTGCTGTTTGTGGTGCATATAGAAGATTTAGAGTTGAATGTAGGAAGGTTGATCAGTAAGCTTGCAGATGTTACAAAAATTGTTGGGATGGGAAATAACGAAGAAAATAGCCTTAGATTATACGATGATATAGATAGGCTGGTCAAATAAGCTGATCAATTGCAAATGGAATTCAATATGAACTTAGGTGGCACAAACAAAACAAAGGAATACACGATGCACCCGTTGGACTCTGGAAAGCTCTGAGGATCAAAGGGAGCTTGATGTGCCTGTCCACCTGTCCTTTAAGTTCAAAGGATAGGTAGATCCAGAGGTTAAGAACGCCTCTGCCATGCCAAGTCATTGAAGGCTATGGGCCAAGTGCTAGAAAAATGGATGAGAATAGTTAGCTGATTGTTTCTGACTGGTGCTGATTAGATGGGCCAAAGAGTCCTTTTGTGCACCATATAGAACTCTAATCTTCTTTAAACAGGGAGAGAATTTGTTTGAGATACAGTACCCACATAATTGGATAGAAAGCAAGTTTCGCCAATTTCAACAGATTGGACAGAACAGATTGAACATACAGCCTGTAGCCAGTAAGAAAAAGATACCAGACTACATCATTCATATGAATACATTTGTGAAGTCAACATAATAGTAAGCTTGATTTTATTTTATAAATTGTGTATCAAAAGAAGTTTTGATAGAATAAATATCTCTTGATTTGCATCTGAGTTCTTACGTGGGGTCAGACAGATTCAGATTAGTTTAAGTGAAACCAAATTACACCTGCCTTACAGCCTTATTTTACGAATGCAACACTTTGGTAAATTTATTGATTTTGAATTACATGCGAACTTGCATAAATAATGGTGTAAACAAAAATGTATTCATATCCTCAGACAAGCAGGTTGTGTTATTACGTCCTCTTATTGTTAAATTTCAATGTGAATATACCATAAGATCATAATAAATAGAAACAAGTGTCGGGTGTTCAGCCCCTCGAGCCTGTTCCGTCATTCAATATGCTCACAGTTGATCCGAGCATTTCTCATATCCACTCTCCTGCCCTTTCTCCATAACCCTCGATTCCCTGCCTGCTCAAACATTCACCTGTTTCAGCCTTCAAAATTCACAAGGGCTGTGCCCCCGCAGCTCTCTGTGGTAAGGAGTTCCAAGATTCTCAGTCCTCTGTGAGAAGAAATTCCTCCTAACCTCAGGATTATATTGGCACCCCTTTACAATGGAAATAATATGAGAGCAGGAGTCGGCCATTGGGCTCATTAAACATGTTTGCTGCATTTTGTTAGCCATTTATCTTTTAAATCCCAATTTCTGATATTTTCTTCATATCCTTTTGTAATTGTTCACCCCGAAGTAGTTTACACATCTCTATTTTGGAACTATAGATTTCACAGTTCTGTAATTCTTTGTCCTAGATTCATTTGTGACTCAGTTAGTTCTAATTTTAAGATTCCAATTATAAATTACCACCCAAATTTGAATTGCACCAAATCCCAGACATTGGATCAAGCATGAATTATGTCTGTCAATTTCCTTTTCTTTTAGGGATGGAAGGCATGCAGGTCGCGCCAGCATTTGCTGTCCATCTCTTAGTGCCATTGAGCTGAATGGCCTGCTCACCTATTACAGATGTCAGCTAATAGTCTACCCCATTGCTGTGTGTATGGAATCACATGTGAATGAGTACAGGTAAAGTGAGAAGGTTTCTCCCTCTTCAGGGTGGCACGGTGGCCCAGTGGTTAGCACTGCTGCCTCATAGTTCCAGGAAACTAGGTTTGATTCCAGCCTTGGGTGACTGTCTATGTGGAGCTGGCACATTCTTTCTGGGTTTCCTCCAGGTGCACTGGTTCCCACCCACAGTCCAAAGGTTAGGTAAATTGGCTATTCTAAATTGCTCAAAGTGTTCAGGGGAAATGTAAAGTGATAGGGTCTGGGTGGGACGTTCTTCAGAGGGTTATTGTGGATGTGTTGGGCCAAATGACCTGTTTCCCCACTGTCAGGATTCTTTGATTCTACTCTGTGAGACACCATGAATCAGGCAAGTTTTGTGAGAATCACTGACAGTTTCATGGTCATCATTATTGGGACGAGATTTCAATACATTCCAGTTGCTGCTCTCATGGGGTTTGGCTGTAGAACATTGCTCCTGAGTCTCTGGATTATTAGTCCAATGACAAACTACTATGCCACTAACTCCCCCAAAATGAGGGAGCTTAATTAAGCAGAATTGTATGAGAGCTGAGCATTTACGTATCAGTTGGAGGATATCCAGGGGAAGTTATCTATTAGACATGGGGAGAGGTCAGGTGTAGGAGGATGTCCATCGAGAAACTTGGAAATTAGGGAACGAACTTTTAAAGGCTAGCTCTAACTAAAATGAGCAGCGTCCATTAGGGAGCATCAGCCAAATAGTTTGTCTCAATGAACTTCCAGTAGGCAGGAGAACAGGAAGGTCAAAAAGTGTGAAAGGTTTGGATATGAATTTGTGAAGGTGAAGTATCTAAAGTGAATAAATTAAAGGATTGATAATAGGAGAGAGAGGGTCCATGAGAACTCATGGAGTCAGACAGCATGGAAACAGACCCTTCGGTCCAACCAGTCCATGCTGACCATAATCCCAAACTAATCTAGTCGCATCAGTCTGCACTTGGCCCATATTCCTCCAAACCTTTCTTATTCATGTACTTATCCAAATTCTTCTAAATGTTATAACTTTCCTCACAGCCACCTACTTCCTCTGGAAGTTCCTTTCACAAATGACTCTCTGTGTAAAAACATTGGCCTTGAATTGAATTGAATTGAATTAACTTGAATTGGATTTATTATCACGTGTACCGAGGCACAGTGAAAAGCTTTTGGCTTGCGAGCAATAGGAGGCAGATCAAAGAGTTAAGTAGCACATATAAGTAAATAATAGGTAAACAGCAGCAAAAACCAAAACATAGATACAAGCGAGTGCTAAGAGTTTGTGAGTCCGCTCAGTATTCTAACAACAGTAGGGTAGAAACTGTTTTGAAACCGGTGCATGTGTTCAGGCTTCTGTACCTTCTCCCCGATGGTACAGGTTGTAGAAAAGCATTGCCAGTGTGGAATGGATCTTTGAGAATGCAGGCAGCCTTTCTTTGATAGCAGGCCTGGTAGATGGATTCTATAGATGGGAGGTTGGCCTTTGTGATTGTCCAGCTCGAGTTCACCACTCTCTGTAACCGAGTCCGATCTTGAATGGTAGTTGCCATACCAGGTAATGATACATCCAGACCGATGCCCTTCTTGTCCTTTTTAAACCTTTCTCCTCTCACCTTAAAAATATGCCCCCAATCTTGAAATCGCCCACCCTAAGGAAAAAACACCTGCCATTCACCTTATCAATACCCTTCATTATTTTATAAACCTCTGTAAGATCACCCTTCAACCTCCTACGCTCCAGTGAAAGTAGCCCCAGCCTATCCAGCTACCCTTTGTAATGCATAACCTCCATTCTGGTAAATTAGATTCCCTGTAGTGTGGAAACAGACCATTTGGTCCAACAAGTCCACATCAACCTTCGAAGAGTAACCCATCCAGACCCATTTCCCTTTAACTAATGCACCCAACACTATGGGCAATTTAGCTTGACCAATTCACCTAACCTTCACATCTTTGGACTGTGGGAAGAAACCAGAGCACCCGGAGGAAACCCACGCAGACACGGGGAGAATGTGCAAATTCCACATAGACAGGCACCCGAGGCTAGAATCGAAGATGGGTCCCTCGTGCTCTGAGGCAGCAGTGCTAACCACTGAGTCACCGTGCTGCCCTAAAATCTTTTCTAAACCCTCACCATCTTAATAATATCTTCCTATAACTGTGACCAGAATTGGATGCAATACCAGAAGAAGGGCTGCACGGTGACTCAGTGGTTAGCACTGCTGCCTCGCAGCACCAGGGTCCCAGGTTTGATTCCAGCCTTGGGCAGCTGTCTGTGTGGAGTTTGCACATTCTCCCTGTGTCTGCATGGGCTTCCTCTGGGTGCTCCAGTTTCCTCCCACAGTCCAAAGATGTGCATGTCAGATGAATTGGCCATGCTAAATTGCCCATGGTGTTAGATGCATTAGTTAGAGGGAAATGGGTCTGGGTGTATTACTCTTCGAAGGTTGATGTGGACTGGTTGGGCCGAAGGGCCTGTTTCCACACTGTAGGGAATCTAATCTAGTCCCAAAAAGCCTTAACAACATCAATCTCACATGATATCCCAAGTCCTATACTCTAAGGTCTGAGCAATGAAGGAAAGTGTGCTCAATGCCTTCTTTATCACCCTGCATACATGTGATTCAAACTTTAAAGAATTATGTGCCTGAAGTCCTCGGTGTATCTGATATAAAGCACTATCCAGGCTCTTACATTTAATTGCATAAGTCCTGCCCTTGTTATTTTACCAAAATGCAATACCTCACATTTATGCAAATTAAACTCCAACTGTCACTCATCAGCCCATTGATCTAATGATCAAGATCTATTTGTAATCTTAAATAACCCTCTACACTGTCCAATGCACCACCAGTTTTGGTGTCATCTGCAAACTTATTAACCATGTCTTCTATATTCTCATCTAAATCATTTACAGAACCAATGGACCCAGCACTGATGTCTGGGGAACACCGCTGGTCACAGGTCTCCAGTCATATAAAAAAAACCTCTCTGTCATCACTGTCTGTCTCCTGCAGTTAAGCCAATTTTGTATCCAATTGGCAAGCTCACCCTGAATCCCACGTGATCTAACTTTACTAATTAGTCTACCATGCAGAATCTTGTGACGCTCCTGAATCACTAGCTAGCATGAAAATGTAATGCTCAGCATTGGATAGGACACCCTTTACATACAGTGTTAAGCTCTCAGCGTTAGTAATTTGTTATAATTTTACTTGGAAAAGTAGCTTAGAGCTCTCTTTATCCACTTCGACCTTGGATCCTCATGGACCATAACTTTCATGCACATTTCTTAGAGATACTGTCAGGTCGGTGTCAATTACACAGAATTTAACAGTTATTTATGTTATCATACAAATTGCCTGGAAACTAGGATCAGCTTACTCACAGGCATTGCATTGAGAACATCTCATGCCAGCTGCAGAGAAGGTTCCTGTCTCCTTAAGTTGGATTCAAACCAATCTGAAAGGTAATCAGTCTTTTTCTGATATTGTGAAAACACTAGATTCAGACCCCTTCATGCATGGCACAGGATATCTCCTTATTTCAGTGGGTTTTTTCCACAAGTTAAATGAATATAGAACATGGTCAGCAATACAATGGTGGGTGATTTTGGAGCCAATGGAATTTTGGCTCCTGCACAGCTCTGATAAGTTCCACTACTCATTATTAATGTCTGGAAGTCGCAATGCCCAGTTTGAGGATGACACATCTTGAGCACCGTAGAGATGGACCCTGTGACAAATAAAAGCTGGCAGCACAGAAAATAAACATTGTCCAGTTGTAAAGGAATAAGGTATCAAGAAAAATATGCCCACTTTCACCTACTTTTGGTAAATTGTGACATAAGATAAACTGTGAGCTGCAGCAGACTCAGGAAGTAGCACATGTCTAAGTTTAGTTTGAACTGTACCATTGTTACTCTGCCACAAAAAACTATTTCTCAAACAGTTATGAAACCCTTAGTGCTTTGGTTCAACATCCCTCAACTATTTCAAATCAAATTTCCCCATATATCCTTTAAATTAACTATGAATTCTTCATTCAGTCATGGGACACAATGGAACTGTGTGAGCATTAACATTTCAGTAGTGAGTCAAATAACTGCATTAACAATAGAAGTGTGGTACCATTGCACTAATCCTGTGTTATTGATGTATTCTGGCTATTTCGATGCCCACCATTCAATATAGTCTGTCGCTGTGGCTTCAGCAGAATTGGAGGAAGGCAGCTGTCCTACTATCTTTATTGCTGTTCAGTGTTGCTGTTGAGCTGATGGACTTTGGGTTTCTCAGCCTGTGAAGGCCCTGCCACTGTCTATTTCTTAACGGTACATATGAGTCGGCTGGAATAGAGACACCCAGTCAGATGTTGATAGGAGGGATAGCTATATCAGATGTTCCGAGAAACATTTGAATTTGTCTCTCTGTTCTGTCACCTTCCTTAGACATATTTGGACCAGAGATGCCTTTGAATCCCTAATCTGGACTCTCTGTAATCATGTTATGATGTCACTCTCACAGCCAAGGCCTGCACAGCTGCTGTCTGAGCCTTCTGCTGGAGACCATGTCTGTGTACATTGAGTCATACAACTGGCAGTCTATAATTTCCACAGAGCTTGCCACATGTTCCCTGCAGGATTGTAAAGTCATAATACCTTGCCTCATCCGGAATGTTGGACATTTTATCTTCAACACTGTGGACAATGTGCCAGGCAGTTCTGCCCATATTTCTGTCAATTGTTGCTGAGCCACAAGTATTCTCTTTATTAGCACTGGCACTAACGAGTCTGTACCTCTCCTCTGACCAGAAAGGCTTGGGGATGACAATGTCCTCTGCTGTGTAATCTTGTCGGCCATCCCTTTCACCATTCTCTGTTTTGTTCATATGTGCCATGAAAGAGGAGCTTGAGACCAAATGTATTGCTGGTGTCTGGCTGACTGTCCCACAGTGTATCTACTAATTGGTGTAGTCTGAAAAGAACTTCTGAAGAGTCATTGTCTACTCCCTTTTCAGACTCTTAATCTTTATAGACGTGCATTGGCTGAGAGAAGGAAATGACAATATTGAGTAAGTTTTTGAGTGTTCCAACTCATTTAATCTTAACAATTATCAGGAAAACTTAGAGGATTAAAGAACTACTCTAACTCCAGGGTAATTATCAATGTATGCCCGCAACAACATACACGTTAAACTCTATATCCCCTGAACGCTCACCCAATTCACTACCTTCTGATTCAACCACCTGTCGTCCCCTCACTGACCTGTCCCTGCTGAACCCAACCCCTAACCCCTCTCCCACTGCCCCATAGACTGTACACTGCCTTTCTTCTGAATGAACCCTGCCAGGTTTGATATTACCCACACTCCAATCCTATACCTCCCTGAACCAGTGCAACATTGCAGAACATGATATATACTGAATCCCCAACCTGGCCTAGTCTGACCCTGCAGGACCCTATGTTAACCCTTACATCCCAACACCTCCCAGCGTGGGTCAACTCTGCAGCAGTTGACATTCCTCTCTGACTGACCTTGCAATACCCGACACTGTGCTCCATCCAACATGATCGATTCAACCCTGCTGGAACTGATAGCAACCCCCAATTCCTGGCCTTGAAACCATCCCAGCCATAACCACTTCACCACAACCACAACCACAACATAACTGAAACATCTACCCTCATACCTGGCACTCTAATCACCTCGGGGAGAAAGTGAGGTCTGCAGATGCTGGAGATCAGAGCTGGAAATGTGTTGCTGGAAAAGCGCAGCAGGTCAGGCAGCATCCAGGGAACAGGAGAATCGATGTTTCGGGCATAAGCCCTTCTTCAGGAATTCCTGAAAAAGGGCTTATGCCCGAAACGTCGATTCTCCTGTTCCCTGGATGCTGCCTGACCTGCTGCGCTTTTCCAGCAACACATTTCCAACTCTAATCACCTCGTCCATCTAATACTATATTTACCTTGTCCACTTAACAACCTATCTCTTACTCACCTGGCATCTTACCCTTCTCATCGACCCTACCCCTTTTAGTTAGCAACCTACCCAGATCATGAACCTGGCATCCTCTATTCCTCCTGGCACACAACCATCTGAATTATTTGTCTGGCACCCTCCTTCTTGCTTAATGTACATATTCACATTAGTCACTGTCAAAGTACCTTTGGGACCTCTAGCTCCTGAAATGCAACAACAAAAGTGTCCTTAATAAAAGAGTGTGGCTCAGCCTGTAATGCTCCACCTGTACTGAGTGAATTTCATCTTGGATGTATTTGGAACAAACCAAACTCTGAATCTCAGCCAGAAAAGTCTTCAGCTGGTAAGTGGGTAACTTTAGAGAGTTTTACTGCTCAGCTGAATCTATCCTGATGATAATCTGAATGCCTGGAGCATTGTAGAGTCATAAATAGAGTCATAGAGATGTATAGCACAGAAGCAGACCCAACCCATCCATGCTGACCAGAAACTCTAGGTTAATCTAGTCCTATTTTCCAGCATTTGACCCAAATCCCTTTCTATTCATATACCCATCCAGATACCTTTTAAATGTTGCAATTGTACCAGTCTCCACACTTCCTCTGACAGCTCATTCCACACACGTACCACCCTTGGGGTGAAAAAGTTGCCCTTTAGGTCCCTCTCCTTACTTTATCCATGTTCCAACTTTCCTTTGCTTCGTTCCATCATCCCAATAGTTTTACTTGCATTCCTCTTTCTTCCTGACAAACTGTTTCTCCAGCCACACCTTTCCCTCTCTGACCCACTGCAGCATTGAGCTGGTCCACCCCTGCTCTGGTGCAGCATATTTTAAGTGCTGTAACTGGTCTGAAGTAACCCATGACCATCACAATGTTCTCTTCACACTAAATGTACTGTCTTAGGAGATTGTTTCAAGCTGGTAATAGATATTGAAATATTATTAGTTTCTGACAAATATTGCACTTAGGCAAAAGAAATTCATAATTGAACACTTGGGGCAGGACTTCATAATTTGCCTTTTAAATTTTTTTTTCCTGTTGCAATGTGGAGATAAAAAATGAAACCATATGCTGCTAAGTCTTCTCTTCAAGAAATATGTGATGGAGAATCCAGGCAATTTCCATTCAATTTTCAACAGCATTACCATTTGTAGAGTAGAGGGTAATGAAATTAAATTTCTAAATCGAGCCCTTTCTGATCTGGGGTAAATGATACTTTCACCATGTGTAAAGACTAAATAAATCCATCATAAATAGACTAAAATTAGGTTAGCCATTTTTATGCTTCCAAGTCTGCAATTATAATTATCTCCGGCCTGCCAAAATCCATGATCTTGAATTGTATGTGTTTAGTTTCATTTTTTAAAAAGTTCACTGTCTTTCTATCAATACTGTCTGTAACATAAGAGCACAGTTAGCATTTAAAGAGATGAATAAAACACAGCAAACCTGAACTTTGAAATTGGAGACATAGGGGAGTAAGGATACTTTGTCTTTGAATATTTAAATCATTAGAAGTGATGGATGAACAAAATCAGGAAAGAGTCATTCACTCAGTAAAACAGTTTCTTTAACAAGCCTTGAGCCATCTTTCCTATTTTATCCATGAATTCTATTTGTTTAGTGATTGCAAGGAAAATTCTTTTTATATTGCACCTTGGACCTCTAAAGTTATCTATGAAAACTCCAAAATATTTAAGACCAAAATATTTATCAGTCCCTATATTATGGTGATTAACTGTTTTGTAACATTTTATATATGCCTTTAACATGAAAGCAGAGCCCCGAGGCACAATTCAGAGAGCATTAAAGGCCAGAACTGCAAGAAAAAAAGAGCATAGATAGTCTACATACATAGAGGAGATGGCAGAGACAGGAAAAGCTGAGCCTAAGAAAAGATTTGAAGATGTGGAAAGGAAGCAGAAATTCAGCATGTTGGAAGGACTATAGGGCTTGTAGAATGACATTCATGTCAGACTTAGTCATACAGTCGTAGAGATGTACAGCATGGAAACAGACCCTTCGGTCCAACCTGTCCATGCCGGTCAGATATCCCAACCCAATCTAGTCCCACCTGCCAGCACCCGGCCCATATCCCTCCAAACCCTGCCTATTCATATACCCATCCAAATGCCTCTTAAATGTTGCAATTGTACCAGCCTCCACCACTTCCTCTGGCAGCTCATTCCATACACATACCACCCTCTGCATGAAAACGTTGCCCCTCAGGTCTCTTTTATATCTTTCCCCTCTCACCCTAAACCTATGCCCTCTAGTTCTGGACTCCCTCACCCCAGGGAAAAGACTTTGCCTATTTACCCTATCCATGCCCCTCATAATTTTGTAAACCTCTCTAAGATCACCCCTCAGCCTCCGACGCTCCAGGGAAAACAGCTCCGGCCCATTCAGCCTCTCCCTATAGCTCAAGTCCTCCAACCCTGGCAACATCCTTGTAAATCTTTTCTGAACCCTTTCAAGTTTCGCAGCATATTTCCGATAGGAAGGAGACCAGAATTGCACGCAATATTCCAACAGTGGCCTAACCAATGTCCTGTACAGCCACAACATGACCTCCCAACTCCTGTACTCAATACTCTGACCAATATAAAGATCAGGAAATTCCTCTGAACCCTAGCAACACAGAAAACCTTATTTTCCACGATTAACTGATCTTGAATTCTCAATCTCATCCCTAAATTTAGTCATATTGCCATTTTCTTAAAACTGCAAATGGACAGAAATATTGAAATCAATTTAATTCTTTTAATGAAAATAGGTCTAAAGCAAGGTGAAAAATATTGACTTTACCTACTCTACTTCCTGTGTTCAAAGTGTAAAACATTTGCACCTTAATTGTTTTGTGAATAAAGGTATAATGTGAATTATACAGTGTAGCAAGTTTCTCGAATAAAGCATTGATGAGGCCATTTCAACAACCAGTAAGCTCAGAGCCGAATTGGCTTACTTCTGTTCCTAATCCTTTTTAATCAGTGAAAGAAGAGGATGATGCTCCTGCTCTCAATCATTGCTTAGTTCTCCCTGCTAGATAGACACTGATTTGGTTTGGGTCTAATTATTCTTCTAGACCTTATCATTCCCCCTGTGGCCCCCACCAAGTCTAACTCCTCGCTGAATGTAATGCTCCTAATATTTTGTGATACTTTCATTTCAGTCACATGGACAAATGTCTGCTGCCAT
This sequence comes from Chiloscyllium plagiosum, assembly GCF_037043375.1. Taxonomy (NCBI): domain Eukaryota; kingdom Metazoa; phylum Chordata; class Chondrichthyes; order Orectolobiformes; family Hemiscylliidae; genus Chiloscyllium; species Chiloscyllium plagiosum. Next base: position 100,601,554 of record NW_028270144.1, on the reverse strand, counting down.
TGGTGAATTCATATCCCATCTGTGGAAGGACTAAAAGAGGAGAAATTGTTTGTAAGTTAAAAGAAACAACAATGTCAAGACAGCTCACACTACTTGATTTCATAAGCATCTAATTTGTGTACCAGACATATGTCTCTTTAATTTATATCACTATTGTTTATCCAACATGATTGATGCATTGTAAATGACTTTGTAGTGGTCATTTTTCCTTTCCAGTGATACAGTCACAATTGATTGATCACAATTGTAAAACTATCCAAAGTCTGCAGTACCTGCATGTTTGTATTCTCTTCTAAGAATTTCTGACTCTGAAGAATCCCAGCTGACAGGGAAACTGAGTGACAGTCTTACCCTGGATCAATTACCTCAAGCACTCTGTAACTGCCAAAGTTCTCAACTGCCACAATAAAAAAGGTTTGGTACACATGCTTGTATTGGTCAGTGCATGGAGTATAGGAGTTCGGAGATCATGTTGGCTGTAGTTGGCATGGATGAGTTGGACCAAAGCATGTGTTCAAGTACAGTGTATCTGCTTTATAAGACCATAAGACCATAAAGACATAGGAGCGGAAGTAAGGCCATTCAGCCCATCGAATCCACTCCGCTATTCAATCATGGCTGATGGGCATTTCAACTCCACTTACCTGCATTCTCCCCGTAGCCTTTAATTCCTTGTGACATCAAGAATTTATCAATTTCTGCCTTGAAGACATTTAGCGTCCCAGCCTCTACTGCACTCTGTGGCAATGAATTCCACAGGCCCACCACTCTCTGGCTGAAGAAATGTCTCCGCATTTCTGTTCTGAATATACCCCCTCTAATTCTAAGGCTATGTCCACGAGTCCTAGTCTCCTCGCCTAACGGAAACAATTTCCTAGCGTCCACCCTTTCCAAGCCATGTATTATCTTGTATGACACCAAGACTGGACTTATTTACAATTTTATATATCCATATACATTTCTGATATCTAGCAGCAACATGTATGGTACTAATAAGAGATATCATCACCCAGATAGGACTAAGTTTGAACAGTGTAATTTTTATGTAACAATTAAACAATTCATTGAAATAAATAATCAAATGCTCTATTTAAATACATGTAAGCGCATAACTGGAGTATTGTGTATTCTTCTGGTTGTAACATAGTAAAAGTTAAAGTCACCATAGTCTTACCAGACCATAGGGCTACTCTCTCTTTAGAGAGAAATGACTGGTGATGGTTTTACCTGAAGGTTACTATGCTTTCAGGTGAGGGGAGAGTTGAGAAGGAACGTCCTTCACGGTAGCCTCAACTGGTGCAGAAATTGAAGGATTACAACTGCATGACAAACCACCCATCCAGTCACCTGACCCAACCAACCTCGCTACATGTGTAAAAACTAGCCCCCAGAGCATTAACCTGAATCTTATCCGGTGACATTACCCCAATGTCACTGCCTTCCCACCTATTGGGCTACCTTCTTTCATTTAACATGAGGAAATAATGAGTTCTTTACTATGTTTAACTTACCATTAAGTCCAATTCTTGCATAAGAGCTTCCCAAGAACTGGATGACCTGATTTTGACTGCAATAAGAATACAATTAATTTTGGAGGAACTTGAATAAAATTCATGATGACAAAACATGTGCCTGATAATATGCAAAGAATTGAAATTTGTCACTGAAATTATGTCAATATAAATAATCCCACAGGACAATTGTTTGCAGTGATAGAGATTTGTGACCAATAATTATTACAAATTTGAAGGTCCTTCTGTAAAAGGTGCAACAAAGGGGAATTGCTTTATTTTAAGTTGATGTCCATACTCTGAAAAAAGTACAAGTGTGAGCTGCATGGAGTGGGGTGATCATCACTCAGGACCTTTGTACTTTCCTGTTTCAGGACAAACGTGAAGGTAAATGTACTTATGCTTTTGTGGGGCTCATAAACCATAACAAAATATGAAGTTGAAATTTGAAGTACGATTTAAAGTATTATTTGCTTGTTATGCTTATTGATACCTTTGTCTGCAGGGCATACGTCTCTTGAAGGTGTAAGTGGCAGCTGGAGAAGCTGAACTATGAAGTGACAGTAGTAATCTAGTATTGGTAGTTTCTCTGTAGGGTCAGCAATCATAAACGAGCTGAAAATGTGTTGCTGGAAAAGCGCAGCAGGTCAGGCAGCATCCAAGGAGCAGGAGAATCGACGTTTCGGGCATGAGCCCTTCTTCAGGAATGAGGAAAGTGTGCCAAGCAGGCTAAGATAAAAGGTAGGGAGGAGGGACTTGGGGGAGGGGTGTTGGAAATGCGATAGGTGGAAGGAGGTTAAGGTGAGGGTGATAAGGTGAGGGTGATAGGCCGGAATGGGGGTGGGGGCGGAGAGGTCAGGAAGAAGATTGCAGGTTAGGAAGGTGATGCTGAGTTCGAGGGTTGAGACTGAGACAAGGTGGGGAGAGGGGAAATGAGGAAAAATTTCTCAGCAATCATAAATGCAGGGAATAGTGCTATAAAAGTTGAGTCATCTATCCACAGTTGCACTTCTTTCAAATTCACGATACTTTCATTATATATGGACATTATTGAAAATAACTTTGAACAAATTACCAAAGACTAAGATTATGAATTGGTAAAATCTGAAGTGAAAATAGTCACAAGACTGAGTGCTTTAATCATTAAGGTATGGACACTGGCCTTGGATATGCATAGTGATCTTTCTGCAATCAGAAACTAGTGTGTAGAGTAATTCTGTTGAAACACTTGTTTGATAGCTCCAAGGAACTCTGTTATTCTTATGGAAACCAAATAAGATGCTTTACACTTAAGGAAATCTGGTCACCCTGTGAAAATGGTCCTCTCTGTTCATGTGATGCTTGCTTTGCCAAGGGCAAGTAATGAGTGTGTGATCCTTTGTGGCACAGTGGCTCAGTGGTTAGTACTGCTGTCTCACAGCACCAGGGTCCCAGGTTCAATTCCAGCCTCGGATGACTGTCTGTGTGGAGTTTGCACATTCTCCCTGTGTCTGCGTGGGTTTGCTCCAGTTTCCTCCCACAATCCAAAGATGTGCAGGTCAGGTGAATTGGCCATAGTGTTAGGTGCATTAGTCAGAGGGAAATGGGTTTGGGTGGGTTACTCTTCAGAGGGTTGGTTGGGCTGCAGTAGGGAATCTAATCTAATAACATATTCACATGTCTGAGCACCACAAGACTACCTGATCTCTAGGGATGGCTTGAAAACATGAATCCACACAATTATTAAAATAAGGATGCAGATACAAGTAATGCATCCTCATTGTTTGACTCGTAGTTATCAATTATAAAACTGGATGTCCATATATCAGTTGAGCAACATCGGGTGCCAAATGTTTTGACTTGCATCTGCCTGTGATTCTTAGTAGGATTAACAAAGCCAGAAAATATCAGTTAATGTTAATCCAATAGTTTAGCTCTTGTCATTAACAGTTTTTATTCAATGATTTAACACAAGGTTTGTTAGCATTCCTTGATGTATATGTTATATCTCCCATAAAGTAATAGATTTGCAACTATATTTATAAGTACAGACTGTAAAATTTTCTATACATATGTAAAATAGAAACATTTTGGTAAAGTGAGTTTGTGGGTCCAACACAGATATAAGAACATAGGAGCAGGAGTAGGCTTTCACCACCTTGTGTAGTTCCCCCTTAAAACAAGTTGGACAACATCAACCAGGATGTTATGATTGAATTTGCCCAGGTGTCTCACAATACCGAAGTGGTCAAATCACAATGACCACAAGCCAGTACCAAAGCAAAACAGTCCCAACTTCATTAGGAAACAAGTTATAATATACTTCAATACTAAACATACAATCTCTAATCTGTTCAGCCTCTTAAGCTTACAATACTTCCCAAGTTTTGAATAGATTTACACAGTAGCTCTCTCTCTGGCTCCATATCTGGGTCTATGAAACTGCTTTCTCTCTTCCTCTCTCTGTCTGTCTGGGGATGGTCAGCTAGTCTCTGTCTCCAGCCATTGCTGGTCTCCTCAGAAGGCCTTCAGAAAATTCCAGAGATTGGTCTGCAGATGAACCCTGTTTTTATATCTTTTTGGGTGGTTTTCTGCAACTTTCTAAAGTTTTGGCTAATCAGGGAAACACACTTCATCATTTGAAGCATTGTCAATCATTTGTTACTGTCTGTTTCTTTGTGTAGGAGGACCCAGTGCCTTTCTGTCTGCACCCTCCTTTGTTAGGTGGATAGGTTGTTGGGGATATGTCTGTCCATGATAACTGTTGCCTCTTACATTATGCTAATGTCATTAGCACCTGGCTGCTGTGTTTGCATTGTGTCTGGTGTGCGGGTTTGTGACTTCAGAGTTTTACTTGGCTGATGTACGCAGCATCCTTTGTCATTTGACTAAGTTAACAATTCATCGGTGTTTTAGCAGCAAGGAGTACTCTCAAGTCTGTTCCACTATTCAGTGAGTTCATGGCTAGTCAGTGGCTTATCTCCATATAGAGTCAGAGAGTCATAGAGCTATACAGCACAGAAACAGACCCTTCAGTCAAACTCTTCCTTGCTGACCAGATATCATAAATGAATATAGTCCCATTTGCCAACATTTGGCCCATATTCTTCTAAACCCTTCCTATTCATATACCCATCCAGATGCCTTTTAAATGTTGCAATTGTACCAGCCTCCACTACTTTCTCTGGCAAGTCATTCCATACATGCACCATCCTCTGTGTGAAAAAGTTGCCCCTTAGGTCCCTTTATATCTTTCTCCTCTTATGTTAAACCTATACCCTCAGTTTTGGACTCCCCCACCCTGGGGAAAAGACTATACCTATTTACTCTATCAATGTTCCTCATGATTTATTCCTTAATAACTTTGCTTATCAAAAATTTATCTGTCTCCAATTTAAAGATAACAACTGATCTAGCATCAACTGTTGTTTGTGGAAAAGACTTCCAAAACTGTACCAACCTTTGTGTGTAGGAATGCTTTCTAACACCTTAAGATATGGAAGGAGAATTAGGCCATTCAGCCCATTGAGTCTGCTCTGACATTCAATCATAGCTGTTATGTTTTTCAACTTTATTCTCCTGTCTTTTCCCCATAATCATCAGTCCCCTTACTAATTAGTCCCCTGAACAGTTTGGCTCTAATTTTAAATCTCTGCCCCCTAGTTCTAGAATCCCAACTAGTAGAAACAGTTGTTCTACCCTATTGTTCTCTATTAATATCTTGAAGACTTTGATCAGATCACTCCTTAACCTTCCAAATTCTAAAGGACACAGGCCTAATTTGTATGATCTTTCTTTATGACCTCACCCCTGAAGCCCAGATGTCATTCTTGTAAACCTACATTGTACTCTTTTTCCAAGGCTAAAATATCATTCCAAAGGTGTGATGCCCAGATCAGCTCATAGCCCTCCAAGTGGTGTCAAACCAGGGTTTTGTATAGCTGCCACGTAACTTAGAATCATAGAATTTTTCAGTTCAGAAGGAGGCCATTCAATCCATACTGCCTGTACTGGCTCACAAAAGAGCTACCCAGCTAGTCCCATTCACAAGCTCTGCCTCTGTAGCCCTTAAATTCATCACTTTCCAATATATATTCAGATCTCGTTTGAAACCTCCAATGGAATCCGCCTCCACCACATTCTAAATCCTAGCAACTTAGATTCATAGAGTCAAAGAGATGTACAGCATGGAAACAGACCCTTCAGTCCAACCTGTCCACGCCGACCAGATATCCCAACCCAATCTAGTCCGACCTGCCAGCACCCGGCCCATATCCCTCCAAACCCTTCCTATTCATATACCCATCCAAATGCCTCTTAAATGTTGTAATTGTACCAGCCTCCACCACATCCTCTGGCAGCTCATTCCATACATGTACCACCCAATGCGTGAAGAAGTTGCCCCTCAGGTCTCGTTTATATCTTTCCCCTCTCACCCTAAACCTATGTCATCTAGTTCTGGACTCACCGACCCCAGGGAAAAGACTTTGTCTATTTATCCTATCCATGCCCCTCATAATTTTGTAAACCTCTATAAGGTCACCCCTCAGCCTCCGATGCTCCAGGGAAAACAGCCCCAGCCTGTTCAGCCTCACCCTTTAGCTCAAATCCTCTAACCCTGGCAACATCTTTGTAAATCTTTTCTGAACCCTTTCAAGTTTCACAACATCTTTCCGATAGGAAGGAGACCAGAACTGCACGCAATATTCCAACAGTGGCCGAACCAATGTCTTGTACAGCTGCAACATGACCTCTCAACTCCTGTACTCAATACTCTGACCAATAAAGGAAAGCATACCAAACACCTTCTTCACTATCCTATCTACCTGCGATCCCATTTTCAAGGAGCTATGAACCTGCACTCCAAGGTCTCTTAGTTCAGCAACACTCCCTAGGACCTTACCATTAACTGTATAAGTCCTGCTAGGATTTGCTTTCCCAAAATGTAGCACCTTTCATTTATCTGAATTAAACTCCATCTACTACTTCTCAGTTCATTGGCCCATCAGGTCCAGATCCTGTTGTAACCTGAGGTAACCCTCTTCACTGTCCAGTACACCTCCAATTTTGGTGTCATCTGCAAACTTACTAACTGTACCTCTTATGCTTGCACCCAAATCATTTATGTGTTGCTGGAAAAGCGCAGGTCAGGCAGCATCTAGGGAACAGGAGAATCGACGTTTCGGGCATAAGCCCTTCTTCAGGTCGATTCTCCTGCTCCCTGGATGCTGCCTGACCTGCTGCGCTTTTCCAGCAACACATTTTCAGCTCTGATCTCCAGCATCTGCAGACCTCACTTTCTCCCCAAATCATTGATGTAAATGACAAAATGTAGAGGATCCAGCACCGATCCTTGTGGCACTCCACTGGTCACAGACCTCCAGTCCAAAAAACAACCCTCCACCACCACCCTCTGTCTTCTACCTTTGAGCCAGTTCTGTATCCAAATGGCTAGTTCTCCCTTTATTCCATGCGATCTAATCAATCTCCCATGGGGAACCTTGTCGAACGCCTTACTGAAAGAAGATTCTCTTCATCTCACTCCTAGCTTTCTTGCTGACAGTCTTGAAGTTGTGCCACCTAGTTACTGACATACCAACTAGTGAGAACAGAATATCTTTCTATGCCCTGTCAAAATTGTTCAGAATTTTGAACACCTCAATAAGGTCACCTCTTAATTCTCTCTGCTCCAATGAGAATAAGCCCAATTTCTCTAACTTTTCCTTGCACCCAAAATCTCTCATTCCTGGTATCTGGTATCATTCCAGGAAATCTCTTTTGCACTGTCTCCAAAGCTTTGATGTAGAAATGCCGGTGTTAGACTGGTTGGACAAAGTTAAAAATGACACAACACATTGTTATAGTTCAACAGTTTTCTTCCAAATAAACCTGTTGGACTATAACCTGGCATTGTGTCATTTTTAACTTTGTCCAAGGCTTTAACATCTTTCCTTTAATAAAGTGCCCAGTGCCCAGTACAGAACACAATGTTCCAAATGTGATCTGACTGATGATTTGTCGAGATGTAACATCACTTCCTTGCTAAAAACTCTACAGCTTCTATTTATAAATCCAAGCATCCTGTAAGCCTTCTTAAGAAAATCTGTGCCCTTCTAAACTGTCTTTCAGTTCTAAAGGCCAGTATTCCATTAATAGTCTTGATTATTTTCTAGATTAGATTCCCTACAGTATGGAAACAGGTCCTTCGACCCAACAAGTCCACACCGACCCTCCAAAGAGCAACCTACCCAGACCCGTTCCCCTAACCTAGGTTTTCCTTTGACTAACACACCTGAGACTATGGGCAATTTAGCATGGCCAATTCACCTAACCTGCACATCTTTGGAGTGTGGGAGGAAACCGGAGCACCCTCAGGAAACCCACACAGATATGGGGAGAATGTGCAAACTCCACACAGACAGTCGCCTGAGGTGGGACTTGAACCCAGGTCCCTGGTGCTGTGAGGCAGCAGTGCTAACCACTGAGCCACCGTGTCTGCAGAGTTATGAGAATTTATAACAGAAAATACAAAAATGGCAGAGAAGCTAAATGTACCCTTAGTGTTTTTGTTTTTCTGAGCAAGATACAAAAATCTTCTAGAACTAGAGATGAACATGGATAGGTAGAATGGGGAGTTGAAGCAATAAATATTAGTAAAAGGATTTTACTGGAAATATTAAGAGGGCTGAAAGTTGATAAATCCCCAGGATCTGATGGTCTACAACCCAGAATGTTGAAGGAGGTGGCTATACCAACAGTCAATAAATTGGTGATTATATTCCACAATTCTTTAGATTCTGGAATGATTACCACAAGTTGCAAGGTAGCAAATTATTTACAAAGACAGTAAGAGAAAAAAACAGGGAATTATAGACTTGTTAGCCTTACATCAGTAGCGGGGATTCTAGGAATTATTACAAAGGATGGGATAAATGGACACTTGGATAAAAATGATCTGATTGGGCATAGTCAGCATGGATTTGTGAATGTAAACTCAAGTTTGAGGAACTTGGAAATTTTTGACAATATTACTGTCAAAATTGATAAAGAAAGCCAATTGGACATAGTGTACTTAAAAATTCAGAAGATTTTGATAAAGTCACCTACAGAAGGCTGGTTAGAAAAAATAAAGCTCATGCAATAGGAGGTAATGTACTGGCATAGATTAAGAATTGGTTAGCTGACAGAGAAAAAAGAATAGGAAAAGATGGGTCATTTCATGTTGGCAAGATATAATTAGTAGAGTATCTCAAGTGCCCGTATTTAAGCTGCAACTATTCACAGTACATATCAATGCTTTATGGGTGGAGAGGTAATGCAAAAATTCCAAATTTGCATGTGATATAAACATAAAGAGAATGTGTGTGTTGCAAAGAAGACACAAAGTGATGACAAAAGGATTTGGACAGATTTAGTGAATGGATGAAAATTTGGCAAATGTAATATAATATGGAAAAATATGAGGTTATCTGTTTTAGTAAAAGAAACAGATATGCAGAGAATGTCAATAAGTTGCAAAGTGTTGAAGTACAAAGGGACCTAGGTATTCTGCCAATGAATCACTGAAGGCTAACATGCAGGTATAGCAAGATATTAGGAACGCGCGTCTTGCAAGAGTATTTGACTACAGCTATAGTGAAGTCTTGTTTCAATTGTATAGGATCTTGGTTAGACAACACCTTGAAGACTCTGTGCGGTTTTGGTCACTTTATCTCAAGAAAGGGAGTGCAACAAAGGTTCACTCGACTTGTCATCCAGGATGACAGGATTGTCCTATGAAGGGAAATTGAGAAAACTGGGTTTGTATTCTCGAGAGTTTTGAAGAATGAAAGGTGATCTCATTAAAATTTACAGAAGAGTGAAAGAAGGAAATGGGGAAGTACAGATAAGTGATTCCATAGCTGGAATCACTTAAAAATAAGGGGATGTCATATAGGACCAATATAAAGCGAATTTGTTTACTCAGAAGGTTGTGAGTCGTTGGAATTATTTGAATAAAGGGCAGTGGAAAGTCAGTATTTGAATATGTTTAAGTCAGAGATTGTTAAAATTCTGATTACGATTAGTGTGCAGGGTAATAGGGATGGAGTGAATAAAAAAATACATTGAAGTGTTCAATCAGCCATGACCATATTAAATGGCAAAGCAGGCAATTGCAAATCCAACATGCTAATTGATCTTCTCTAGAAAACAAAACCTGTCATTCCTACCTGGTCCGTCCATGAAACTCCAGGCACACAGTAATGTGGATGACTCTTTAGCACCATTGAAGATGTCCCAGCAAGCCAGTCAATTACATTCAAGAGTGTACACCCATGACTGTGTGGCCAAATTTCATCCAAACTCCATCTGCAATTTCACTGATGATGCCACTGTTGCAGGCCAGATCTCAAACAATGACAAGACAGAATATAGGAAAGAGATAAAGTGTTTGATGGTGCAATGTAAAGAGAATAATCTCTCCCTTAATATCAGCAAAACTGAAGAGCTGATCATTGATTTCAGGAAGCAAGGAGCAGGGTATGCCCCTATCTACCTCAAAGGAGCTGGGGTGGCGATGGTCTAGCGTGCAAGTTCCTGGGAGTGACAATCGCCAACAATCAGACCTGAACCACCTATATTGATGTGACAGTCAAAAAGGCACAACAATGCTTCTTCTTCCTCAGGAGGCTAAGGAAATTTGGTAAGTCCATTGCATTTTATCTGTATGCATCACAGCTTGGTACGGCAACTGCTCTGCCTAAGACCTTAAGAAACTACAGAAAGTTGTGAACACAGCCCAGTCCATTACACAAGCCAACTTTCCATCCATTGACCCCATCTACACTTCTCATTGCTGTGGAAAGACAACCAACATCACCAATGACCCCTCCCACCCCGATTATAAACTCTTCCAACCTCTTCCATCGAACAGAAGAGTCAAAGGTTTAAACACAGGTACCAGCAGGTTCAAGAGTAGCATCTTCTCTGCTATAATTTTGTTCGACCATCCTATGATCTTTGTATGTTATAATCTACCTGCACTGCATGCAAAACAAAACATTTCACGGTACATAGGTACCTTTGACAATAATAAATCAAATAAAAAAAACCAAATCAGATTCATCATTACCTTTTCAAAGGCATAATGTTCTCATCTCTTTAAGGATTAATAAGAGGAATTTGATGCCATTTTTACATTTTAACATGGATACTTGTTGTTTTCTTGAAATGGCGAAAACTACCAGAATAAGCAAAAGTTTAATTTTGTATCAGATTCTCGTTCATTAAACAAACACCCATACAATTTGAATAGTGTCTCTGAGATTTATATATTTCAATCTCTCTATTCAATTGAATCATATAATTTCTCTCATTATATCATTGATATATCATTGCATTGATCTAATTTTCAAACATGCATTAGTAAAATATTTTGTTCCGGAGTTATCAAATGTTACCTTGTACAAAAATATCTAACATGAAGTGTTGGAAAATGGTTGGTTAATCAAAATTGTGCCTGTTGTGCAATGTTGTCTGTTTATTTTATTGAGTCAGAGAGTGTCCAGTAAGCTAAAGGTTCAACCATGAATTCGGGTAAATATAACAAAATGTAGCAAAACATAATCATTCAATGAAATTTCTACTTTATTAAATCTAACCGAGCACAGAGGTTAGGATGATTGGAGGTGAAATTCTTCTCTGGGTAGCTCACTTCTGCAAGTCTATTTTTCCTGGCACAACTCACGCTGTCAGTGCAAGAAAGGGATTTCCCTGTGCTTTCTGTTATTCCATTATTCATAAATTCACTCTGGGTCAAATGGTCAAAGCACAGATGGTGGGGGTGATGGAGGATGGAAGATGATGAAAATGAAATTTTCTTTACAGAAGAAGAAGAGAGCTGATGTGGCACTTCAGTGCTGTTGCTGCACTTTTTCTGAGGAAGGTAATGGCAAGGTAATACATCATTTCTTTTTCAGTATGGACGCCTCTTGCTACAGAAAGCTGCCATACGTTTATAGTTTCACCCTGTGCTGCTTCAGAATAGATGGTGATTTCAGGTCAACTCAGTATCTGCAGAGAGATGCCATTCTCCCAGATAAGGCAGACATTGATTATATTGACAAGCCAGCTCTGCACTTCTCTCGAACCAATGTTCTGCAGTGGTATCACTGTCTTTGACACAAAAGGTTTTGTTTCCTCTATTACCATACTGACAAGGGAATCGTTATTATCTTTACATATCCCATTGCCCTCTTAGAATAGAACAAAGAAATTCACATTCATGTAAGTCACGCCTTTAATTTCTCCTTTCCCAAATTATGGGTACAGTCACTATTTACACCCAATTGTCAATTAAAAGCTCCTTCACTCCTTTCTTGTGAAGAATTATGGCCAAGTATTTGTCTCAGTTGATATTTTCTTCATGTCTTACAAGTAATAATCAAAGAAGCCCATAACTGTAGTGAACATGTATACCAGAATTTAATTCCTTAATATAACTTTAATGATTCTGTGTTTACAAGTGTTAGGAACATGCAGCTATTACATGCATCTTGTATTCTAGATTAGAGTGGTGCTGGAAAAGCACAGCAGTTCAGGCAGCATCCGAGGAGCAGTAAAATCGACGTTTCGGGCAAAAGCCCTTCATCAGGAATGCACCTCTACTCCTCATTTTAAAAATAACCATTTCCATATCTTTCAAGGAGAGGAAGCAGAATTCCCACCAGAAGATCCATGCTCTCAGGAGTGCTGATGGCTGCTTCAAGCAATCTAATGTCAAGTATAACAACGCAAAACAAAAATAGACAATTACTTAAATATTCAATCCATACAACAGAAATGCATATAAACCAAATCTAGTCAGCCACAGCGAAAGATCTTGCGGTAAACATACCTCTGCTGGCTATGGGTGTACAGTAATGTTTATTGTTGAAACTTTTCAAGAATCACATAGTTGACCTACTGCCAATGAAGCACTGCATGAAATCCATGCAAACAACTTTAATGTCACAGAACAGTACGACAGTTCAATGACCACAGCACAACTGCTTCAGAAAACTGAGGGCTAGAACCAAGCTACTGTCAATTCTGTTACAGATGAGCATGACACATATGCCATTGACTAATAGTTGTAGAAATTCAGCCTGACAGTAAGCACAGGATTGGGATCAAGGTTAGTGATAATATAAATAGAATAGTTGAGAAATTACAAGAAAAGATCTACACTGACATTGCCGGGAATGAGAGATTGGAGCTGTCAGGAAACATTAAACAGGATGGGACAACTTTCCTTTTGAAAAGAGACTTAGCAATGACCTGCTCGAGGTCTGTAAAATTGTGGATTGGGCAGGACAGAAATGAAGAAAAAGTTTGAAATTGTGCGAAAATTCAGAATTAGGGATTAGAAATCCAGGATAGATCCTAAGAAACCCAGCAATTTAAACAGAAGGAACTTTTTCACTCAGAGAGTGCTTGGAATTTAGAACCAAGCAACCACAGGAAGTAGCTGAGCTGAATAATCCAAACACTTTGAAAAGAACCCTTCTTTTATTCATTTATGGGAGTTGGATATCACATAAGAAACATAAGAGCCTGCTCCACCATTCAATAAGATCATGGCTGATCTTTTCATGGGCTCCGTTCCACTTACCCGCCCACGCACCATAACCCTTAGTTCCTTAACTGGTCAAAAATCTATCTTTGCCTTAAAGATATTCAATGAAGTAGCCTCAACTACTTCACTGGGTATAGATTCACAGCCGAGTTGAAGAGTGTGGTGCTGGAAAAGCATAACCTCTCAGGCAGCATCCGAGGAACAGAAGACTCAAAACATCAACTCTCCTGGTCCTCGGATACTGCCTGACCAGCTGTGCTTTTCCAGCACCACACTCTTTGACTCTGATCTCCAGCATCTAGAGTCATCACTTTCTCCTAATAGATTCACAACCCTTTGGGTGATGAAGTTCTTCTTCAACTCAGTTCTAAATCTGCGCCCACTTATTTTGACCTCATGGTCCCTTGACCTAGTTTCACCCACTAGTGCAAACAGCCTCCTTGCTTCTATCTTATCAATCACTGGCTGGATCAGCATTCATTGCTCATCTGTAATTGCTCTTCAGAGCTGTCTTCTGAACTGCCACAATCCATTTGATGTAAACACACCTACACAGCTGTTCAGGAGGTATTTCCGGGATTTTGACACAGTGATACTGAAGGAACATTGATATACATCCAAGTTAGGATGGTGAGTGGCTTAGAGGGGAAATTACAGGTGGTGGCGTTCCTAGTTCCTGCTGCTATATTGCTTTTTGATGTTCGTGGTAGTGGCTTTGGAAAGTCCTGTCCAAAGCATTTCTATCATGCATTTTGTAGATGATAAGCGTTGTTGCTACTGTGTGTAAGTGGTAGAGACAGTGAACGTGTAGATATTTGCTATTTTAATGCTTTTTACTGGATGGTGTCTAGTTTCTTGAATGCTGCTGGAGATCCATTCATCCATCTACACTCCTGACTCACAATGAAGCAGCAGCAGATAATGAAACCAAAGACCTGCCTATAAGCAGAGTGCTCATGATATGTTGCAGTACAAGTTATGTAATATTTGACACTGAAAATTATTCCAGAGGCGTTGATAGACAACGGGTCAAGTTGTGTTAATTTAGCAGAGTTATGTGGAGATTAATAAACCAACTGTCTGCAGTGAGAAATACAGGGAAAGGCTGATTCCACCAACAGGCTGAAAATGCATGAATCTTGAGTGTTGTTTGCTCTGTTAATGTTTAAAAAGTCAGCAAGGAAATACAATACAATAATACTGTACAATACAACACAGGAACATGTCCTTTAGCCTACACAGTCTGTGCTGATTCTAACTCTTATTTCGACAAATGGGTGACTCCTGCAGAGCAGGGGTTGCCTGTTATTTCTATGGTTCACACTCTGCACCATGAATAAATATCATCAGGGCATGAGTGCAATGACACCCATGCCTACAGTCATCATCGAGCACATGATAAATGTACTGAAGCAGCTATCCTTCAAAAACCAACCAAGATCACTCGACTAATCAACCAACCATAAATATTTCACAATAGCACATTCCTTCCCTCAATCTTTCAAAGGGATAGTGAAAATGAATCCTATATATGCTGCGACAGTGTGAGATGATTATTGAAACAAACATGCCTCAATGCCTACCTTTCCTATCACATGTTTGTTTGCATATTACTAACTAATTGCATGTTCCTTTTGAGAGGTGGCAACTTGCTATTGATGTTCCTGGGATCAATCTCGAAGGATGACCCACGTTAGACCTGTTAGATGGTAGCTTGGCTTGACAGACTAGCCTTGTTTCCTATGAATATCTTACAATGTGAAATCAGGATCACTGCACTGCACTTGACATCCTCCTGCAAATTTTGATCCTAAACCTGCAAGGAACATTTCTCAAGTGATGCTTAATAATTGATTGTTATTGACACCTACCTATGGTAGTGGACAGCTCCCTTCCACAGTATTTTGCTTCTGATTGCCTTCTGTTATTTGCTGAAGAAGGGTTTATGCCCGAAACGTCGATTCTCCTGTTCCCTGGATGCTGCCTAACCTGCTGCGCTTTTCCAGCAACACATTTTCAGCTCTGATCTCCAGCATCTGCAGACCTCACTTTCTCCTTCTATTATTTGCTGTTTACTCTGACGTAGAAAGTAGGGACATAAGAGGATGTCATATTATCAGAGGCTCCTGAACTCCGTGCATTAAGATGCATTCTGTCAGGCTTGTGTTGAATCTTCAAGAGTGAGACAGATGAAAATCAAACACGTCAGTGGGCTGTCCTAGGGATTTTTGTACAGAAGAGCCCAAGGGAGAGGGTGACGAGTCCATGATGAAACTTCAAAATCATGGGAAAGTGGAGAGAAAATGAAGGACAGCAAGAGGAAGAGGTATGAGATGACATAGCTTCGTGTTAGTTTACCTGAGAAGAATCGTGGTCTAGTAACCTGGCCTATCAATGCTCTGAGAACATAAGTTCAAGTCCCAATATAGCAGCTGGTGCAAGGTAAATTCAAGTAAACAATCCTGGAATTGAAAACTAATCTCAGTCATAGACACTATAAATTCTAAAAAACTCATCTGGTCTTTTAATACCCTTCAGATAAAGAAATTTAATCTCCGTGTTACTGCAGACCTGCAGCAATATGGTTAACTTTTAAATACCCACCGAGATGTCCGAGCAAGCCACGCAGTTCAAGAGATGGGCGATAACTCCTCAGTTTGCCCATATCCCATGACAGAATAAATCAAAGAAATAAGAGTAATTGCAACCCTCCTTCCCAGTCAGATTGTATGATGTTCAACAATCCTGCAGCTAAATCCTGAGCACTGTGTTTTAGTGACCCATCTGATATTGTTCATACGTCAGTATTGAACCTGAAAATGTGTTGCTGGAAAAGCGCAGCAGGTCAGGCAGCATCCAATGAGCAGGAGAATTGACGTTTCGGGCATGAACCCTTCTCCAGCAACACATTTTCAGCTCGGATCTCCAGCATCTGCAGTCCTCACTTTCTCCTCCCATATGTCAGTATTGTCAGTCCAGTGGCAGTGGCCGCGAAGAATACTTCCTTTCTCAGCTTCACTTCCTGAAGCAACATCTCTGTGGAATTATTGATAAGGCTGATAGTTTGGCTTCTTGTCTCAAAGCTGAACCCATTCAAGAGACTGATAGCAAACTCACATACAAGCAAAAATGAGCAGAAAATCAAACCCCTTACACAACCGAATTAAGGCAGAAAGCAAATTACATCTGGCATCATGAGAAACAATATAACTAACACAAGGTCAAATAGGCTACATCTTCAAGCTGAATCAGATTTTTAAGAGTAAAGTTTAAAAATTGCTCTCCCAGGTAGCAACCAGATAGATCACCGCTAGGTAATGTCATCAATTGGATCCCGTCTTGCAGGAAGGAGATGTAAAATATGTGCTGGTGAAAAGATTTAATATTACTGTGACTGTTACCACAAAGGATGGACCTCCCTTTATGATAGCAGAACCAGGGGAATTCTAGCCGGGCTCTTGTACTGTTGTATGTCTGCAAGGAAAGGACTTCACTCAACCATCTTGCTCACTGATTGTATGGGATGCTGCTAATTCCCAAGGGAAGGCACTAGAAGGAGTACAGTAGAGATAAACAAGAATGGCACCAGGAATGTCAAACTTAAGTGAAGAGGAAGATTGGAAGAGTTGGTGCTGTTTTCCTGGAGAGAGGAAATCTAAGAGAAGTTTACAAAATCACAGATAAATAAAAACTAATCTCACTAGTAACAGGTTCAATAATCAATGGCCATAGGTTTAAAGTTTGCAAAAGAAGATGAGAAACATTTTCACACATACAGTGAGTAGTTAATTGGATTTATTTATTTATTATCATGTGTATCTTGTTTCAAAATACAGTGAAAAGTGTTATATAGTGTCGCCACTGTCTAGTGCCATCTTAAAACACAGAAAAATAAACCAAAACATAGAATGCAAAGGCAGAAAATCGAAGAAATAAAGAAAGTGTCCACCTTCACAGTTCTTCTTGTTAATGCTCCATCATGCATCATGGGCCTGGTGGCCAGGCATGAGGCCCCTTTGCCATCTGCTACCACTGGAACCAAAGTCACCCATTCTTTGGTGCCATCTCACCTCCATTGACACCCTCACCACTATGAGTCCTTGCTGTACCTTATTAATGCAGATTCTGGATTTCCCCTTCCCCCACCTCACCCTAGTTCCAAACTTCCAGCTCAGCACTGTCCCCATGACTTGTCCGGACTTGTCCTACCTGCCTATGTCCTTTTCCACCTATCCACTCCACCCTCTCCTCCCTGACCTATCACCTTCATCCCCTCCCCCACTCACCTATTGTACTCTATGCTACTTTCTCCCCACCCCCACCCTCCTCTAGCTTATCTCTCCACGCTTCAGGCTCTCTGCCTTTATTCCTGATGAAGGGCTTTTGCCCGAAATGTCGAGTTCGCTGCTCCTTGGATGCTGCCTGAACTGTTGTGCTCTTCCAGCACCACTAATCCAGAATCTGGTTTCCAGCATCTGCAGTCATTGTTTTTACCTCTTATAAATGCAGATGCTGCCAATGCCAACCAGGAACCACACTTGTCCAAACTCAACTCTGCAGCCACTATGAGTCCACTTCAGGGCTATATCATTGATGCAGCCGCTGCTGATGCTGCCGAGTCTCATAATGGACCCAAACTTGGGTCCACCGCTTTGAATCTGTGCTGGACACAGACGGCACCAGGAACTCAAACTCACCTTGGCCACAGCAATCATGAGTCGACTCTAGGACTGCCTCAAAGATGAAGAAGCCGCTGGGAACCCAAACTCACTTCCGACACTGCCGCCACAAATCCACACTGCTGGGCCCACTGGAGTCAACACTGCTGGGCCCACTGGAGTCAATGCTGCTGGCCCCACTGGAGTTTGTGCTGCTGGGCCCACTGGAGTCAATGCTGCTGGGCCCAATGGAGTTTGTGCTGCTGGCCCCACTGGAGTCCGTACTGCTGGGCCCACTGGAGTCAATGCTGCTGGGCCCAATGGAGTTCATGCTGCTGGGCCCAATGGAGTTCATGCTGCTGGACCCACTGGAGTCAATGCTGCTGGGCCCACTGGAGTCAACACTGCTGGGCCCACTGGAGTCTGTGCTGGTCGACTAATTGAAATCCACGCTACTGGATCCACTAGAGTCCGTATGGCTGGGCC